>NC_089491.1:279836451-280139481 GCF_036850765.1 Saccopteryx bilineata
GACGCCACCTAGGAGTGGGCTTCCATTGCCAAATCTGAGTCCATCGGAGCGTCCAATAAATCAGGACAACCACACAGATTATCACCCAGTGGATAAAACTGAGACGCTTGAGTCCGTAGAGGTTCAATAAATTCATTAATAAATTAGAAGGCAGAGGCTGTCCTCTAATGCCTGGTTAGAAGAGTCTCTCCATTAACATGAGTGTTCTGAAAATAAATAAAAACTGAAAGCAAGTTTTTAAGAAGTTACTAAAAGGAAAAATAAATGTTTCATGCTTGAACTAAGCTATATAATAATACCCAGCTAATTCTGTGATTTTTTAAAATGTCTGTGATGATTTAAAATTAACTTGAATTTTAACTCCTTTAATAAGAAAGAAAGAAAAAAGGAATAGGATGTTTACATAGTCTCGAAGAACCTCTCAACACAATACTTATGGATTACGGTGGGAAAACACTTTCAGAGTAACAGAGACCCCTGGTTCAGACCACCTTAACCCAGTCACCTGCCGTATCATGGCCTGTGATAGGAAAATTGGAATCCTGAGCCACCAATAGGACGCCACGGGCACTCGGCCTCATTTCTGTGTGTGATAATGACGACAGTACCTGTGACAGGTGCTGGGACAGGAGGGCACAGGGCATCACGGGAAGGGGCGTGGCAGAGAGGACCTTGAACTTGTGGCAGGGGAGATGCTATCAAAGCCGAGAGCTGGCCCTGGAGTGAGCGTCTTGGGGAAGAAGCGTCTCTCTCCACTTCTCTTTGACAGCGCCAACAGGGGTGGGGTGGGGGTGGGGCTCTTCCCACCATCAGATGGCCACCGTTTTGGGCTCAACTGGCCAGAATGTGTCCACTTCTTCCTTGAAGTGTGTGACTGACTCTCAGGCTGGCCACGGGTTCCCCACACTGCGGGCTCTGCTCTGGCTGGAGCACCATGCGGACATTGTCCGACCCCACTGTGGCCACACGCAGGGAGACCCCCAGAATCTGACCCTTTGTTCCCCTCACTCAGCACTGTCACCTCACCTCGTTGGGGAAGCAGAGGAGGCCCTCGGGAGGTAGACAGGCCCGTGGGACAAGGCTGAATCTACTCTGGTGTGAACAAAAACCCACATCAAGAGAGGAAGAAGAGCCCTGGGCGGTTGGCTCGGTGGTAGAGCGTCGGCCTGGCGTGCAGAAGTCCCGGGTTCGATTCCCGGCCAGGGCACACAGGAGAAGCGCCCATCTGCTTCTCCATCCCTCCCCCTCTCCTTCCTCTCTGTCTCTCTCTTCCCCTCCCGCAGCAAGGCTCCATTGGAGCAAAGATGGCCCGGGCGCTGGGGATGGCTCCTTGGCCTCTGCCCCAGGCGCTAGAGTGACTCTGGTCGCAACAAGAGTGACACCCTGAAGGGGCAGAGCATCACCCCCTGGTGGGCGTGCCGGGCGGATCCTGGTCGGGCGCATGCGGGAGTCTGTCTGTCTCTCCCCGTTTCTAGCTTCAGAAAAAAAAAAAAAAGGGGAAGAAGAATCTCTTCGGACAGGTTTATTATTACAGCATTCTGAACAAAGCGAAGAATTTAACAGATATATAAAGATACACATTTTTTAAGATAACGAAGGGACAGCCGGTTTTTTTAAATTGCTTTTCTGATTACCTAGCAAAGGCAACGTTTAATAGTAAACAGCATTTGGGGGAGACTGGCCACAGGCCCCAAGGCCTAACCAGCCATGACACTGCCTGGACTCTTACTGGGGAAGAAACAGCTGACAAACTGGGACCAGGCTATGGAAGGGGCAGCACGGTCCCCAATCAGCTAAGCAAGAGGCGACAGCTGCTGGGCAGGGCGGGGCACGGCCGGGCAGGGCCGGGGTCAGGGATTGGGAAGCCGGACGGGCTTGTCAGTCACTCTGGCCACGAGAGGAAGCATCACGTGTGAGAATCAGGGCTGCTCTGCGCACTCAATCAAATCAGCTCACCTCAAGTCACCAAACGAGCAGATGGGCTTGAGCTTGGGTGGGGGTCACCTTTGTGTCCATAGTCATGTCAGGGAGACCAGAGAGGGGAAGGCCCAACCTCTCAAAGCAGGGAGGAGGCCCAGGCCCAAGTTTTTTTTTTTTGTTTTTTTTTTCTGAAGCTGGAAACAGGGAGAGACAGTCTGACAGACTCCGGCATGCGCCCGACCGGGATCCACCCGGCACGCCCACCAGGGGGCGATGCTCTGCCCATCCTGGGCGTCACCATGTTGCGACCAGAGTCACTCTAGCGCCTGAGGCAGAGGCCACAGAGCCATCCCCAGCGCCCGGGCCATTTTTGCTCCAATGGAGCCTTGGCTGCGGGAGGGGAAGAGAGAGACAGAGAGGAAAGCGCGGCAGAGGGGTGGAGAAGCAAATGGGCGCTTCTCCTGTGTGCCCTGGCCGGGAATCGAACCCGGGTCCTCTGCACGCTAGGCCGACGCTCTACCGCTGAGCCAACCGGCCAGGGCCTAGGCCCAAGCTTTAATAACTGTGCTCCATGGTCGCTGATCCAGGTGGGACAGAGAGATGAGACTGTTCCCGTGTATGGGACATTGGGACAGAGGGGTAGCGTTTACCTGGGTCTGAGATGGGCCTAGCGACAGCTGGGATGTTGACAGGCAGCGACGGAGCTGCGTGGGTGGCCGGGCGGGTGGGTGGGAGGGGGCGGGGCTGGGGACGGCCCTCTCCACAGTGTCTGGAGGACAAGGACGCACAGGGACTCTGTGGGTGATGAGGTTGGAGAGGGAGGGGCTCCTGGTCAGGTCAGGCCAGGAGGGCCCTGGAGCACGGATGTTGCACTGATGTTGGATAAATAACAGGGAGGCCTTCGTGAGCTCAACTGCTCTTTCGTTCATTCACCAAAAATGGAATTGTGTGCAAACCCTCCCCCAGGTGCTGCCTGGGAGCTGGGCACGCCCTGAGCGGTGTCCTGAGGCTCTGAGCAGGAGCTCCCGCTGGCTCCAGGGAAGGTGGCCGCTGTGGCCTGGTCCCTGAGTCCCCAGGACCCACAGGCAGGGGTCCCTTGGCAGGTGAGATCCACTCTGCCAAGCTAAGCCACAGCCTCCACCCCTGACGGAGGGAGGAAGCACCATGAGTGCTGGGAGAAGGGTCAGGAAAATGGGCTGGAGCAGAGAGGGCAGTGGGGAGGCTGGGAAGAAAGCTCTGCCCCTGCCCCTTCCTGCAGCAGGCCCTGGTCACCCTCGGCCTGCGTAGTCAGGGGACTGGCGCCCGTTGCTCCCCTGGTCTCCAGGCCTGGAGTCGTCCCCCTCGTCCTGCTCCCGGGAGGCTCCAAGGTAGATGGACCGATTCCTGCAGCAATGAGAACAGAGGGGGCGGCTGACCCCAGGGAGCTGGGCTGCTCTGGGCCCTCCTTGTTACTGTCCCTCCCCATCAGGCCAGCTGCAAAGAAACCCTGGGCCGAAGGGCGGGGCTCGGAGGACAGGAAGGTGGCCCCATTTGTTCTGCCTGTGAACTGAGTGTGGTACGGGAACAGGCTGGACCCACCAGACGAGGGACCTGCCCTGCCAGTGGCAGAGGCTCCAGCTCCGCCTCGGCCCTGGCAGCACGGGAAGCCCTGCCTGGAGCCTCCACCCCCTCCCCCCGCCTCCCGCCACCCGGGCCGCGGGTCGAGTCTGGGACGGCAGCACCACTTCAGGATGTGCTGATACAATGACAGCTGTCCCCGACGGTGTGCACGCGGTAGAAGCTGTGAGAAACTAGGACGCATCTTCCCAGTCTGCCCAGACCCGCGCCGCCAGGCCGCCCCGCACTCACGGCCTGGACTCCCTGTCCTTGTCTTTCTCGCGGCAGCAGCAGCAATAGGCCAGGACGCCAACGAGGATAAGGGCAGCCAGCACGCCGCCCGCGATGCCCGCGTACAGGGCCACGTTCATGGAGGCTGCGGGGGACAGAGCAGCTGCACCTCCGGACCCCGATGGGCTCGCCCCCAGGCCCCAGGGCTGAGCATGCAGGGAGGGCAGCCCCACAGCAGCCAGGGCCCCAGGCGGTCCCTCCCAGCTTCTGGGCACCCCAGTCCTCCTGTGAGCCCAGGGAGCCGGCCCCGGAGCACCCCGTGAGAAGTGTGGCCTTTGGGGAATGTGACCAGCCAGGCCTGGGAATGCTCTTCAGCCCGGAGACGCAGACCAGGGCGGAGGGCCCATGGCTCCGTGTTCCTCTGCCCCCCGGGATCCCCGGGCTCCCCGGGCTCCGGAAGAGTCCTCAGCTCTTGGCCAGGCAGGTCCCACTCCAGTTTATCGGCAAGCTGGTGAATGCCGCCCCACAGGATGGGGTCCAGATGGTGGCAGCTGTCTCTGGGTGCCTCCCCTACCCCCCGACTGAGGGATCCGTGGAAGCCACAGCCCTCGGTGCCGCTTCTGAAGAACCAGGGAACCTGGACAGGCCTCCGGGCCAGGGGAGCAGGCACAGGAGCACCTGGCCAGCGGGGGGCCCTAAGGAGGCTGCTCACTCCTCCCCACCTCCCTCCCTCCCTTCCTCCCTCCCTCTGTCCCTCCGTCCACCTTCAGCTGTTCTTACGGGGTCTGACGGTCACCGTGATGTTGCAGGACTCCGTCCCCACCTCGTTGCTGGACGTGCAGATGTAGTAACCCGACGTGTCTGCGGAGATGTTCTTCAGAGACAAGGTCTGTCCCATGCCTGGGAAGGAGGAGTGGTGGGGGTCAGGAGAGGAGCTCCACCACGGAGTGGAAGCAGCGGGGACCTTGGGGGGTCCTGGGCAGCCCTGGGTGGCCCTCGCCTGCATCTGGAGAAGACCCCCCACCTCCAGGCTGCGGGACAGGGAACCGGGCAGGGTACGTCATTCTGAGGGGCTCACAGTGCAGCCAGGCCCCCCGAGTTTGAAGCCTGGGTCTGCTACTTATTCATTGTGTGACTTTGGGCAAGTTACTGAGCTTCACTGACCTCAGCCTCTTTATTTGTGAATGGGAATGAGGACAGAGCTGCCTCACAGGACACTCGGGAGTGTTGGTGAGGCGCGGGTCACTGTAGGCACCGCCAAGCACATGGCTCAGAGATGTGACGTTCGGCACAGAGCACAGGAAATGGAGGTGTCTCTATAACCCCTTTCTGATCTTCAGAAACCGAACCCTTAGCTGTGGCTCATGTGGAGCGAGGCTTTAGAAACCAAGAACTCTGGTCTCTGGGTGTTTCTGCCATGAGTAGAGTGTGTGTGTGTGTGTGTGTGTGTGTGTGTGTGAGAGAGAGAGAGAGAGAGAGAGTGTGTGTGTGTGTGTGTATCTGTGTGGTGGAAGCGGGTACACAGCTGTCTGTATAGACGCTTTATCATCCATCACACTATATGAGCAATGTAACTTGTATCCAAACCTACGTACCTGGCGTGGGTGTGGTGACCCCTGACCCTGCATCCTCAGGGCAACCAACCTCCCTGCGAATCTACAACCCTGTGAAGATTCACAGCGTCCGCTTGGAAGGGAGAGCGTGGTGCTTAGACATACCTATCTGTTCTGTGCTCAAAGATGCTTTGCTGCAACTGCAATTCTGAGAGAAGGGTTGAAAGACCCCCGTCCTCGTATCTGAGTCAGGAAAAACCTCGTGTGGTCCCTGCTGCCACCAGGTGGCTGTACTGCATCCGGGGGAGACAGTCTCCACTGCAAACAGGATGTGGCCGCATCCCGGATGGACACTTGGAGGCAGCCTGTCCTCCTCAGTGACAAGCCCAGGCTTCTCTACGTGGTCACGGGGCCACGGGTCTGGCCCAGCCATCACTCCAGGTGTCCCTCCTGCCACTTCCCTGGCACCCCGCCCCCACCCCCAAATGGCCCGACCTCTGCTCTTGCAAAATTGTATTCCCCTGTCAGGACGAGTTCCTCCGTGCACTTCCTAAGTGTGAGGTCCCTGGGTCCTCCAACAATCTGGTCTGGCAGGTGGAGCACACGTTCCCACCTTTGGCGTCACAGAGGTAACCGACTGTCTTGCCCAAGCCGGAAAGATTCAATGAGGCGTTCGCCCAAAAAAAAAAAAAAAATCCCGTTTTGAGTCTAGAACCTTTTGGAGCAGCTGACAGCCTCCACTGAAGAAATTAGAAAGCCAATGGATGCGCATTAAAAGAATTTCTACACAGCATAAGAAAAGGTTGTTTCAATTCAGGCTGACCCAGAACACACGTGCTGACCACGGCTCTCAGCGAGATGGGGAGGTCCCCTGTCCACAAGGGAAGACGAACAGGACACAGCGGTGGTGACAGGGTGACTAGACCTCCACACAAAGTGCTGAGTTTATAGTAAGGGGACATAATCTCATCCGCAGGGCCAGGGAAAGAACGGAGGATCAACTCATCCATGCTCTCACGGGCTAGAAATCACAGCCGGAGGGTGGGGATATTTTCTCCCACTCTTTCCATGTGTCCTTTCTCCGGACTCTTCCTCAGAAAGCCCAGGACCGTATAGTCTGGGGGCTCATTCTCCGTAATGTCCCAGGGTTCCACACCTCGGTGTGGTTTTCTGGACTGTGATATTATTACAGCATACTGGAAAAAAAATTAAAAGAGCCTATGGCTGGAATGGGCTTAGAAATCAGAGTTAAGGGTAAAATAAGTTTTGTTTTGGTTTTTTTAAACGACAGAATGCTCAGAGCATCTAATATGCTAATGAGCACTGGGTGGTTACAATAATGGTCTCATTTTCTATACTAATGGGATTTAAATTTAAAAAAATGAAAGAAGCATCTTGAAGGAACACACTTTGGGAAATGCTCTCTGACGATGGGAATGCTTTGGGGTGAACAGCTCATATCAGATGCCCACCATTTTAGAAGGCGAGACACCATCTCTCCTCAGGTGTGCAGAGCAGGTGATGCGGGTGAAGGCGTGGTTAGGGCTGGGGGACAGAGGTCTTCCTACCTCCAGAGTCAGTACTGTCCTTCCCCGCTTCCTCAAAACAGTGGGCACTGGAAGCTATGCTGGGACCAACAGGTGCATACCTGGGGCCCAAGACCTGCTTTGATTCTGAGTTGGGGCTGCCAAACCCCTTTTTCTTGGAAAGGACCTAATAGTTCTAAAATAAGGCTAAACCAGATGTTTCTGCCCGGGTGGCGACACCTTGTGGTCAAAGCGGGAAACACACAAGACCGCGGCCTCCTGCCTCCCATCTCTGCTCCAGCTGGGGAAGACTTCCTTGATCTCCCTCCCCCGCCCCCACCACTGATGTCAGGTGACAGGACTTAACTTTCCTGTCCCCAACCCCATGGTTGTCAACGAGCTCAGGCTGCTACCTCTGGTCGTCAAGGTCCTTCCTGGCTGCTGGGAGCAGGGCCCATGCCCGCGCTTCGGAACCTCCTCCCTAATGTGCTCCAGCCCCCCGGAATTACCCTTCCTTCCCTCCTTGATACCCACACTCCTACTCTTTTTATGCACAAAGCTCTGCTTTATGGGGATGTTCAGAGACGTCATACACAGGGCCTCTTCTTAGCCTTTCTGCAGCCATCGGGGAAGGCGGCATAATGATCTTCCCAGTTTTTTGGGTTTTTTTCAGAAGAAGATACTAAGGGTCCTAGAGGCTGTAACTAAGAGCTGTTGAAGAGGTCAGGACGCGGATCACTGTGTGCTGATCCCGGAGTGTCTCTTCCCCTCAGTCAGAGGAAGTCATCTCTAACGCGGGACTTCTGTCTCCCGCTGCAGGAGGGCAGAGTGACCCTCTGCAGCCGTCTATGTGGACTGACATGCTTTAAAAGTCAGAAGTGGGTTTGACCCTGGCCGGTTGGCTCAGTGGTAGAGCATCAGCCTGGCGTATGGAAGTCCTGGGTTTGATTTCTGGTCAGGGCACACAGGAGAAGCACCCATCTGCTTCTCCACCCCTCCCCTCTCACTTCTCTCTCTCTCTCTCTCTCTCTCTCTCTTTCTCTTCTCCCCTCCTGCAGCCATGGCTCAACTGGAGCGAGTTGGACCCAGGTGCTGAGCATGGCTCCATGGCCTTCATCTCAGGCACTAAAAAATGGCTCTGGTTGCAATGGAGCAATGCCCCACATGGCAGAGCATTGCCCCCTAGTAGGCTCTCCCCAAATAGGTAAGTGACTTAGCTGTAACCTTTTTCCCTGTCCTCAGATTTCTCCCCTTTTGGATTACCAGGGGGAAAAAAACAAGGTTTTGGCTTCAAACAACCAGAAGAGTCTTCCTGTAGGAGGCGGAACTATGACTGGGTACCTGCTCGGGGTGCCCCAGCAGGAGCCAGTGGCCTCCAGGCCCAGGCCGGTCTTTCCACCCAAGGCACAGGCCCCTGTCTCTCAGTGTAGCTCTGTGCCAACCCTGTCCCTATCTTTCCACCAGCACATGCTCCCTACTTTTCAGCCGCTCCCAGCACCCCCGATGCCCATGCTGTCCCCACACCTGGCCTGCCTGCTCCTCCTTGAGGACCCAGCTCACAAAACAGTGCTGATGGAGCGCTGTCTGCCGGGCAGCGGACCCAGTGCTCCCCATGAGCTTTTACATCATCTCTACAACGACCCCGTGAAGTGACTACCAGTCATGCCCGTGTGTTATGGAGAAACTACAGCACAGAGAGGCTGAGTAACTTGCCAAGGTCACACAGCAAACAAGTGGCTGAGCCAGGATGCAAGACGGAGAATCCATCTTGGGTCCCCTGGGCATCGTCTGGGTTACTGTGCTGCCGAGTGTAACACTACTGCTATATTGGACCCCCTGCACGCACGGTGCTGCTGGGAAGGGAGACCAAGCAGTGTCCACAGCAAACAGTGGGGACCAGCGCTGGAGTCACTGGGACTGCCAGGCAGTGTGAGCAGAGATTGCAGACACGCCTGGTGCGGATCTGCCAAGCCAGAAACATGGAGTCCATGTCGGAAGATTGCTGAAGTCCGCATGACACCTGCTATCTTACGTAAGACCGAGTGTGTTCCAGCAATTCTATTTTTTTTTTTTTTTTTAATTTTAAGACGTTCTTGTTCTGCCCCTACACGAGTCAAGAGTGGAGTGACAAATTCATCCTGGTTTGACAGAAGTTCTCGTCGGCATTCGTCTGGCTGGGGTCTCCCGGGCCTGACTTGGCTCTTCCTGGCCTTCCCATCCCAACATCTCAGTGCCCAGGTCTCGCCCATGGCTGCATTTTCCCTCCTGCTTCTCCCCGGACCCTGACCTGGAGCCGCCCGCCGCTGGATCCCACGGCGCCTCCCTGGCCCTGTCTTCCCAGTCCCGGGGCGGGCCATGGCGGGCCGTGGCAGGCAGTGGCAGGCCATGGCGGGCATGAAGGCCCAGGCTCCAGCAGGGCGTTCCCACACCAGCGAGCTCCATGTGAGGACAGGAGGATATTTATATAGTTTTTGTTTTCTTTTGTTTTCAGTTTGTTTCCTGATGCCAAGGTCCAATACCAAGCTGCCCAGGACAAAACCGGTCTCCTGGCAACTGTAAATGAACCTCTTCCCTATCCTGAGTCCCTGAGAACATGGGACCCTCCCTGCAGCCCTGGTCGGGGGTGGGGGGTGGCCTTAAAAAGGGGGTGTGCTTGGGGACGTGGGGTCAGGGTGGTCTGAGATGGACCGGCCTGGAGAGGGGATGGGAACAGGAAACCGCCACCCTTGAACGGGGCCATAGTGTTGGACGGGGGGCCTCAAATGGATACTTGACATAACGCCTTAAATGGATACTTTCGGACATAACCGTTATGGAAGCCACAGTTCCAGCCGGGGTTCTCCTACAGAGTAGCTATTGATTATGTGCTTCATCCAGAGATCCAAGTTCTGGGGCAGAAGGAAACCCAGCAAACATTCCATGGGCTTCCACTAAGTGCTTCCTGTGAAATCAGTGCTCACAGCAGCATACGAGTTGGGGAGGCCTTGTTACGGGAAAGAGGTGTTCAGAGAGAGGACCCAGGGCATGGCTGTGCCAGCCACCGGGGTGGGGGGGACAGCCCCTGAGGGTCCTGGCTGGCTAGCTCCAGGCTCTCCCCTGGGGGCCTGCCACTCTGCTGCCCGTTGGCGTGGTTACCTGGGGGGTCCGCCCGCGGCTGGTTCAGGAGGTTGAAGCTCTTCCAACTGTACTGAGGTTCTGGGGAGCCCTCCTTGGACCGGCAGCTCAGCTGAATGTCGTTGCCAATCACGGTCTCTCCCTTGATGCCGCAGTCTGGCTTGGAGGGTGGCACTGTGGGGGGGAGGGGCCGAAACGAAGGTGTGAGTGTGTGTGGGGAGGACTTGGGGACAGCCACCTCCCGCCGCAGACACACATGCCTTGTCTGTTCGCAGGCTGGTGAGACCTGACACTCTAAGGAAGGTCAGTCCCCCGAACCTCCCTCACACCTGTCCCTGTCCCAGAGGCAGTACGGACAGCAGGATGTGTCCTGGTGGCTAGTTTTGAACCGTCACCCTTATAAAGATGGGGAGACGGAGGCCCAGAGAGGGGCCTAGCGAGGGTCCCACAGCACTGGGGCTGGGACTGGGGTCTCCCCACAGTGACAGGCACCCCCTCCAGTGACTCGGCCGTGCCTTTTTAGGCCAATCTTAGCCTCTCTGTGCTCCCACCTGTCATAAGAGGGGATGACAGACGTTGTTGGTAAAGGGCCACATGACAGTCTCTGTCATTGTTTCATTTTAAATGACCCTTTAGAAACATAGAGACTGTTCTTAGATCGTAGACAGGCTGCGGGCTGGGCCTGGCTGCCGTTTGCCGACCCCTGGGGTAAATGGAAGCCTCTCTCTCCAAAGCCCTAAACCTCACCGTCTCCAGAGTGTTCGCTTTGGGTTACATGTTGCCCTCATTGCGTGCTTTCTGATAGAGTGGAATTGTTCTGAGTGGCTGGGGGGTAGGAGGGGTGTGTGCTGGGTGGGGAATGAGGACTGAAGGCTGGGAGGGGACAGAGGGACAGAGATCAGGACAGGAAATCCACAGAAAGGAGGGTACAAAAACCAATAGGCCCACACACAGCTCACACCTGACATGGTCTCCCAGAATGCCTGCCTGCCTCCAGCGGGGGCCTTGCACTCGGCACTGTTCACACCACCATGTAGTGTGGCTCATTCTACAAACCTGATCAGGACCCTGATCAGGTTGGCTCAGTGGTAGAGCTTTGGCCCAGCTTATGGAAGTCCCGGGTTTGAGTTCTGGCCAGGGCACACAGGAGAAGCACCCATCTGCTTCTCCATCCCTCCCCTTCCCCTTTTTCTCTATCTCTCTCTTCCCCTCCCACAGTCAAGGCTCCATTGGGGCAAAGTTGGCCCGGGCGCTGAGGATGGCTCCATGGCCTCTGCCTCAGGCATTAGAATGGCTCCAGTTGCAATGGAGCAATGGCCCAAATGGGCAGAGCATCACCCCTTGGTGGGCATGCCGGGAGGATCCCGGTTGAGCATGTGGAAGTCTGTCTCTCTACCTTGCCCTCACCCCCCACCCCGCTTCTCATTTCAGAAAAATACAAAACAGACAAACAAACAAAATATACCACACCTGATCGAGCACCTACTGTACGCATGAGACTGCTGAGGACGGGAGGTGACACAGTGAGTCCCTGTGCTCAAGGAGGTCCACTAAGTAGACAGTGACCAGGCAGGGGGCAAAGCTCTGGGACATGGACTCAGCCACAGGAAGGGCTGTGATGGGAAGGGATGAGGGAAGGAGGCCCAGGTGAAGGTGGTGGCCCTGCAGGCAGAGGGGCTCTGAAGGAGCCTGGAGTTCACCTGAGCCTTTGGGTGGAGTCCTTGGGGGCAGAGAGGCTGCTCAGGGGAGAGGGCTGTCCTGGAACCCGTGGATGGCAGGCAGACAGGCCGGTCCCCTCGGCTTCTCGGCATGCCCCAGTGGACAGTGGCCCGTTCTACAACTGGGACCGCACAGGTGCGGGGCCAGTGAGCAGGCAGAGTGAGCTCTCTCTAGTCCCTGCCAACCCCCACCCTGCCCCCCAAAGTTCTAGGGGAAGCTGTTCAGGATGCACCTCTCCCCTCTAGCCCGGCAGCCCTTATATTCTCTGTGGGGACCCCTGGAGATCTTGCATCCCAGTTGGCTGGTCCTCCCTCCTAGACAGGCAGTGGGTGCTACTACCAGAATCTCGGGTAGAGTGATCCCCAGGGAAGCAGGGGACGCCACGGGCTCCAGGCCTCTGCAGAGCCTGCTACTCCCGCTGCGGACACCAGAGGGCGCCAGAGGCCGGGAGGTCCCAGGGCCAGGTGGCCTCCTGCGGTGATCCGGGACTGCGTGTCCCGCCTGTGTTCGGAGGTCCCCCAGCCCAAGTGGGCATCCCTGCATAATGAAAGCCCTTCTGCCTAAAATGAGGCCCTGCAAGAGAGCCATTTGGAAAGAAAACTTTATTTTTTAAAAGAGAATTTGCTTGGATTTCTTAATATACAGTATAAAGTAATCTCTCTCGCTCTTTCTTTAAAGCAAAACATGGGTTTCCCCGAGTTTCATAACCTCAGATTCAATGTGTCCCCCTAGTCCTTCAAATTAACTAAAATGTAGCAGCTTTGGTTGTAGGGGGTGGGGAGATAGCCACACTAAGGGAGGGTCTGCTGCCTTCCCCAACCAGCTTGTTGCCAGAGGACAGCGATTGTTTCCTGGGTGCAGGAAGGAAACAGAATTAGGCAGAGGAAGGCCAGGAGTGCCTGGTCAAGGCACATGTGAGAAGCAATGACTATGAGTTGATGCTTCCAGCTTCTCCCTCCTCTTTCTCTCTCTACCCCTCCCCAAATCAATAAATTAAAAAATCTAAATAAAGAAAAGAAAAAGGATGCATAGTTTGGGGGGAAGGAGTGGCTCCCGGGCAGGATGGAGGTCGTGGCTTAGACTGGTCACAGAGCAGGTGTTCCCCAAAGTTCCCGGAACTTTGACTTTGAGTCAGTGGGGGGCCCCCTTTCTCTGGGCCTTATCTACAGAATGATGATACCAATATAGGTGATCATTCAGATTTTTTCAGGAAAGAAGTTATTTGTATGGAAAAAGAACAGGAACTTGGGATGTATTTCAAAAAGGCGGCAGAACCTCCCGGACAGTGGGTTGTTGGGGTCGCAGGGTGGGAGACAGTGAGGGGCTTCTACCGGTGAGCGGAGCGTGTGACAGGGAAGGACACACGGCCGGCAGCCTCAGAGTGAGGCACAGTGGGCATCTTGACAGTGGGACCCAGGGTTTCTCTTTTCTTCTCATCAGTAAGTTTGGTGTGAGAAAGAGGAGAGGAATCCAGGGAGGGCACTGGACAGAGCGTGGACCGGGTCTCCCAGGCTGACACTCAGGGGCTGCTCCTAATGGGGCTTCTCCTCTGCGCTGGGGGCTGCCGCTGTTCCCAAAGGGCTCAGAACACCCTTCAGTTCCAAGGGGAGAGGCAGCGCCCCCACCCGGAGACCGGCAGGCAATGCAGGAATTCCAGCTCCGGGTCAGGCGTCCCTGCCTCTGACCCCAGGGCACTTGTCCTCCGTGCACGCCCACCCTGCCCCACCGGCTTCCTGGAAGGAGATGGGGACACTCACCGAGGACCAGGAGGCGGACGCGTGCCTTGGAAGTGCCATCCAGGTCCTCCAGCAGCGAGACCGAGCACTCGTACGTGCCGTTGTCGTCCATGGTCAGCTGGCTGATGGTGATGGAGGCGTCTGACTGCTTGGCGTTGCCGGACAGGTTGACACGGTTCTCAAAGAGGTCACCGTAGATGTAGTGTTGGGTTGAAAATGTCCAGATGACCACCTTTTCCTGGGAGGGGGGAGAAATGCCAATGGGTCTTCACCCTAAGGCCCTGGCATGGCTCTTCCTCCAGTCGGTGCTGGTGACCCTCAGCCACCACACCCACCCCAGAAGCGTGGACGCCAAACCCGGGGAACAAAGATCTGATACGTAGTACCACCTCATCACATCTACATATGTTTAGTGACAATATCAAAAGACGGACAGGTCAGCAGGACAGCAAGAGCCTGGGCAGACAAACAGGGTTTCTTCAAATTCCAACGTGGTCACCTTGTGACCTCTGGCATCTTTCGCTTGTCCCATTCCAGCCCCCTGTCTGTTCTCAGTCGGTCGGTCAGCCAGTATTTATTGAGCACCTATGACGTGCCAGGCATGGTGCTAGGCAACCACTGGGGCTTCCGTGGGGAGCCCCGTTATATACTGTGTGTGTGTATGTGTGTGTGTGTGTGTGTGTGTGTGTGTGTGTGACAGAGACAGACAGAGAGAGGGACAGATAGGGACAGACAGGAAGGGAGAGAGATGAGAAACATCAATTCTTTGTTGCGGCTCCTTAGTTGTTCATTGATTGCTTTTTCATATGTGCCTTGATGGGGGGGGGCTACAGCAAACCGAGTGACCCCTTGCTCAAGCCAGTGACCTTGGGCTCAAGCTGGTGAGCTTTACTCAAACCAGCGACCTTGGGCTCAAGCTGGCGACCTCGGGGTCTTGAACCTGGGTCTTCCGTATCCCAATCCGATGCTCTATCCACTGCGCCACTGCCTGGTCAGGCGCCACGTGATGTCCTTGATTCTTGCCTTTGGAGTTCATTATCAAACAGAACCTGGAAGTGACTGAGGTCAGTTCTGCCACCCTCTTTCTACCTGTGCCCAGGCTGGGCTGCCCCCGCTTCCTGAGGACACTCACCGTGTGACTCCGTAAAAGCTTGTCCCATTGGATGAACCCTTCTCGGGTAGAGACGGCGGTGCTGTAGGAGCAGGGCAGGGTGACACTCTTTCCGCGGGCCGCCCGAAGGAGCTCCTGCGGGGTTTCCACCAGGATGGCGCCGACTGTGGCCCAGACTGAAAAGACAGTGGGGAGTGGGAGGGAGAAGTGGGTGACGTGGGCACAGGCACTCGCTGCCCAGAGACATCAGCCCTCCTCTGACCACAGCGGATAGGCTGCATCTGCCGCCGCCTTGCACATGAGCTGCTTTCCCGCAAGGCCGGGTGAGGACCAGCCATGTGACCTCGGCCCTCCTGTCTCTCCTTGTGGCGCCACAAGTGGGTCAGCACATTGTGTGATGGCTCAAGCCTGGTTTTGAGCTCACCCTCTTGCCCCTCACCATCCTTTCCCTGTCCCTGACTCTCTTCTAACTCAGAAACGCACCTCTGATACTTTTATCCCCGTATCCGTGTGGCTCCACGTGGAACACGACTTCTCCATGGCCGTTGGAGGAAGCGGCACGGTGTGGAGTTTGAGTGAGTTGAAAGAGCTCCTTTATTTTCTAAATGCATGACCCTGAGCGGTTCCCACCTGGCCGCGGACGTGCTCGGAGCCCGAGTTCTCACTCGGAAAGTGAGCTGGTGGTGTGAAGAGTGACGTGGAAAGGGTGCTATGCTCGGGATGGTGGCTTCCCCGTAACCAGCACCCAGTGACTGCTGGTGACGCCGTGTGTACCTCTGTCCAGCTATCCTGTCTCGTGGTCAGCCTGGGAGGCACCTGCTCAGTCAGAGGTGAGTCACAAGCGATGACCTCGACCGGCACCCTGGGCCAAGTCTCAGAAAGAACTAGCGATCTCTGAGGGTTGTAACTAAAGGGCAGATTGGTCTTAAGAGATCATCACAATAGTGCACGTTAGAGTCCTCATGTGCTCACAGATCTGGGAGGGAGGAGATGGACATGGATGGAGGGGGCGAAAACCCTGGGGAAAGGTGGAGCCCTGTTTAGATGCTGCTAGTAAACCTGAGAAGGACCTTTGGAGGCGGAGCCTGTGCCCCAAGGCACCCTTGCATTTTCCAAAACCCTGGACGGAAAGTGAGCCCGGGTGTTGAAGAACTTCACTCCAGCAGCTGTTGCCAAGAGCCTTCCAACGCCAACCGGAATGCTCCCACCTGACACTGCCGACACCCTCGACACCCCTGGGTTCCAATGTTACTGGCATCGCAGGCTGGGAGCCTTCCGATGTCTGCCAGCCTCCCCGCCTCCATCCAAATAAGCCCATGTCCTCCTCCTCCTCTGTCCATTGGCTCGATGTTGAGAAGTGACCCGGTGTTCCCTTCTGTGGGATTTTTTGCATCCCTACTCCACGGTCAAGACAGGAGCCCCAGGTGGGACATGTAATCCATGGTTAGAAAACTAGGAAGTGGAGAGATTCTAGAAACCTCTAGAGCCTTCCAACGACTTCCTCTTCCCTGTCCCAGCACAGGTCTACATTGGGCATCTTTCTCGCAGTAGCCCGCCCCACCTGGCCCTCTACCCTCCAGTGGTTGCACCCTCCATCCTTCGGCCTCCCTAGAGCTGTGTCCACGCTCCCGAATACCCCGTCCGCCTCCCCACTCCCCCGTTCCTTCTCACGTCTGAGCTCCTCCCAGGCGTCCGTCCATCCGATGTGCTAATTCACCATAGGAGTTAAGATCTAAGGGTTCACTGAGGCGCTAACCTTCCTGGGGAGGTGTGGGGGGGCAGATACAAGTTGGAATAGCAGGTGCTTTTACCTGCAGGGAAGGGCTCGGAGTCTCCCCGTGCTGCAGTCACTTGCAGAGGGAGATGTTTTGAGCTCCGACATTGTCCTGGAGGGAACTGCTGAACTGTCCCAAGGACGCTGCCCTGAATGTCACCCGCTTCCCGTGAGGACCTGCCTGCCGGAACCTCTCTCCCCGTGAGGGTTTGTCACATGGCAGAGGAGGGTGGCCAGGAGCACAGATGCTGGAGCCTGACCACCCAAGCTGGCACCGTCATCTGACTTACTGGCTCTGTCACCTGGGGCAACTGAGTTCATTTCTCGGAGCTGTGGTTCCCTGCACTAGACGGCGAGGACCACGCTGTCTCACTCCAGCTTGTGGCAAGGGTCCTGTGGCTGGGCACGGCGTACGCACCCTTGTACCCGGGTCCTGTGGCTGGGCACGGCGTACGCACCCTTGTTCTCCGCACGGAAGCAGGACCCACCCCAGCCTTCCGGACGATCACGGCTCTCACGGCTCTCCCCTCACTGTGCCTTTACTGTCGTATCCCTGGGGCTCAACCAAGTGCCTCTCCCCACGGCCTCAGCTCTGACAAGCGCCCTTTGACAGCCAATGAATGAGTTACAGAGAAGCCAGGCTTAAAACCCGGGTAGGATTTACACCCGGAGAGACATTTGGTTGGAGACTGTACCCCACAGATTGCTAGAAAATGCCCCCTAAAACCAAATAAAGGAGACCCGAGGGGCCCCGGGGTGCGGGGAAGCCGCATCTGCAGAGTGACCCAGATGGAATCCAGAGAAGCCATTTAACCTCCCTAAGGGGACCGAGCCTGGAGACCCAGCCCGCAGCCTCGATGATTGCTTGTAAATAATTAAGGTTTGTTAAGGAGCTGATAAACTGTCTCTGGAGGGAAAACCGGAAAGCAATACATCCGAGGAGGATAATGAAGTGTCTGATGGACGGGCTGCCGGAGGCCCACACAGTGCATTACGGGAACCAGGGGGAGCGGCTGTAATGCTGCCACTTAGGGGAGACCCGGAAGCCCCGGGGGGAGGAGATGGATGCCGGAGGCCGAAGGGACGCCTACCCAGGGCTAGACACGTGCTCCGGTCCCTGAGGACTGGGGCACTTTGCACCTGCAGGTCCGTTTGTCCTGCCGACCCCCCACCTCCACTCCGTGCAAACAGCCTCCATAGGCTCTTTGACGAGCACTGGAGGGGAAGCAGGGTGGCGGGGTAGGGGGTCGGAAATCAATGGCTGTTTGTTGAACATTTGTTCAACATGGCTCTCAGGAATCTGCAAATCAACTGACGCCTTTTTTCCTATGGCCCTAGTTTCGTGCAAGGTACCCTGGGGGGGAAAGACTGATCACAGGCCTGTTGGTGCCTGTCTCCCCTGGGGACCCACCGGGAACATCCTAGCCCTTGCTGAGCTGGCTTCTACTTTTTTGACGTACGATGTTGCATTAGTTTAAGGTGTTCAATATAGTGACCTGACATTTGCAGACCTTATGATGAGATCACCATGTAATCTAGTGACCACCTGTCACCGTGCAAAGTTATCGTGATATTGACTATAATGCCCTCCACCTGTTTCACCCCTTCTTCCTTCTCCCAACCTGCCCCTCTGGTTACCATCAGTTTGATCTCTAATTCTGTGAGACTGTTTTTCTTTTATTTTGTTCGGGGGAGGGTTTCTTTGTGTTGTTTATTTATTTAGATTTCATATGTAAGTGAAACCGTACAGTATTTGTCTTTGTCTGATGTATATCATTTGGCATAATGACCCCGAGGTCCATCCATGTTGTCACAAAGGGTGAGATTTCATTCCCCCCTTTTTTTTTTATGGCTGAGCAGTAGTCCATTGTGTGCGCATACCACCTCTCCTTTATCCGCTCTACGATGGATGGACACGCAGGTGGCTTCCACCTCTTGGCTATTGGGAATAATGCCCAGTGACCACGGTGGGGGGGGGGCGCGTATGTCTTTTCAAATTAGTGTCTTTGTTTTCTTTGCTGGCTTTTTGGAACCCCTTCCCGCGGGGTCTGTCCCAGGCACACTTTCTCATATTGATGAGGGTGAGGATGGCGGACCTCCTCCCCTCCCTGGACGCAAGCCCCTTCCCACCGCAAGGAGCCTACACAGAGCTGGGCGCTAAGACCACCTGGCTGACTGGGTGGTTGACGGCACCATCCCTGCCCGGAAGCCGTCAGAGGTCGCTGCCAGCCAGCATTCTCCTGGCGCCGCCGAGTCACGTGGCAGACACACGTGTGAAGGAGTGATGTGTGCGAGGAGAGAGAGCAGGGGCTCTGGGGGCCCAAGGGGGTCAGGAAAAGGCTTCCTGCCTGCCGGGGTGCGCCTTGAAATAGCCCCCAAGGGATTTAGCCCTCTGGGCAGCCCATGTGCATCTGGCGAGGAAATTGGGATGCAAGTCTATCTACACAGCTGCACCCATGTCCGCCGCGCCCTCACGGAGAGCAAGCAGCTTCCAGAAGAAATCAGACCCCAAATGCAGGATGGATCCCAGTTATCTTTGGATTCCAGGATGATGGAGCCGTTGTGGGGTTTCTCCTTGGTGCATTCTTGGTTTTCAAGTGTCCTGCGGCAGGCGGGGTGGTGCTCCTGAGACTGCACGCTGCATGCTGGTGTGTGAGTCAGGCAGGTGGCACTGCAGCCGTTGTGTCAGGGAGGTGACCCCTCCCAGGGAGATGAGGCAGCTGGAGCCAGGGGGCCACCGAGAGTATTGGGGAGGTTTCTCGAGTCCCCATGGGGACAGGAGATGCAGGCTATAGGACAGGAGCTCCCAGGAAGCGTGTGAAGACAGAGGAGAAGGCGGATGGAAGAGGCCCCGGCCTGGATGGAGATGAGGGCTCAGGATCGCTGGAGAACATCCCTTGCTCGTGACAGGTGTCACCTGGTCCTGTGCGTGCGGAGGGAGATGTCGGGGAGCAGGGGGCCCTGCCGTCCACACTCTGGGCTCGCTCATCACCCAGTGAACTTTGTGACAGTCGTAAGTGGGCATGTCGTCCGGTTGCCATGTCCTGCTGGGTGTTTATGGCACCCCTGACTCACCAGGGCAGAACTCAGCAAGCAGCTCAAAGGGCACTGGGTGGCGGTGGGGGAGGGAGGCACCACAGGAAGGAGGCGGGTTCCAAGTACGAGGGTTGGTGCCCATGGGCAGGCGGCCTGGGCACAGCGCCAAGCTCTGCAGGCAGGGAGGAGACAGAACCAGAGTGCTGCCATCATTAGGGGCAACCTCACTTCACCTCCAGGGCCAGTGTCCCCTCCGCTGGCTGTCTCCACACGAAGCTGAAGGTCACACTGCCACCGAGGACAGCTTGGATGCTCCTGCTGACAAGCAGGTGATATCTGAGGGACCTGCAGGACAAGTCTCTTTCCCTGACTGCTGGTCCCATCCATGGAACCCTAGAAAGGGACTCGGATGGTTAAGGCAACGGAGGCTCGCAGAGAAGCCGGGGCAGCCTGGAGAGCCAGGGAAGCGGAGAGGCAGGAGAGGCGGCCCTAAGCACAAGCCAGCTGGCTGCCTGCTAAGGTTCAAGGGCAGGAACCCCTTCCCGACAGCCGTCCAGTGGGTGGTGGCCACTGGGCACCCGTGGTCCAGGCCCTGTGCTGGGCTTGGGGTGGATGCCAGCAGAGGTGGGCATAATCCCTGCACTCACGACGTGCGTGGGGTCCTCTGGCTGAGTACTGGTAGTCAGTACATGATCACAGATAAGTGCACATAAAACCCCATGGTAACAGGCGTTACACACTCGCTGACGGGCTAGCACAGAGACATGGGGGTGGGGAGAGGTTGTGGTGAGGAAGGGTCTCTTCAGCTGCCATTGAAGATGAGGAGAAAATGGGAGGTGAGGGGAGTGAGGGAGAGGGCAGGGGGCGCAGGAGGAGAAGGTGGGGTGCCTTCCAGAAGTCGACACAGGCCAGTGGGGATTTCAGGGTGTCTGAGCCCCCCTGTACACAACCCTGAGTCTTCCACCATGGCCCCCAATACACAAACAGGCCAAGTACAAACAGCACGCCGTTCCAGCAGGGCAGCTTCGGACAAATCCCACCACCTGCCTCTTCTTGCCCCTTGTAGATGCTCCTACACAGTGGCTCTGGAGTCACACCACGGCCGAGGTGGCCTGATGGGGGGCCCTGGCCAGCCCCCACTGCATTTTCTGCACCCTGTCCCAGCTTACAGTCCTGCACGTGCCCCATGGTGCTCTTTCGTTCTGAGCCGGATGACCAACTGCCCCAGCTCCAGCCACACGAGCGGACGGTGCCAAACTGAGCCACCAGCCACCTGCAGGGCATCAGCCCCGGTACCAGGCGACCGTTCCTGAAACCCACTTATCCTCAGGTTCTGGCATGAGACCCTGAACCCGGACTGCCCATGGGCATCGCCAGGGTAACTCGTTCAAGATCAAAGCGGTGCCCAGCATCTGCCCCTTGGGATTCTGACATGAAAGGTCTGGGCAGGCTGGACATTCCCTCCCCAGGTGATGCCGTGGGCAGCCAGGGTCACTAGCCGCAGCCCCTCGCCTCCACTGTGCCCTCTCACATGGTCCTCTCTGAGGCTGACTGCTCACAATGTCCCTCTTCTGAGGCTGTGCCAGGATGGGGCCATTTGAATCCTGGTCACATCGCTGTGGGCAGACAGGGTGTTGCTTCCCTGGGCCCCTTCACCCTCCCTGCGAGCGCTATGTTTGACTTGTGTTCTGGCTCCTCTGGGGGTTACCGTGGCCCCAGGCCCTGGGGACCCAAGTGGCTTCAGGGCTCACAGCCTCGGAGCACATGGAAGTACACTTGTGGCCTGAATCCTACCCTCAGCAGCCACATTAACTGGGAACAAGGTTCCTGTCTTTCATGATTCTCATCAGACGCGCATGTCGGAGGCTGAACCCTGGAAACCTCGGCGCCTGGGCCAGGTCCCTGCGTGGGACCAAGGCATGTGGCTCGGTGTGCCACACTCCCGAGCCTGTGGGACCAGCAGGAGCGCGGCTCTTCAGAGTGGCCAAGTGTAAGGCATTCGGGGATTACCCTGCGGCGATGGTGGCTCTCACAACGACCCCAAAGGAAGGATTCTAAAATGGCATGACCAGCCTCAAAAGGCCAGGACCCGGGAAACTCCATTCCCTTCAGAAACCCATCACGGATCAATCGATCATCCATGGGTTTTTTTTTTTTTTTTAATTCTTTTAGATGGAGAGAGAAAAAAAAAATTTTTCTTGTCAGGTGTATCTGGGAATGACAGGTTCCTTTAGTTCTCTGTGTAAAGCAATATTTTCCTAAGTTTTTCTCACTTAAGCTTCAAGGACGTTTCCTCTTGTTCTGGGGGTGGGGTGGGGTGCTTTTTTTTCTTTGGATTTTTTACTGTGTCTTTAAAGATTTGAGTGACTCGGGGCAGCACTGTTCAGAGACGCTTTTACTGGTGGGTTTCTCTTTCTGAATGTCTTTTCTGACAGCTGTGACTTTGATCACGTTGGGTCTGTCATGGAGACGGGGGGGGCCCCCAAAATTCCCCGAGTGGCAGAGCCCAGGTTGGAGAGTTCTCTCCTGCAGCTTCTGGGAGAGGTGACAACTCTGGGCTTGTCCACTGTCACTCTGACCTCTCCGGCCACCCGTCTGCCAGATCGGCGCGGTCCCCCTCCCACGAACCAGGACCAAAGTCAATTCCCTGTAACTCCTGCCTGTCTGCTCTAATAACAATGATGATGATAGTCAGGAGCGCTTCCTGAGTGCTTCTGACCTGCCAGGTAGTCTACTCAGACCTTTCCGTCTATGACCCCAGCAACCCTCCGCCAGGCCCTCTGGGAGATGCAAAGTGCCTTTCCACGCCTTAGCGATCATCCTGGCCATTTCACCGAGCAGGAGGCAGAGGTTGCGCAGGGTGAACAACCTGGCCCCACACTAGAGTCCATTAAGGAGGGGGTGGTGGTTGGGGTGCCACAGCAGGAGCGGTGGAAGTCCTGGTAGGGAGACCTATTTGTCATGGGCATTGGTTAGAATCGTCAGGCTGATGTTTAGCCATGTTTAGTGTTGTTTTCACATTCCCTAATGCACTGCCTTCTGTTTGTGTCCCCTTTGTGTTATCTTATGTGATATCTTCACCCCTGCCCCAAAGTCTAAGGGGTCTTAAGCCTATTCTCATCAGCTGGATGTTGCCCTGCCCAGAACATCAGCCAAATCTATGTTATAACTGGGCCAGTTCAGATGAGGAAACCAAAGGAAGAAGGGCTAAGGCCAGTAGGTGTCAGAAACCCAACTCATGTTCTACCTCCTCCAGGAAGCCCTCCCTGATTGTCCTGCTCTTTCCCCTGGTCTCCTTGATGAGGCAGGGTCACCTGGTTGCTTTTAGGTTTGACCTTTGAAGGCCTTCATTGCTCACTGACTTGTACATGGCCAGGGCTATTCCCCCACCCCTCCAGTGTTTTCACCCATCAAGCAACCAGAGCTGGCCACCAAGCCTGGGTCCCTCTACCTACCCCAGTGCTCCAGCCCCTTCCTCTAGGGCAGTGGTCAGCAAATTCATTAGTCAACAGAGCCAAATATCAACAGTACAACAATTGAAATTTCTTTTGAGAGCCAAATTTTTAAACTTAAACTACATGGGTAGGTACATTCCTTATTGAGGTGGCGCCTGCATGTGGTATTTTGTGGGAGAGCTGCACTCAAGGGGCCAAAGAGCCGCATGTGGCTCTCAAGCCGCAGTTTGCCGACCAGGGCTCTAGGTAAGGTATGGAGGCAAAGGTGGTGGGCACGTGGTTCTGGCTTGGAGAGCAGGGGTAGGAGGATGGGGGGGGGGAGTGGGGGCCGAAAACCTACTTCATCTGAGCATTGTTAGCCTGAGAACTGGTTCCACTGGCTGAGCTCAGCCTGCGGTCATGGTCTCATGTCCTTCTCACAGGAGGAGGCAACATGGACCCTTCTGGGCAATGCAGGATTCAAGTCACTTTCCCTTCTAAGCTGGGCCAGTGGTTTGCTTCGGGTCTGCTTCCTGAACCACAATCCTTTTTTTTTACTCATGCCTGCATGCAGCCAGGCCACGGGTGCAGGGAAGGCCCAGGGCAGGGAAGGCGGGCATCACTAGCCCAGCCAGGGGCGGATGATCACTCCCTTTCAGCACCCCCATCTAGATCCGCTGCTGAGATGGGTTCCCTCATGACTGCGGCTATTCCAGAACTCTCCCCCCCCGCTTTGGTGACCACACAAACTATGCCTTCAGTCAAGAGCTGCCTGGATGAGGGAATGGACCACCCAGGCCCTATAACCTGGTGACCAGGCCCCTGGGCCCCAGAGAGACCACCTGGCAGGCTTTTCCAGATCTACTTCCAAGCCTGGACCCAGCCCTGCCCCAGCCCCAGGCTGCCCTGCACCCAAGGGCCCCAAGGCCAGGTGTTGAGAGATGTGGGTGTGGGGGGGGGCCTGGGGGCTGGGAGAACTTTCCTTGGGCACAGGTCAGCGGGTCCCGGGGCTTGCCTGCGCAAGCTGAACGGTGGCTTTAGCTGAGGGAGCCTCCTTGTTCCCCGCCTTAAGGCTGGGGACGCCTGTGCTCCAGGTAGAACCCTGCGCCTTTGTGCTTTCTTCCCAGACCCTCGGAGCCTGCGGGAGCTTCTCGGGTTACGAGCTGGTGGGATTTCTCAGTGTTGCCCAATACACTGGATGAAATCTACTCCTAAAATTCCGAACCCCCGTCTCTCAACTTCCCTTCCCCATTCATCTTTCTGCCCAGCGTGGAACCCTCAGACCAAATGTCCCATCCTGACCCTAGAAACTTCGCGGGGCCCACACAGGCTATGTGGCCATTGAGCACTCGACTTGGATTCAGGTGTATGTTGACAACTGTCTAATTTCTATTTTGTGGGGTTCCCGTCTTCCGAGTTTTCAGTGACAGGAGTGTCAGAAGGCTGCGGAGCTTGGGCCTTTGGAAAGGGCCTGTCTAGTTGGCTTTGTTGTTGAAGGGTTGAGTCTTCTCTTGCCCTGGGAATGGTATGGGCTGAGTGGAATTGTCTTTTTGTCTCACATTCCTTATGTGCATGGTACAGATCTTGACACTCCTTAACACTGCATATTTTTCTCTGGTTTTAAGGCAAAGGTGACCATCCCAAGCAGTGAACACTTCTAATTCCATACACCCTGGGCTTTCCAGGACAAACTCTCTCAAACACTTCATCCAAACTGTCAGATCTCCTGTCTGACCCTGCATTCTGATCTGGGATCAGACCATACGGGCTTTGAGAATTTATGAATTATTCATCCCAGATATGGGCTGGGATTTTATTTACTGATAGGCGAATGGAAAACCATTCTGAGGCTGGGTTCTGGACTGGACCCCACCACCTGAACAGCAGAACACGTCATTCTGCCCAGCAGGAGCAAACCTGTGCCCCCAGGTTTAGTGGACTGCATCCCCCCCCCCCCAGGGGCCCTGGCCAAGGAGAGACCTGCTCACCTGCACAGAGCGTCCATAGGATGGGCCGCACCTTCCCCGCCATGGTCTTGCTTCCTCTGTGCCTCGAGCTCAGCTGGGAACTGGCGGCACCCAGACAGGTCTGGGCTGACTCCTCAGAGCGACTGCCGCCTCCAGGCTGGTCCAGAGGTTTCCTGTGGTTTCCTCTTCCTGCCCACCTCGCTCAACCTGGCCTGCACACCCCACCCCTCACCTGGACTGGCAGGTGAGCTTACCTACAGGACTGGACTTGTGCTCCACCTTCTCCACCAGGGGCCCCAATGGGTACCTGCCCCCCCCTCCAGGAACCAGTCTCTCTCTCTCTGCCTTCCCTCCACCTGGCAGGTGTACAAAGTCCTGGGCCTCTGGCGCAGGTGTGGGCTTCTCCTATGACGGACAGGACATTGCCGCCTCGGGATAAAAAAGGGAAATGATTTCAGAGAAAGGCCCACAGCCAGTAAAAGAAGGGTGTTACCCACAATCTAAACCACTTCAAGGCACAATATGGCCCGTTCCTCTAATTCCCTCCCAACCTACACCCCCACCCCGCAGTAGGGAGACATCACGCAAGAAGACAAGAAGTCTCCTCCCTCAGAGACTTGACCATCTATCTGGTTGAGGAGGCAGACGGTACACAAGTCACCAAAGCACTCGTCCTTAGAAAAGATCATAACCACCTGGTCTCAGTTTGCTTGCAACTGTGCCGGTTTTAAAACAGAAAGTCCCATGGCCTTGGAACCTCTCAGTCTCTAGCAAACTGGGATGGCTGGTCACCAACTTAACGAGTGAGAGGCCTGTGAGGAAGATAGCCTGGCAGGTGGTGCAGAAATGAAATGGGCAGGGGAAGGGGCTCCTCTTGAGAAGGGGTGCTCGGCACCAAGTGGGGAGGCGGCATCCTGAGTGTCTCTTGTTACAAACGGGCATCTGCGTCTCTGGGAAGTTAAAGGAGTTCTCCGAGGGGCACATGGCCGGGGGTGGTTTTCTGGTTTCTGGTCCACCGCTCCCGTGGTCCAGACATCACCCACTGTGAGTTCAGGGATGGTGACTGAGGGCATAGAGAAGACAAAGGCCCTTGTCCTCTGTCCCCTCCTTCTGAGTGGTCCCCTCCTTATCTGCTGCCTCTCTTACTGTGTTAGCGCTCTGTCTCCCCTCCACCCTCCCCTTCCCTATGCTGACGCTGTCACCTCAGCGGGTGGGCCAGGCCTGCTTGATGCCACCCTGCGGTCCCTCCCTGTCCCTTCCTGCCCTGGTCCTGCTATTAATAAAAATAATATAAAGGGAGCTACTTTAAAAGGCGCTGGAGCTGCTGTCCCAGAGGAACCCCTGTGCCCATCTAATGCCTCAAATATCTGGAATGTTAAAACAGGGAAAAATAAGCCTGACCAGGCGGTGGCGCAGTGGATAGAACATCGGACTGGGATGCGGAGGACCCAGGTTCGAGACCCTGAGGTCGCCAGCTTGAGCACAGGCTCATCTGATTTGAGCAAAGTTCACCAGCTTGGACCCAAGGTCGCTGGCTTGAGCAAGGGGTCACTCAGTCTGCTGGAGGCCCACGGTCAAGGCACATATGAGAAAGCAATCAATGAACAACTAAGGTGTCACAACAAGAAACTGATGATTGATGCTTCTCACCTCTCTCTGTTCCTGTCTGTCTGTCCCTATCTATCCGTCTCTTTGACTCTCTCTCTGTCTCAGAAAAAAAAAAAAAAAAGGAAAAAATGAGCTTCGGGCTGGGCCTGGGGCGACATTGTGTCCCAAAGAACTGCTGGCAAAGATAACAATAGAGCAGCAGTTATGGCTACTGGGTGGGAAACTTACAGCACACTTAGAATTAACGTCAGGATGTTACATTATCTGGGCCAATAGACGGCCAATAGACGTGCCTTTCGTCTGCTGATGCCATTGTCCCCTCCCCTGTCTCAGAAGTGCCCTCGCCTTTGTCTCGTCCTTGGACCACTGTTTGGGCTTCTGCCTGAACCAGTGCTTCCCGATGGGCTCCTCTTACTGAGCTCAGCTACCCACGCTTCACTTTGATAATTTGTCTTAGGAGGATTCCCTAGGGAATTCATTCATTAAAATAATAATGATGATGATGATTGAAATGTACCAGGTAACCAGGTGTGGTGAGATTCTAGGCAGGAATGGCACAAGGGACTGTCTACAAGACAGATTTCACTGGGCTTCCCCTTCTGCCCATTTCCTCAGCCGACATACATTTTATTTAGCATTTATTCATCTAAACACACACACACAAAACTCCACCATTCGAAAGGGAATACGGTGTAAAAGTAAGTCGTCCCCATATTCCATCTCCCAGTCACCACCTGGTTCCATGTTCCAGAGGCAAGGTACGGTTTCTAGTTTCTCCTGCAGATATTGTGTGCTCATATAGTCTAGTACTGGTTCTCAAACACCAGCCTACCTCTTCCAAAGTACTTAACTTGTGCCCTGACATGAGACATCTCCGCACACCCAGGAGTCACACTTTCCTACACCGGGATTTTGTCCATGGCATCCCCTCTGGCATTCCCCTCTGGCATTCCCCTCTTCCCCGCCCCAGTATCAGCTGTCATAATCTGACTTGTCCTTTAAAAGCCAGCTCAGAGAGAACCTCCTCCGTGAAGGCTTCCCTGACCTTTTCAGATGGAAGGGGAGAGCTGCTTCCCTCCTTTGAATGCACACCACACTCTGTGTCTCTCTTGGGACACTAACCATACTCGGTCTTATGCTGGAGTTATTTTTGACCCATGCCTCGTTCCTCCTAATAAACTGTGAGCTCATTCGTGTTTTCAGACAATTTTTTACAGTAGTGTGCATCAGGCATTGTTCCACCTAGCCAGGAAGAAAGACATGCAATTGTATAATTGCTAATTTTAGTCAAGTACTGTGACTGACACATGGTAGGTAATCAGCAGATATCTGTGAATGAGTAGACAAACAAATGGGTGGATGGATGGGTAGATGGATGGATACATGCATGGATGGCTGGCTGGCTGGCTGGGTGAGTAGATGAATGGATGGATGGATGGATGGGTAAATGGATGGATGCATGAATGTGTGGATAGATGGATGTGTGAATGGATGGGTTAGTGGATGGGTGGATGGATGGATGGATGGATGGATGAATGGATGGATGGATGGGTGGATGGATAGGTGAATGGATGGATAGATAGGTGAATGGATGGGTGGATGAGTAGATAGGTGGGTGGATAGATGGGTGGATGGGTGGATGAAGGGGCAGTCATGGAATGTGCAAAATAAGGGGGTGAATTAGTGGGTTATTGGGCTTTGCTTTAATCATAGTGTTGGTGGGCAGTGGTGTTGTGGTGCAGGGTGCCTTATGAGTTTATTTGAAGTTTATGAAGCTCATGGAACTATCCTATCACCCAGGTTGCCAGCTGACCATCACTGAGGGAGGGGTGTGAGTGTGGGGTGTGGGGGAGGGATTCTGGAAGGGGAGTGCCAATGCCTAGTCTACTAGCCAGAGTCATCTGTGTTAAAAGGAATTGAACCCTGCTCACAAGCACTGACTCTGCTTCAGCGACAGCATGGTGTCCACCCAACACGTATGAGAGGTCCCACACTACGCTACACATCAGGTGTTGTTTTCTAGCCCCCTCTAGTCTGACGTGGGCTGAGGTGCTGCTTGTCTCATCCCTCTAGATCAGGGGTCCCCAAACTTTTTACACAGGGAGCCAGTTCACTGTCACTCAGACCGTTGGAGGGCCGCCACATACAGTGCTCCTCTCACTGACCACCAATGAAAGAGGTGCCTCTTTCGGAAGTGTGGCAGGGGGCCGAATAAATGGCCTCAGGTTGCCACATGCAGGCCACGGGCTGTAGTTTGGGGACGCCTGATCTAGATCCTTGGCTCCGGGCTGTCTCCGGGAAGGACTCTGCATAGGCAGACCCAGGCGAGAGAGCCCAGAGAGAGAGCCCCCCAAAAGCATCCCTTTAGACCTCTCTGCCTACAAAGTCGGAACTCCCCCCAACTAGGCTGCTAACGTCCATCTGGAAAATCGGCCCAGAGGGAAAGAGTTAAGTGGGGCCTGCGTCCACTCTGCCTCCCCAGCCTGCATTCCTTCCTCCCAGAGATATGCCCGGCTGAGGGGCCAGAGGCTAAATATAGAAGGGAGCTAAGGTTTCCTGTTAACAGCTGTCCTGCCCCTCACAGAAGAGGCACCGAGGAGCCAGCGTTGTCCCTCTCACTGGTCGGGGCTTCTGGCCACTTCCTCTGGGTCCCTGGGCCCCTGGGAGACCGCCCCTTGCTGTAGAGACAGAGGTGGATCAGTGGTGAGTACGTGTCTTTCTTCATTTTGTCCTGTGGGCCCAGGACGTGAGGCCCAGGGCCAGCAATCTGTCCTGGGTGTCGGGGCCTAGCCCCATCTGGGACCAGCTCCTGGGCATTTCTCCTTCCTGAACAGGCTGGGGGCTAGTGCCGGGGCCAGAGGCAGTGGCTCCAGTGGCCTTGGTCCAGCGGCCCCTCCCTCAGCAGGGAGTGAAAGGGTGTGTGTGGGTGAGTGCAGGTGAGTGTGTTTGTTTCAACAGAAAGATCTTTCTGGTCTGGAAACTCACCATGTTCACCTTCTGTTTCCCCTCCCCGCCTCCTGCTGGCGTCTGAGGAAGGAGCCAAGTTGTCATTTCTTAGATCTCATGACTCTGGGGTGGACCCTTTATGCAGCGAGGGTGTGCATCTCAGTATCCTGGGGACAGTGGCTGGGCCACGTGTGATTTGGTCTCCCCCATGGGTCTTCTCCCCAGGAGGGTGTTAGCATGCAGTGACCTTCTGGTTCCTAGGTCCCTGAGGTGACGTCGTTGACACGAGCCTCCCCCCTCCCCCACCCCCCAGACAAAACCTCCAGGACCAGATTCCCCAACAGCCGTTTTCACGCCAAACTTACAGAGGCTGAGACGCTGCCATGGCGACTGGAGGGGACCCCGAGGAGGAGCAGGTCGTCCCAGGTGAAGAGGACGAGGCGGACGTGAGGGCCGTGCAGGCTCGGTACCTCCGGAGCCCGTCGCCCAGCCAGTAAGCATGTCCTGCGGGGGTGGGTGAGGGGCGTGAGGATGGGTGGGCCCCGGGAGCCGATGGCCACCGTCCCAGCTCTGCTCGTTCAGCTGACGTTGTTGGGTGCTTTCTATGTGTCACCCTTTCTGAGGAGGCAGACACCCAAGCAGGCAGCACTGCGGTGTTCTTGGGTTAGAATGAGTAGGCCTGGGGTCTGCTGTGTGGTAGGCAGGAGGGGGCAGGAACTGCTGGACTTGGGAAAGCATAGGAGGCTTCCTGGAGGAGATGGTGCTGGACCTGAATCTTGAAGGATGAGTAGGAGTCAGATGGGTGGGTATATGTGCCTGTGGGTGGGGTAGGGGGGGCCCTGATTCGCTAGGATGACCACAGATTGTGAGACGAGGCCACAGGACAGGGAGAGGCCCAGCGATCAGGCTGAGGACCATGATAATTTGATCCGTGATCAGGCCGTGTCTTTCCAGCTGGGACATGCATGTACATGCCCAGAGGTGAGTGGCCATGTGTCCGGGATGCAGCTTCCTGGAGAGTCCCTTACTGAAAATTCTTTTTATTTTTTTATTTTTATTTTTTTCTGAAGTGAGAAGCAGGGAGGCGGACAGACAGACTCCTGCATGCTCCCAACCAGGATCCACCCAGCATGCCCACCAGGGGGCGATGCTCTGCCCATCTGGGGTGTTGCTCTATTGCAACAGGAGCCATTCTAGCACTTGAGGTGGAGGCCATGGAGCCATCCTCAGGACCGGGCCAACTTTGCTCCAATGGAGCCTTGGTTGTGGGAGGAGAAAAGAGAGATAGAGAGAAAGGAGAGGGGGAGGGGTGGGGAAGCAGATGGGTGCTTCTCCTGTGTGCCCTGACTGGGAATTGAACCCGGGACTTCCACACACTAGACTGACGCTCTACTGCTGAGCCAACCAGCCAGGGCCTCTTTTCTGACAATTCTTAACACCTTCTTTTACATAAAATCATTGAGATGATCTTATGATGCAGAGTGAACACTTTTTTCATGAAATTTTAGGGAAAACCAGGAGACAGCAGAGAAATGTCTCTTTGCTCGTGGCAGTAATCTTGTGAGTGCCTGTTCCCTTCTGTCATCAGTAAAGGGAGCAGGCTCACTCTCCTCCTGGCTCTGTCCCCAAATGTCTGTGAAGGGTCCATGTGATTTTTTTTTTTTTTTTTTTGGCAGAAACAGAGAGAGTCAGATAGAGGGACAGATAGGAACAGACAGACAGGAACGGAGAGAGATGAGAAGCATCAATCATCAGTTTTTCATTGTGACACTTTAGTTGTTCATTGATTGCTTTCTCATATATGCCTTGACCGTGGGCCTTCAGCAGACCGAGTGACCCCTTGCTTGAGCCAGCGACCTTGGGCTCAAGCTGGTGAGCTTTGCTCAAACCAGATGAGCCCATGCTCAAGCTGGCAACCTCGGGGTCTTGAACCTGGGTCTTCCATATCCCAGTCCAACGCTCTATCCACCGTGCCACCGCCTGTGTCTTCCTCTCTGTAAACCAGGAAGGAAAGCCCTGCCTGGAATTTCTCGAGGTCACGTGACCCTCAAGGCACCAGTGAACTAGCCTCCCTTCCCTTCAGTTCTCTGGAACCCTAGAGAGGGGGCTCCCACTTCTCAGGTCCCCCCCCCCCCCACAGAGTGAGATGGGACTGAAGGTGGGCCCTCATCTCTCCCAGGCCTGGGCGCTTTGTCCAGATGCAGCTGGGGACTTGTGCTTGGAAATCCAGCATTATGTTCCGGCTTAGAGAAACGATCAGGGTCGAGAGACCGAACATACCCACCCACTGCCCACACGTCCAGACCAGGCGGAGGTGGTCCGTGGACAGGTGGGCACACTGGTGACAGCGAGCACAGGGGTTAGGGCGCCACCAGCTGCTACAGCAAAGGCACGTTTCTTCCTCACTCGAGTCACTTCGCCAGCAGGGACCCGGGCCGTGATTTGGGCACTGAGGCTTCTAGGCTCCTTGTCATCTTCTAGATCCTCCATCTGAAGACACGACTTCTAAAATTCGTGCTTAGCCACATGAAGACGAGATGGGGAGGAGAAGGGGAACTTTCTCGGGGGGGTTCTCAAGGCTGGGCCTGGAAACGGCCCTTCTGCTTCCCCTCAGATCCTGTTCGCTGGGATGCAGCGAGGCCCCACGTTCTTGTCCGGAGGATGGAAGTGGGTGCATGAGCTCAGGAGAAGAGCCAGTATGTTTGCCGATACAGAGCAGGCCCAGCCACGGGACGCCTGCTAGGCAGGTGGTGCTCATCTTCCCTTCTTCCCCGCTCGTGGGACACGCTCACTGCCCGCCTCCCCCCGCCCCCCCCCCCCGAGAGAGAGAACCCCAAGCCCCCTGTACCAACTGCTGTGCGGCGTTCATAGTCCAGGTCCTCTGGAGGGGGGTGCACCTTCTGCCCAGGTCTGAGTGCCACCCCTCATGGTCGGACTGGGGTCACGGCAAAGACGCTCCCCTCTGATAAAAGGAGGAGTGGTAGATTAGGGCGTCGTCCGTCCTCAGGACCCGAGAGCTTGTCCAGCGTGTCTGCCGCAGACCTGAGACATCTCTGAGACTGGAGTTTGACTTGGTTCTCAGGGGGGCATTCCCGTGTCTGTCGTCCTCGGTGGCCCACCAGATCCACCCCTCTATGCCTTTTTCCTTGTCTAGGACCCTGCACGGCCACCTCTGAGGGTGGGGAATCCATCTTCCTTGAAGGCTGTATCACTTTTGCAGACTGTGTCCTACATGGGGACAGTTGGGGGGCCCGTGGGCTGTTTTAAGGTTTATATCACCCAAGGGCTCTTTAAGATGCATGGTTTCCTTAATAAATATGATCCCCTGAGAGGTTTATGATCTGCCTACACCAGACAACTCCATGAGTCAGAAGCCACACCCCAAGTTCTTTGTTAGACATGTTTCAAGCCTGATTTACGTTTTCCTGAGAAGTTTTCTATCCAGGAAACACGCTACAGTTTTCTAGTGTCATTGTTGGAAGTTTCACAACAGAATGTGTAACAAACGATCTAATGAGGGGAAGATACCACGATACAATGTAACTGATCCAAAAGGAGACAAGAAAGAAGAGAAAGATACAGAAAATAATAAAAATAAGAAGAAAATAATAAGAAAAATGATAAGCTATAAGAAAAAACAAGAAAATGGTAGTCTTAAACCCAGGTATGCAAGTAATTACATTAAACACAAACAGACCAAATACTGCAATTAAAAGACAAACATTGTCAGCCGCAACGTTTTAAAAGCCTGCATACTGCTTAGGAGAGACACACCTTAAAAATAAAGACGGACAAAGGTTAACAAAGGGGAGAGAGCTTACACTACACTGTTCCAGTTACTGTTGTTGCTCATGACTTCAAGACTTAGCGACATAAAGCAGCCATTTTATGACATTTACCATGAGGAACCTGGACAAGGGACCGTGGTGTGGCTGGCTTTTGCTCCAAGATGTCTGGGGCCACAGCTGGAGAGAGTTGAAGACTGGGGATGACTTGAAGGCTGGGGTGGGGGTGGGGCTGGTGACGGAGAAGCATCTTCACATGTCTGGTCCTTCCTGTTGGGACCTCAGCTGGGCTGTTGGCCGGAAACCTCGCATGGTCTTTTCATCTGAACCCTGCATGTGGGACATTTTGTGCTTTCTCACAGGCCGGCAGCTCAATTCCAAGAGTTTGCATCCCAGAGAGCAAGACAGGAGTGCCTTGATTTTCCAGATGTAGCCTCAGAAGTCACGTAAAGGACCAGAAGGTTCCAACGGAAGTGCATGGACTTCACTGCTGCACTTGGAGGGGAGTCAAGGTTCCACTGTCACGAGAGCAAGAGCGCAGGACATCCTGGGGCCATCTCTGGAAAGCACCAACTGCTGTACCACAGACACTAGTGAGAGTAAGCAGAGGAAGCCGTCTATGGATATCAGACCACGGAGACTTAAGGCCAGCCTTGCTGGTGACAAAGAGGGAAGTCTCACAATGATCAAAGGTTCGGTTCACCAGGCAGAAAAGAGAAGTCATCAAGAATATGGGAAGTTTTATAAATGGCAATTAACTGTCAAGAAATGTAAGATACAGCATGAGCAACATAGTTAATAATATTGTAATAACTTAAGTATGGTGCCAGGCAGGGCAGGTACTAGATTTATCGGCGTGATCCCTTTGTAAGTTATGTAAGCATCTAATCACTATGTTGTACACCTGAAACTAACAGAAAATTATGTATCAACTGTAATGGCACGATAAGTTATAAAATACAGCTATAGAAAGTTTGAACAAAACAATAAACAAAATTGGTCTGATTGGCGTTTATAGACCATGTGCCCAACAATTTCAGAATAGGCATTCTGATCTCAGGCGCACGGCACTTTTACCAAAACCGATCCTACCCTGGCCATTACACCTACCCATGCATTTATCATGCTTAACATTATACAAAACATGTTTGAGACTTAAGCTAGAAGTCAACAGAAACAAAAACATATCCTAGAAATTCAAATTCAAAGTGCAACTCTATGCTACGACATCCTGCCCATGCTATCTAAAATTAAAGCGCAACAATAGCCAATGTTAATGAGGAGGTAAAACTATCAGACCCCTATCCATTGCCGGTCAGCGTGTACATTAGTACAACCATCAGGAGAACAGTGTCACAGTATCTGCTAACACGCAACCTGTGCCTGTCCTGTGACCCAGCACACATACTAAACAGAATTAAGTGCCTTTGTGCACCAGAAGAAGGTGCTAGCAGGCTCATCATGATCAAGGACATAGAATGTGTAAACAACTATCTAATTAATAGTCGGCTGGCTAAAGTTCCATAGATATATTTTTAACGATCGCCCAAGGGGATGGGCATTTTATTAAGTGCCTATCACCCTGGTGTGACTGAGTGTCTCTGATTATTGGCTGGGGAAGGGAAGCAGGGAGATCTGGCAGCAATGTGTGTGTGGGGGTGCCTTCTTCTATTTCCCTTTGTTTCTTGCTAAGTCAAAATCCATTGCTTGCTCAGGTTTTTTGAACCTGAATTTTTCAAGCCTTTGCAGTTCTTTGTTTGTTTGTTTTAAGAATTCCTTGGTGATCTGGTGAGGTGATCTCTCATGGTGGCATTTTCTGTCCACCTTCTGTGACGTTTCCTAGTTGTGCTCTGCTTGCCGTTCCTACGGTGAGGTCTGTATACCTGGTGTGGCGGGCGGTGGGCGGATGATGGCCACAGAGTGCCAAGCCTGGGCGTCTTCTGGAAATGGCCCCTCCTGTCTACCCTTTCTCTTCTGTATTTCTTTTCCCCACGATGATTTTTCCTCTTCTGCTCTTTCTTGAAGCCTGCTGGTGGTAGCCGGCTAGAAATCGGTGTGATTTAGTTTCCCGACCTCTGTCCTTCCTTGGAGCCTGAACGTTGTCCGGGTGGCCATTTTCTCTGAAGTGAATGAGCATTCTGAGTGAGCTCAGAAACCTGGCCCCTTTCTGCAAAAGCCAAATCAAGAAAGACACCCCCCCCATCCTGGGCCTCTGCCTCCATCTCATGTCCAAGGGACTCCTTGAAAGGAAGTGACTAGCTATTGGGAAGGGGCGGGGGGCTTCTGGGTTGAAGGACCCCAATTCCACTTCATTCTGTGTCTTGACAGCCTGTCAGTTGGTTTATAGCAGCGGCGTTCAAATGTTGCTGGCTGTAAACCGCAGTTGGACGTATCATTTATACTGCAACGCGGAACACACGTTGGCCGCCGGTACACATATATTTTTTTTAAAAGGGTGTCACAGAATTATACTTACCCTTGCAAGGGCCAGTGTGGTTCTGTTTTTCTCTTTCTTTGTTGTTTTTTTTCCCCCAGATGCTGGGGCCCCAAGCCACTGAATTGATTTTATGATACAGTAATGGGTCACAGCCTGCAATTTTGCGAAAGCGCGGGTTTAAGGAGAGCGGAGCTTGTCTTTGGCTCTCGCAGAGGAAGTCCGTCAAACTCCCCTGGCTTTATGGTCTGTCTTTCAATTCACCCTCAAGGCGTTTTAGCTGCTTCTTCCAGCTCCAATGAGGTAGATATCGATCCCAGATCCTCTCCATCCCTGCCGGTCCCAGCGAACAGCCAGCCCCTGCCGCGTCTAATCAGGTGTGAGTGCCATCTCATGCCATCTCGGGCGATGCAGGTGGCAGCCCGGACGTGGTCATAAATCAAAACCTCCGGGGGCCACCATCTCACTGACCTTGTCATAGAGAAACAGGGCTGGCATTCAGGTCTTGTGTCCTTCCTCCTTTCTTTCTGGGCAGTGCTGCCTGCTTCTCGGTGCTCCGGGGCCTTTCAGGTCCCCCCGCCCCACCGCCACACATGCACTCGTACACACACACCTTCCTAACAGACCTGTAAACCGCGTTGGCAGCACAAGTTTATAGCCAGCAGGTTCCCATCCCTCCTCTCTGAGCAGTCGTCTCATAAAAGCACCATAGCCGATGCCCTACGTGCAGCTGTGTTCTCTGTTCTCACGGGTTTCCATCAGCATCCAGGAGCAGACCTGTCATGGGGCCAGGGAGGGGGTCGGCTCAGAAGTGTCCTGGGTCACATCTTTGTGTGGGATTCCCCGGGGCTGCTGAGGAAGCTGCTGAACCTCCACCAGCAGCACCCTCAAGAAGGCAGGTGCTTCTCTGTCATTCCCATTTTCAAGTTTTTACTTCAAACGGCCCTCATCAGACCCACAGACCTTGGAGTTTAGGTATACGTAGGACAGGTGCTTTGTTCCCAGTGTTTGTCACTTAAAACTGAATCTATACCATCGGAAGTCGACACCGTTAAGGGAAAATGGCCTAGTCAGGGGTTCACAGATGGATTGTCTCAGGTTGGGATCCTGCTAGCGCCACCCTCTGAGTCTTGCCCAGGTCTTTCTGCACACCTGACAGGTGAGGGGTCTTCCTGTCTCTTTCCCTTTGAGCCCTAGCTTAGTGTACTGAATATAGACATGGAGATAACCTCCTCAGAATGCAGAGCCCTGGAGGCTGGTAGAAGAAAGATATACCAACCCAGTGAAAGCAAGGGGGGCTGCCTGGAGGAGGCACTGTGCCATCCCACAGGAACAAGAATTCCTAGCTTATTACCTGTTAGGATTCTGTTTTGATTAACCCCCTCCCAACCTCATTTTACATAATACAGGCCCTTAATAAACAAAACAAGCACTTAATTAATACTAGCGTATATAATATTAATTGTTATACATAAAAGAGCAACTCTCCCTTAATACATATTACTGAAATGGAGATGGGACTCACATTTATATAAAATCTGAGGCTCTGACTATAGTTTTTATGGGATGTTGATATTTGAATATAGAAAGTGCCTTGAATCCCTGGGCCCAGACTGTCCCCATGTTTGTGTCATTTTGTGGTTTCTTCCCAACTGCAGACATGTGTCGGTCGCTAATTAGGTTCTGGACCACGATGCGGGATGAGAAAGCCTCGACGTTCGTTCACATCCCACGTCTGCATCCTTGGTAGTCTCTCCTGTTCTCCGTTACTTCTTTACTCGTTACCTCCACATGCAATGACTCAAGACCATGATTTTATTTTGCTCCCCTTTCTGTGGGTTAAGAATTTGAGCCAGACTCGATGGGGCTGCTTGTCCATGTTTCTCGTGATGTCACCCAAGGGGTGGGGGTGCAGACGCATGCAGATCCCACCTATAAGAGGCTCATCGACATGGCCAGCTGGTGGCTGGGAGCCCAGGAGGGACTGCTGATCAATAGCCTTTCCAGCTCAGTGGTCTCGAGTACTTGGACTCATATAGCAGCTCAGGGCTTCCAGAGAGAGCCATGAGAGCCAGAAAGGGAAGCTGCCCTTCAGCCTGGGTTCAGACATGGGCACAGTGCCCTTTCCAGAATATTCCACTGGTGAAAGCAGTCAAGAAACCACCCAGATTCAAGAGAAGGGGACCTACCTATCTGAGCAAGGAGGGTCATAGGTCTGGGGCCACGTTTAATCCACCAGGAGAAAAAATAATGGCAATTGCTGACACAGGCTTCCATGAGCATGTCCATTTTGGCCTCAGGAGGGCAGAGTGAGCACAGACAGAACAGAGCCAGGACCCTGGTTTTACTACAAGCATAGGAGTAAAATGAAGAGCCAAAGGCAGACACTTTGTAAACACTTGCTGCTGAGTGTTGCACCAGCCACCTTCCCTTACATTTGATACTATTGAGGACTAGGTCAGCCGTTCAGTGAATCAGAATGTATCTACTAAGCTTTTACTTTGTGCCAGACATTGTGCCTATGCTGGGGACCCACCATGAACCCACCTTATGGAGAGCACAGTCTAGGACAGGAGACAGGTGTTTACTGGGCGACTTCACAGATAAATATAGACATGCACCTGTTAAAGGCATCCCCACCCCCTTTCCCAGGAGAGGAGGGCGGTGCCCCGTGAGGTGAAGCTCAGGGAAGACTTTCTCTAAAAAAAGTGGTGACTAACCTCTGGTGAAACGTGGGTGGAGAGGGGAGGACTGCACATTCAGGCAGCAGAAATGGACTTCTGCAAAGTCCCCAGGCAGAAGGGCACATGATGAGGGTGGGAAGCCGAAAGCCCAGGTCCTGTACGGAGGGAGGCAGGAACTACCCACGGCAGTGCACGTTCTGCTGTCTTTTGTGCCACACGGGCAGGTCTGGCCACATCCTGGAGAAAGCCACAGGCTACTGCTTTCTTCTTGCAAAGACAGGTCTTTCTCTGTTGGCTTGCTGGCCCTGAGCACACTGTTCTGCCAAGGCTGGGCTCGGATATGGACTATGAGATCATTACTCTGCCTATCCATTCAGTTTAATTCAACTCAACTTATTCTAGCTCAGGATAGCTCTGTTCTGTTCAACTGGACTCAGCTCACTTCAGCCCACTTCATCCATCCATCCATCTATCCATCTGTCCATCCATAGTTTGAACACACACACACACACACACACACACACACACATTTAGGTACTTTCTGTGTTAAAGTCTGTGTTGGGACTCGAAATCCAGCTGGGGTTGCTTCTACCAACTGACTCATCCCACCCCCTTCCCAGTCTAAGCTGTGTCAGTACACTGTGGTGGAGTGAAGCCTGGACGTAGAGCAGGGCTCCCTGTCCCTTATTGCCGTGGAGGTTGTGGTAACCTCTCTGAGCTACCATTTTCTCATCTGAAAGCAGGAATAATAATGCTTACTTGGCGAGGGTTTTGTCAGAGTTCAATTCATAGAAGGCATTTAAAAAAAATGGTATCCATTCCCAACACAATGGGTGAAAGTAGACCAGGGAACATCACAGGGAAATTTCTAAACACTACCTCTGGCCACAGCCTATGGGTTTCCATCCAGTATAAAATAGGTCAGTTACAAAGATCAGGAAACACACGCTAACTTTAGGCTTTGAAAAGCGAAAGGACAACGAACAGAGGTCCCAGTTCGGGTAGGATGGTGACAGCTCCACCTGGGCCGTGCCATGGATTGCCCTGGTAACACCCGGACAGGGTGTTATACTCAGCCATTCGAGGGCTCTGGAAAGTGAATAGTAGGAGGCAGTTGAAGGAAGAGGACCAGAATCCAAAGTACCCACCGAACCAGAGGTGAGGGTGTCATTTCCTGCCCTGAAGTACTCTGTCTTCACTCAAGGCAGCGTGGCGTGGCCGTGGTGGCAGAAATAGCCTGAGGTGCCTAAATAATGAAATATTATTAGGCAATAAAAAGAAACAAGTTATCGATTCATGCAGTAGAATGGATGACTCTGAAATGCATTTTGCTAAGTGAAATAAGCTGGCTCTGAAAGGTCCCATTTATATATGTTTCCATTTATGTAACATTCTGGAAAAGGTCAGACTCTAGGGACAGAAAACCGATTAGGGATGGCTAGGGGAATGACGGGTAGGGAGGGGTTGCTTATAAAGGGGCAGATTAAGGAAGTTTTGTGAGAGGGAAAAAAATGGCATTTATGAAACCCTCTCTCTTTATTTTATTTATTTATTTTTATTTTTTTTAGCTTCTCTGGATCTAGGGAAGCAAAAGAAGACCCAAAATTTTCCCAACCCTGGAAAAGGGAGACACCTGCCACAATAGTGTGGTCCTGACCCGGTTTCTGCCCTTGCCACCAGGTTCCTCCGAGGACCCTTAGGACACCTCTGCTGAGTTCTTTCTGGAACCTGCCTTGACATTGACCTCAATGCAGCTTTGATTGCATCCCGGGGCTGGGCTGATCCTTGAGGTCCTGAACTCCAAATCAGGACCGTTTCCCTCGGCTCCTACCCAGCACCGGGCCAGCAGAGCCCTGGTAGACGCACACAGTTAGGCACTGGTAACAGAGGAACAGGGGACGAGAGAAAAACTTGAGGGGGCAGGACATCTGAGGGCAGGAACACAGTAGAGAAAGTCAGGCCACAGCAGGCTGAGCCCTGCTGCCTCCCCATCCACAGACATACCTTCCACAACCTAGACGCCCAGGTCACTAAGCGTCCTCTCGCAAAAACGCCAGCTCTGGTCGCGAGGCAGACAGACCACCGAGCCACCAGCAGCCCGCGTTCTGCATCCTCAGGTTCCCGAAACATAGGAAGACATCCCCTTTCTCTCCCACCGTCCGTTGCCTGCTGCTCATGGCTGAAGTTGGGCCCAGGTTTCTCCTGTGACAAGGACACCTCCCATTCCGAGTCATCTCACGGGAACCCCCTCTTCTCGCAGGTGCTCGATGGTCTCCGAAGCAGAAACAGAGAGCATCTTCATGGAACCCATCCACCTCTCCTCGGCCGTGGCGGCCAAACAGATCATCAGCGAAGGTAATGCTGCCAGAAGCCGGGTGGGAGTCGGGACAGTCCTCAGGTCACTGGAGACTCTCGGACAGGCCCCCAGGAGGTGTCACTGTGCTTTTCAGGTGCCTCCCATCACATTAAGGGGAGCAGACCCAAAGAAGGCAGTTCAACCCTCCTCCCCTGGAACAGAGGCGGGAATGACCACGTGTGGGTGGGAATGGGAACAGCCCTCTCAGTGACAGCCAGGGAAGCAGACCCAGTCGGCCCCTCATGTCTCCCCCTTGGGTTTCCAGTGAGCCTCAGGGGTCCTGGGGTGGCTTGTGTTCCAGACACAGACCTGAGAGCCCAGGAAATGGCTGGAAGCATCTAGAGAGTTCTAGAAGGCGGTCTGGATTTAGATCTGCACTTCCACGGGTTCTTAGAGATGGCTTCTGAACTGAAGTATGAAAGGGGAGGAGGTAAGGGTGGTGGGGTGCAGAGAGGCGTTAACATTTACACAGTGAATCCCGAGCAGAGAACATACGGATACTCATTCTGATTGGATGGATTTTTTTTTTTAAAATAAGTTTGGACAAATAATCTTTGAGGATTTATTTTCTCCCCTTTTTCCTCCCTTGGCTCCGTGTGTCTCTCCCACTTCTGGTGGGCTGTGAGCTTCGTTTGGTCTCCACCACAGGGAGGACCCATGGCCTCTCACCATGGGAACCACACCTGCTGGTCCTCTTTGTGTAATGCGGGGTCTCTCTCAGTCCCCTCGCCCTTTGGGTCCCCACTAGGATCCCTGGGGATATCTGGGTCTCCTGTATACCTCACAAGGAATCAGAAGTTCTATCTGCTGTTGCTCATTGGTCTGGGCACCGTAGGCCACCTTGTCTTCTCGGTGAACTCTCTCCCATCTCTCTCTGCGCTTTGACCACCCCACCCGGAGTAGTCTCTTGTTACCTTGGTCTAAGCCAGGCCAAGGTGTCTTCAGCACGCTCTAGCTTTCCGCTGATGGCCCTCAGCACCACTCTGGCTCCGGAAGTCCCTTTTCCTGCTTGCGTGGCTGGGAGTATCCCTGACCTTCTGCCCTGCACCGTCTCTGTCTCTGTCTCCGTCTCCATCTTCATTTTCGTCTCCGCTGCTCTCTTCAGACTGCGGTCTTAGAAAGTCAGGACCCTCCTTGCGGAGTTGTGAGAAACCCATTTTGCCTCTTGAAGCCTCGCTTGTCAAATCTGTGGGGCGCTGTGGACGTTTGACTGTTAGACTGAACCCTGGAGCTGGGCAGAGCCTGCTTTTCAGTCTGAGTCTCACTTACTCTCTGTCCCTGGAAGTGGGAGGCCTGAGTTTCATTAGTCTCAGTGGCTCTCGGGAGGTCAGGGGAGGAGACAAACGCAGAGAGAGGAAAATGTATCGGGGGATAGTGCAAAACACTCAGCCGTGCCCACAAGTGCACAGATAAAAATGTTTGTCGAGGCCCTGGCTGGTTGGCTCAGCGGTAGAGCGTCGGCCTGGCGTGCTGGGGACCCGGGTTCCATTCCCGGCCAGGGCACATAGGAGAAGCGCCCATTTGCTTCTCCACCCCTCCCCCTCCTTCCTCTCTGTTTCTCTCTTCCCTTCCCGCAGCCAAGGCTCCATTGGAGCAGAGATGGCCCGGGCGCTGGGGATGGCTCCTTGGCCTCTGCCTCAGGCACTAGAGTGACTCTGGTCGAGGCAGAGCGATGCCCCGGAGGGGCAGAGCATTGCCCCCTGGTGGGCAGAGCGTTGCCCCTGGTGGGCGTGCCGGGTGGATCCCGGTCAGGCGCATGCAGGAGTCTGTCTGACTGTCTCTCCCCGTTTCCAGCTTCAGAAAAATACAAAAAAAAAAAAAAATGTTTGTCAAAGAAGCCTCCGTGCTCAGGAAAGCCCGTGCATGCTGCCCATGGGGTGCATTGCGGAGGAGACATGTGTGGGCTTTGCTTTCTCTTTAAGGAACGTCAGGCAGACACACCTGGGAGGAGGGGTTGAAGGGAGGAGACGGGATTGGGGACCCGCCGGGTGTGGACCCGAGGCCAACGCCAAGGAATAAGTAGGAATAAGGGGACAATCAAAGCCATGCCTGCTGGTACATAGCTGTGGAAGACTATGCCGTATATTTTAAAAAGGTGCTGGGGATCTTTATTCTTACCTGTAGTGAAGGAGAGATCGCTAATCAGGGGAGGGAAGGAGAGGGACTCCCATGTGTGCTAGGGGAGACCCCAGGAGAACTGGGGAGAACACCTCACCTGTTTTCAAACAAAACAGGCCTCAGGTGCCACAGAGCTGTTCTTCTTTCTGCTATGAATTGGAGATGACAGAACATTATGCGTGGATCCCTGCTGCACCTGCTGCAGGGAGGTGGGCCTATTGGGTGCTTTAGAGCAGTGGTCCCCAACCCTGGGCCGCGGACCGGTACCAGTCTGTGGGCCATTTGGTACCGGTCCGCAGAGAAAGAATAAATAACTTACATTATTTCCGTTTTATTTATATTTAAGTCTGAACGATGTTTTATTTTTAAAAAATGACCAGATTGCCTGACCGGGTGGTGGCGCAGTGGATAGAGCATCAGACTGGGATGCTCGAAACCCCGAGGTTGCCAGCTTGAGCGCGGGCTCATGTGGTTTGAGTAAAAAGCTCACCAGCTTAAGCCCAAGCTCGCTGGCTCAAGCAAGGGGTTACTTGGTCTGCTGAAGGCCTGTGGTCAAGGCACGTATGAGAAAGCAATCAATGAACAATTAAGGTGTTGCAACGTGCAACAAAAAACTAATGATTGATGCTTCTCATCTCTCTGTTCCGGTCTGTCTGTCCCTGTCTATCCCTCTCTCTGACTCTCTCTCTCTCTGTAAAAAAAAAAAAAAAAAAGACCAGATTCCCTCTGTTACATCCGTCTAAGACTCACTTTTGATGCCTGTCTCGGTCACGTGATACATTTTTCTGTCCCACCCTAAAGGCCGGTCCGTGAAAATATTTTCTGACATTAAACTGGTCCATGGCCCAAAAAAGGTTGGGGACCACTGCTTTAGAGGAGGGAGGAGAAGAGAGGGGCTTTGGGGGAACGAGGTGCTCAACCCCGGGAGAACCCAGGACTCTACCACCAGTGGTCTGCAGGATGGAGACCATCATGGTGGCGGCAGATTCACAGCATCCACAGACCTCCAGCAATGAACCAGGCACCTGTTCCCTTCCTGCAGCGCTGGGCCAAGTCTACTGGCTCCGTGTGGTGGCTGTGCATCTTCTTCACCGGCCCGGGAACACAATGGTGCCGGAAAGACGTCATGGCCAACACTGAGGACACTCCTTTCCTACTTCTTTTCTCCTTCTCTCTCTTGATTCAACACCTTTCACTGCTAAGTGGGAGGAACGCTTCTGCCCACCTCTCTTCCATGTGCCTCCTTAGAGAGAGGAAGTCTGACCTTTCCCCAAATCTGAAAAATTGGGAGCCAGCAGATGAGCAGGAGGATATAGAAGTTTGCCTGAGATGCGGGTGAATAGGATATGGTTTTATTGGAATCTGAGCTTCTGTGGCCCGTGGCCGGAAAGGCCCCGCCAGGTGCTGTCTGTAGACTGGCCTCAGAGCGGGTGGCCAGCCTGCTGCTGTTGGAGAACTGGGAGCTGGGAAGCACAGGTGCTTACTGGGGCCGCTGCCCTGGGGCCGGCAGGCAGACAAGACGTGGACTAAACCCATAAACCCAAGGTGATCGAGCAAAAATGGCTGTGGAAGGTTTGGCTTTCCCAGGTGACCTGCATTTTGTATGTACAGGAGTCAGACCAGGAACAGGGTGACTTGTTAGGAAAATGCCATCTGTTCCTTTAGTGAACGCTTCAACTTTGTATGGAGCACTGTGGGAGTTGTGAGTATGAATCAGACATGTACCAGGTACTTATTAAAGGACCTCAGTCTAAGACACTGTCACCCAGCCTTAGAGGAAATACGGGAGAAGTTAGGGAAACTGGTGTTCCTTCATTTACACGGCCACTGGTCCCGACCACAAGTGTCCAGTGCAGGCCCCCTGGACCCCTACTAAGTCCTTTCCAGAAGGTTCTGCTGGCATTCCAGCCCATGCCCAAGGCCCTGGCAAAAAAACAAACAAACAAAAAACAAAACAAAAAAAAACCTGGCCAAGAGCAGGTTCTGCCCAGGAGCAGGGAGGTTGTGGTATCCTAACCCTCTGATGAGACCACGGCCTGTCCTCTCTAGAACTCAAGCCACGGGGGATCAGGGCCGAGGCCGAGTGTCCGGGCATGCTGGAGTCCGCCGAGCAGCTGCTGGTGGAGGACCTGTACAATCGCGTCCGGGAGAAGATGGACGACACCAGCCTGTACAACACGCCCTGCGTCCTGGACCTACAGCGGGCCTTGGTCCAAGACCGCCAAGAGGCCCCCAGGAACGAGGTGGATGAGGTCTGGCCCAACGTCTTCATAGCAGAGAAGTGAGTCTGACTGCTGGGGTCGTGGCCCTCTGTCCCATCCCTCTGGGTAGTGCCTGAGAGAGATGAAACTCCCCCCACTTTCAACAGAGGCTCCAATAGCTCCATCCAGAAAATCAATACTGCCCCAACCCACCCATCTGCACACTGAGACCCCCTCACCGCTATAGGTCAGCAGGGCAAAATGCTAGCACGATTACCCTCTGTCACCCGCCAGGGCTCTCTGTCGTAGCCTTGACCCCCCGGGTGCCTCCTCTGTTCCTCCCTTCCTGCCTAGAGCCTGGTCCACACCACCCCACTCTCACCATCGCCCCATGACATGGACATCCATGACCACCGTATCAGGGGACATTTGGAGCCATTTGCGATGGTGATTTTTCCATGCATTGACCAACATATGAAAATATTCATGATACAATAAGAAGCTGATTAGGTTACAAGACAATATAGGTACTGTGTGATGCTCATTGAGTTATCTATAGATGTGTGTGTGTGTGTGTGTGTGTGTGTGTGTGTAGCTTTTGCGTAGAAAACAAATTAGAACCAACTGTGATCAAATGTTAATGGGACTTCTCTCTAGCAGGTGATGTGACGAGTGACTTTTATTTTCTTCTTTTGGTTTCTTGTGCATTGTACAGACTTCCTAGAGTAAACATTTATTGTTGTTATAATCAGGAAAAAAAATGTTATTTTTAAAAAGTTTTATCAGCGATTTCCAGGACAAACCCCAAAAATAACTCAGTCATGTCCCGTTCTTTCCGGCTGCTGCCCGGGCACGGGTGGAACCAGTCGTTAGACTGGGGATCTAAATTTTGCTGACCCATTTGCTACTTATTGAGACCCAAGTGACCTGTGATTAGCTCTGTAGACCCAGACACACTCACGTCATGGTCATCAGAGACACCAGACATCTGCAGATGTCTCCCTGGGCAGCCCAGTCCTCAGGCAGTTCTCAAGGTCAACTCCGTGTCCCCACTGCAGTCAGGAGGGCTCTGAGCTGAGAACTCAAACCCCTCACCTGTGTGGTCTCTTGTTCCAGTCAGCCTCAGGAAGTCATCAAAGCTCTCTGGTTCCTTTTTATAATCTCCAAAAGGGAATACAAAAACAAACAAACAAAAAAACCCAGTTCCTCTGTCTACCTCTCAAGTTTATTGTTAGGACAAAATAAAATAAGGAGACACGGGAAAGGACTTTGCAAGAGACAGCATTCTGGATCCACGGTGCGGCTCGCCGGACGTGCGGATTATTTTCGTCTGCCTCTTCTGTGTCTCAGTGAATCTTTATTCCTGAAGTCCGGGATCGTAGACTGGAGATCTCTGGACGATTCCTGAGATTTCCTGACACATCAGTCTTGTTCTCTTCTCCATCCTGCCCGCCCCCGCCAGCTTCCATGCCTCTTCTCCCCTTTGCTGAGACCAACTCACTGGCCTCTTTTTAGAACTGTATTTTCAGTGAGCCCCTCCCCCCAACACAGCGGGGAAGCAGAGAAGGTGGCAGTCACCAGCTGTGGCCCCCCTGACCCGGCCACACACGGGCTCTCGCTCTCAGTGGTAAGGCACCTTCCCAGCTCTGACCCTGGCCCGAATAAACGTCCCTGCCTCTTTGTCCTCAGGAGCGTCGCTGTGAACAAGAGCAGGCTGAAGAGGCTGGGCGTCACCCACATCCTCAATGCTGCTCATGGCACCGGCGTCTACACGGGGCCCGAGTTCTACGGTGGCCTGGACATTCAGTACCTGGGTGTGGAGGTGGATGACTTCCCCGAGGTGGACATCTCCCAGCATTTCCGGAAGGCCGCTGAGTTCCTGGACGAAGCCCTGCTGACCTACCGAGGTGAGGGGCGGGGGGAGCTGCCTGCTCTGCGCAGCTACAGTTCCAGCCTGGGGACAATAGAAGCAACATAGGAATGTTATGGCAACCTCCGGATGGTCTGCCATGTCTGGGGTTGTCCGTCTCAAGGTTGTTGTCTCGGTGTAAGGAGAGGGAGAAGGGAAGGACCGCCGTTTGTCCAATGAGGAATGATGGCGAAGCTGACAGGTACCGGCGGCTGTGCTGGGCTCCGAGGGTGAGAGGCGCACACGGAGCGTCTGGCCTTTGTGTCTTCCAGGGTAGGGAAGGCAGAAAAATTAAAAAGAAGAGAGAAAGAAAGAAATGTGAGATGCTGGTCAATGGGAGGCAGAGGTCGTGCCGGGGGTGATGGGTTATAGCAGTGGTTCTCAAACTTTTTGAAGTCGGGGCTCATTTAGAATCCTACAAATAATTGTAGGCGCATTATTACAAATTTCTGAGAAATATGTTATAATAATTAAGTCAAATATATATATATATTTTTTACACAGAGACAGAGAGAGAGTCAGAGTGAGGGATAGACAGGGACAGACAGACAGGAACGGAGAGATAAGAAGCATCAATCATTAGTTTTTCGTTGAGCATTATGACACCTTAGTTGTTCATTGATTGTTTTCTCATATGTGCCTTGACCATGGGCCTTCAGCAGACCGAGCAACCCCTTGCTTGAGCCAGTGACCTTGGGTCCAAGCTGGTGAATTTTTGCTCAAACCAGATGAGCCCGTGCTCAAGCTGGCGACCTCGGGGTCTCGAACCTGGGTCTTCCACATCCCAGTCCGACACTCTATCCACTGCACCACCACCTGGTCAGGCTAAGTCAAATATTAAAGAAAAAAAATATAAAGTCCAAGCGTTCTTTTGTGGTAATTAAACGAAATAAATACAACAAAATTAAATTTATTCTGACATTAAAAAACATTTTTATGCTACATTTTTTGAGTTATGCTTTTTAGAATTCATTAAAAAAGAGGGGTTGTTGTGCAGAATGCCGAGTGGGGGGCGTCAGACTTGGGACCCCAGTCCTCACTTAGAGACCAAACATAAAGAGATCAGATCCTCCTAAAATGGCCGTGAGGATTAAAACGTTAAAAATGTGGCTTGCCAGGTGGACCCCAGTCAGGGTGCATGTGGGAGTCTGTCTCTCCATCTTCCCTTCCTCTCACTTGGAAAAATAAGAAAGAAAAAAAAACATTAACATATATGAGACCATGAAAAGGTATTTGAATACTGATGGAAAGACCCAGACCAGCCAGGAAAAGAAAAACAAGAATCTAGAATTGATTCTTGAAGAATAGAATCTAGAATTGTGATTGTCCTAAAGATTGTGTATGAAAAGGCCTGGTTCTAGAATAGAAAGCCCAGAAATAAAACCACATATATATGGTCAAATAATCTTTGATAAAGGGGCCAACAACACACAATGGAGAAAAGAAAGCCTCTTCAACAAATGGTGTTGGGAAAACTGGAAAGCCACATGCAAAAGAATGAAACTCAACTACAGCCTGTCCCCATGTACTAAAATTAATTCAAAATGGTTCAAAGACCTAAATATAAGACCTGAAACAATAAAGTACATAGAAGAAGACATAGGTACTAAAATCATGGACCTGGGTTTTAAAGAACATTTTATGAACTTGACTCCAATGGCAAGAGAAGTGAAGGCAAAGATAAATGAATGGGACTACATCAGAATAAAAAGTTTTTGCTCAGCAAGAGAAACTGATATCAAAATAAACAGACAGCCAACTAAATGGGAAATGATATTTTCAAACAACAGCTCAGATAAGGGCCTAATATCCAAAATTTACAAAGAACTCATAAAACTCAACAACAAACAAACAAACAATCCAATAAAAAAATGGGAAGAGGACATGAACAGACACTTCTCCCAGGAAGAGATACAAATGGCCAACAGATATATGAAAAGATGCTCAGCTTCATTAGTTATTAGAGAAATGCAAATCAAAACTACAATGAGATACCACCTCACCCCTGTTAGATTAGCTATTATCAACAAGACGGGTAATAACAAATGTTGGAGAGGCTGTGGAGAAAAAGGAACCCTCATTCACTGTTGGTGGGACTGTAAAGTAGTACAACCATTATGGAGGAAAGTATGGTGGTTCCTCAAAAAACTGCAAATAGAACTACCTTATGACCCAGCAATCCCTCTACTGGGCATATATTCCAAAACCTCAGAAACATTGATACGTGAAGACACATGTAGCCCCATGTTCATTGCAGCACTGTTCACAGTGGCCAAGACATGGAAACAACCAAAAAACCCTTCAATAGAAGACTGGATAAAGAAGATGTGGCACATATACACTATGGAATACTACTCAGCCATAAGAAATGATGACATCAGATCATTTACAGCAAAATGGTGGGATCTTGATAACATTATAAGGAGTGAAATAAGTAAATCAGAAAAAAACAAGAACTACATGATTCCATACATTGGTGGAACATAAAAACGAGACTAAGAGACATGGACAAGAGTGTGGTGGTTACCAGGGGTGGGGGGAGGGAGGACATGGGAGGGAGGGAAGGGAGAGAGTTAGGGGGAGGGGGAGGGGCACAGAGAACTAGATAGAGGGTGGCGGAGGACAATCTGACTTTGGGCGAGGGGTATGCAACATGATTTAATGACAAAATAACCTAGACATGTTTTCTTTGAATATATGTACCCTGATTTATTAATGCCATCCCATTACCATTAATAAAAATTTATTAAAAAAAAAAAAAAGAAAAGGCCTGGTTCCTACAGATGTGTTTGGTATTGACTCCAGAATGTCACAGTGGGAGCCGGGAAGTCATACTCTGTCCTAACATGTGAAGGAATTTTCAAAAAATCAGAGTGATCTGAACATGGAGAGAGCCCTGGCCGGATAGCTCGGCTGGCTAGAGCATCGTTCCAAAGCGCAGAGGTTGCCAGTTTGAGACCTGGTTAGGGCACATACAAGACCAGATCTGTATTCCTGTCTCTCTCTTTCTCTTCTTTCCTCTCTCACTAAAATCAATAAATTAAAAAATATATAAAACACTAAAACAGAAATTTATAAGCCTGACCTGTGGTGGCGCAGTGGATAAAGTGTCAACCTGGAAATGCTGAGGTCGCTGGTTTAAAACCCCAGGCTTGCCTGGTCAAGGCACATATGAGAGTTGATGCTTCCTGTTCCTCCCCCCCCCTCTCTCCCTCTCTCTCTCTCCCTTTCTCCTCACTAAAGTAAAATTTAAAATAAATATTTTAGACAAATAAATAAATATGGAATGAGGGGTGTGTGTGGGGGGGTGGTACTGAGCTCCCTGTTTCCGGAAGCATGCATTTTTTTATTTCTCCTCCCTCAGATGCCCAGTTTGACAAGGGAGGAGGAAGAAGTGCACACTAGTGTTTCAAAAGTGGGGACAGCGGTCAGTCCCGTTTACCCCCACGCCCTCCCCACTCCTTGCCTGGGTTCAGACAGCACAGGAAACGTTTCCACAGGCACAGGGTGGCCTCGCTGCTCTGTGTGACATCCATATCATGGGGACAGTGATGGCTTTGAGTGTGGATGGAGGCCAGAGGCCAAGTACATGTGAAACCCAGCACCTCAAAAACAAGGCTTAGAATAAAATAAAACTACAAGGACGCGCTGTCGTTCTGACATTAACTACTCGTGTTTTCTTCTCAGGGAAAGTCCTGGTCAGCAGCGAGATGGGCATCAGCCGGTCGGCGGTGCTGGTGGTGGCCTACCTGATGATCTTCCACCACATGACCGTCCTGGAGGGCTTGATGACGGTGCGGAAGAAGCGGGCCATCTACCCCAACGACGGCTTCCTGAGGCAGCTGCGGGAGCTCAACGAGAAGCTGATGGAGGAGAGAGACGAGGACGACAGCCGGGAGAGGGGCGCGCCGGGGGCAGAGAACGGTGAGGGCTCGGGGAGCATCGTCGCAGCCCCAGTGCACCGCCTCACCGTGGAGGAGGAGGAGGACGACGCCACCAGCCACCTGAGCGGCTCCTCCTTGGGGACGGCCAGCAGGGCCTCCAAGCCCATCACCCTCATCGACGAGGACGAGGAGGAGAAGCTCTATGAGCAGTGGAAGCAGGAGCAGGGTCTCGCCACAAGCAGGGGGCCCCCCTGCTCCACCTCCTCCGTCCAGGGTGGGGAGGATTCCGAGGAGGAGGATGTGGAGAGGGTCATCTGGGAGTGGCAGAGCCGAAATGAGAGGTACCGGGCCGAAGGGCGCCGGCGGTGGGGCTGGGAGGAGGATGAGGAGGAGGAGGAGGAGGAGGAGGAGGAGGAAGGCAGAGCCGGCCCCTCGGCCGGGAGGAGACACAGGCGCACCCTGAGCCAGAGCAGCACCTCAGAGAGCGTCAGCAGCCGTGACATCCGCATCCTGAAGCAGCAGCTGCAGGCCAGCAGCCGGAGCCGGACCCCGGGCGGGAGACAGCGCTCGGACTCGGCCTCCACGGAGAGCACCTGGGACGTGTGGAACCAGAGACTGCTGGAGATTGAGAAGGAGGCTTCCCGCCAGTACCGCGCTCGGAGCAGGAGGCAGGGCGCGGACGCCAGCTCAGAAGCAGAGGCGGGGAGCGAGGCGCGGGAGGATGACGAGCAGAGCGTGCTCTCCGAGGCCAGCTCCTTCTACAACTTCTGTGGCAGGAACAAGGACAAGCTGACCCCTCTGGAGCGCTGGAAGATCAAGAGAATCCAGTTTGGGTTCCACAGGCGGGACTCGGAGGCTGGGGACAGCGGCAGCGAGCCCGGCGGCGCCCAGGAGGCTGAGCGGGAGAAGGGCATCTCGGACGCCGACCTGACGGCCTACCAGGCCTGGAAGCTGAAGCGCCAGAAGAAGGTGGGCAGCGAGAACAAGGAGGAGGTGGTGGAGCTCAGCAAGGGCGAGGCCTCTGCCTCCACCAAGAAGAGGCAGCGCCGTCTGGAGCTGCTGCAGCGCAGCCGGCAGACGCTGGAGGAGAGCCAGTCCATGGACAGCTGGGGCGCCGGCAGCTCGGCGGCCAGCGGGAGCGTCCCCCTGTCTGCCTTCTGGCCGGTGGCCCCCTCGGTCAGTGCGGATGGGGACACGGCGTCCGTCCTCAGCGCCCAGAGCCTCGGCTCCCACCTGTCTCAGGCCGTGAGCACCCCAGGGGGAGGCTCAGCCTCCGCTGCCGCCACGCCACTGCCCACCCTGCCAGTGGGGCCTGGAGACGCCATCTCTATCGCCAGCATTCAGAAGTGGATCGCCAGCGTTGTCAGCGAAACCCTCGCCCAGAAGCAAAATGAGATGTTGCTTCTGTCCCGCCCGCCGTCCGCAGCCAGTGTGAAGGGGGCCCCGGCCACCGGCTGCCTGGCAGATGACCAGGTCTCCGTGCTCAGTGCGCAGAGCGCCTCCGCCCCGGGCCTCCTGCCCCAGAGCCAGGCGAGAACCGGCAGCGACATGCAGTCCGTGCTGTCGTGCCGCAGTGCACCCAGCTCCGGGGCCGGAGGCCCGGGGGGCGCGGCCAGGGGGACCAGCAAGCCGACCTACAGCCTCTTTGCTGACCAGGTCAACCTGAAGGAGCTCGGCCAGAAGGAGCGGGAGATGCAGGTGGAGCTGCGAGAGAAGATGTCCGAGTACAAGATGGAGAAGCTGGCCTCCGACCACAAACGCAGCAACCTTTTCAAGAAGAAGAAGGTCAGGGAGGACGAGGACGGGGAGGCAAGTGACAGAGACGCGGACACAGACAGCGCCATAGGCAGCTTCCCATACTCTTCCCGCTGTGACTCCCAAAGGCCCGAAACAGATGCCAGCTCCTCTCTGGGTGTCCCCGATCACTACGGCAGTGTTAGCGGGGCCGGTCGCGAGAGGGACAGCAGTATTGATAGGTGGCTCCGGGGCCTCAGGACAGGGACAGGGACAGGGACAACAGGGGAAAGATCCCCTCCCCAAAGCGACTGGTCTGGCAGCTCCCGGGGGAAGTACACCAGGTCGTCCCTGCTCCGGGAGACAGAGTCCAAGTCCTCCAGTTATAAGTTCTCCAAGTCCCGGTCAGAGGAACAGGGCACCTCCTCCTACGACGCGGCCAACGGCAGCTCAGCGAGGAGCACGTCCAGGTTCTCCTCCTCCTCCACCAGGGAGGGCAGGGAGACTCACACGTTCTCCAGGGCTGTGTTCAGTGAGACCTCGAGCTCCCGGGAGGCCAGCCCGGAGCCCTCTGCGGGGGAGGAGTCCCCTGAGCCCCGGCGTTCCGGCTGGGCCAGGCCTGGGGACTGGGAGGACATGGAAGAGTCGTCCAGGGCAGACTTCTCGGAGTTTGGAGCCAAGAGGAAATTCACACAGAGCTTCATGAAGGCTGAAGAGGAGGGAGAGAAGGAGAGGACGACAAGCAGAGAAGAAGGGAGCTTCGCTTCCGGGCATCGGGCCCAGTTCCGGCGGAGAGCCGACAGGGAGGAAGAGGAGGAAATGGACGATGAAGCCGTCATCGCAGCCTGGAGGCGCCAGCAGGAAGAGACCAGGACCAAGCTGCAGAGAAGGAGGGAGGATTAGCCCGGGGGGTGGGGGGAACGGGGCCTGGAGGGACGATGGACACCAGATGAAGCCATGTAGCTTAGCACAGGGCTCGGGGGCACACATAGGGTGTACACAGGCTTATCCAAGGGGCCGAACTGAAATGAGAGGTCCCAGGCTGAAGGGCGGAGGTCTGAATGCAGGACCAGCTGACACAGTGTCCTGTTGACCGGCCTCCTCTAAGCTTTAGAGTTTCACTTATGCTGACGTAGGTAGTTCATAGTGTTGATCAGGGACTAAGCGGTGAGCTGGCAAAGGTGCCAGAGCTCACAGGAGACTGCAGCTTCCCTCCAAGAGGTTTTATAATGAGACCCAGGAAACCTATCCTATGGCAAAGTCTCACCACCCCCTGCAATGCTGGGTGCTGGTTGTTTCGTTTTGATGTGTTGGATCTGCATTAAATTGGCATGTTGCCCAATCATTCTTCTTCACTCTGGTCACTTGCAGCTCACTCCTGGGAGGGCAAACTTTTAAAAACACAGATGGGGCCCTGGCCGGTTGGCTCAGTAGTAGAGCGTCGGCCTGGCGTGCAGGAATCCCGGGTTCAATTCCTGGCCAGGGCACACAGGAGAAGTACCCATCTGCTTCTCCACCCCTCCCCCTCTCCTTCCTCTCTGTCTCTCTCTTCCCCTCCCGCAGCCAAGGCTCCACTGGAGCAAAGTTTGCGCTGAGGATGACTCTGTGGCCTCTGCCTCAGGCACTAGAATGGCTCTGGTTACAGCAGAGCAACGCCCCAAGATGGGCAGAGCATCGCCCCCTGGTGGGCATGCTGGGTGGATCCCGGTCAGGTGCATGTGGGAGTCTGTCTGACTGCCTCCCTGTTTCCAGCTTCAGAAAAATACAAAAAAAAAAAAAAAAGCCCCACAAAAACACAGATGGGTTATCCCAAGACAGCTTCACCGTGGTCCACACATGCCGAGCCCCCAGACGACAGACACCATTATCGTCGCGTCGTAGAAAATGGTACTGTCTTTTGTGTACGGTACAGTGCGGTGGGAAGACACCGGAGAGCCTCTTGAGAGTAACAGAGGGAACTAGAGAAAGAGAGAAGGGGATTTATTGGGGTGAGATATGGGTAAAGGGAGGGTCCTTCTGGACTGGCCAAACTGCGCAAGCAACCCATGGGGGGAAACTACTAGAAGCCCCTACAAGGAGAGGGAGAAGGAGTTTTAGAGGGTCACCCTTGCTTTACGTTCCATGAGGGGTTGTTGCACGATGCATGGGTGGGTCCTTTGACCCCTCCCTGTGTTCTGGATGGGACGAGGCTGTGACAACTCTTTACCCTTTGTTCCTGAGGCTTCTCTGCCCCTCCCGAACACAGGTTGGGTCCTTGGAGCCCACAGACCGACGTATTTCAAGCATTGATGGACTGGTTCCTTATAGGATTGGAAAATACGGCTGTGCCATGCAGGGGTCCAAGATGTCCTGATCAATCAAAAAAAAACCCCAATTGTTGATGACATGATTATGGGGTGGGGGGACGACAAAGAGGAAGTGATCATTCACCATGTCGTCACTTTTTCTCAAAACTGAGTTTCCTAGGATGTGGAGGTCACACACCCTTTCTAGGTGGATCTGTCCAACATCACGCATTTCAACAAGCACAAAGATGAAAGCACCCAAGCGAAGAGGTGTGGGTGTGAGCTTAAACCCAGCCCTGCCCACCATGGCTGTCAGAGCACCGGGAGTAGTGTGATCACTTTCCTTCTAATAGTTCTGCCTCTGAGAGTCTCCCGCCCCTCACCACTGCCTTCCAGGGAGCACGAGGCCTGGCCCCCTTGGTCCCTGTCTCTCTTTGCTAACTTTGTGTAAGTTGACCTTAGTGCCTAGTTTCCGACGCTCATTCTCAGTAGACACAATGGTCTTCTAACACAGCCACAGCAAGAAGTCTGGTGGTGGCCCATTTCACCTTCCGGACCAGCTCAAGGGCTGCCTCCCCTCCGGGGAAGTTTCTGATAGAGACGCCATCAATTGGGCATGCATCCTAGAAGGCCGGCCTTCGGGAGGAGGAGTGAGAAGGTCCCTGGGACAACAGCTCTTCATTTATTTTCCTGATGCTCTTAACTTAAATTATCTCAACATTTGAGGGTAGATGCTCAGGGGGCCAAGTTCAGGGATGGACAGACCAAATTCCCTGACGGCTGGCTGAGCCTAAGTGAAAACTAACTAAATTGATCTCAAGCATGTCAAGGTAGACAAGAAACTAAAAAAAAAAAAAAAAAAAAAAAGTCTAGTCAATCCCAACTGAATGAATATTGAACAAATGTTTGAAGCATCCTGGTTTGAAGACTCACCCAGTCTTTCTCCAGCTCTGAGTGTGAGCCTGGAGGAAACAGACCGAAGAGACCACTGGGATGGCTGGGAGGGCAGCAAGGGCCCTCAGGACCCAGCTGTGGACTAGCTCCGCTCACTAAAGAGGGAAACCAGAGAGGGGTCATGGTCAAGACCTGTGAGAACCAGCTTCCCTTGCTGTGTCTCCAAGGACAGCTCCTTGGGGGGATCCTGTACTCACACTGGGTGGCTGCCTGAGAACTCAGGAGTCTGAAGTCAGCCTTTTCCTGGATTCTAGACTATATTTTAGGAAACCACCTCAATAGAAACGTGACGTGATTGACTGCGAACTTGAGGGAATGGGACTTCGACATGTTAGGATGCCAAGTGACTTCTGAATGACACCTCACCTAGCACGACAGGTTGCACTCCAGCCTCTCACTCTCTGAAGGACAATAAAAAGGTATGTGTCAGGTCAGTAAGGCCCTAGCAGCAAACAGCAGTCGCTGACGAGCAATGTAGGAGGAGCTATTTGCAGAGGCAGGAGAAGGAGAGAGAATAGGAAAGAGCCCAGGTCCTAGCAATGAAGGGACATTGATGCCACCTGAGACAAGCGAGGGGACAAGCGGGGAGCTGTTCACAGAGCCCAGCAAGAGGCACACTCTGGGAGGAGGCTACCTGACCCTCAGGGCAGGGAGGTGGGAGGGAGGGTGCCCTGAGCTTGCTCTCCTCCTGGGTTTTTTTGTTTGGGTTTTTGTTTTTTGGGTTTTTTTTTTAATTTTTCTGAAGTGAGAAGCAGGGAGGCAGACAGACTCCCACATGCGCCCGACTGAGATCCACTGGCATGTGCACCAGGGGGCGATGCTCTGCCCAGCTGCGGCATTGCTCTGTTGCAACCGGAGCCATTCTAGCGCCTGAGTTGGAGGCCATGGAGCCATCCTCAGCACCCAGGCCAACTTTGCTCCAATGGAGCCTTGGCTGCGGGAGGGGAAGAGAGAGACAGAGAGGAAGGAGGGGGAGGGTAGGAGAAGCAGACGAGCTCTTCTCCTGTGTGCCCTGACTGGGAATCGAACCCAGGACTTCCACACGCCAGGTCAATGCTCTACCACTGAGCCCACCAGCCAGGGTTGCTTCTGGGTTTTGATCTCATGCCAAGAACTTCCACTGGCCAAGCCCAACTGCTCTCCAGCGGGTAGGAGAGCCCAGTGGTCTGGAAAAGGACCAAAGGCAGATCTGGAGGGGCAAACAGGGACCATTCAGTGCAAAGTTAATACATTAATGTGGAAAAGCCAGTTCTGTAGGGCTTTTCCACCAACGTCGTTTTAAATGATGGCGAACACCGTGTCCTGATCACAAGGTCTTTGGAATTCATTGATAATTCGAGGAGGGCTTTCGCGACGCAAAACCAATGAGCAGAGTCAGGGATTCTGTCTCACGGGAAAGAAAAAGAGGAGACAGATGTGTGTTTGGGGCCTTCAATGGCTCCTGAGTTGTGTGTAGCATTTGCTAGGAGAAAAATCCCCCCCGTGAGAGGAGAACGGTGTTCAGAAAGCGGCCTCACAAGAGGGAAGATTCTGTACAGAATCCTGAGGTATGTGTGTCTATGTGTGGAGGGGAGAGACTGAGAACATTTAGCAGGGAGGGCCCTCACAAAGATGTGAGCATAGAAGCTAGAAGCCGCTCACACACTCAGTGCTCATGAAGGGTTCCTTCCTGGGGCTGAGGAGGCAATGACAGGACCTGTTCCTGGAACGCTGGAGACAGGGCTTGTGAACAGCGTTGTCCTACAGAGCCGAGACCTCTGGGCTGGGAGCCAGCCTGACTGACACGAGCCCCCAGGGAAGAACCCAGAGGCTGGCAGTCTCTCTGATGCTGGGCTCCGATCCGCCTCCCACAGGGCCCACCCAGAGGGAAGGGGGCAGGTGCACGCAGTCCACTTGGTCAGCCTCACAGTGTGCGCGAGGAGGGTGTGGACCATGAGAGTGTGACTCCGCAAGGGTCAACAGAAGACGTCCCACAGCAAGGGTCAAGCTTCAGGCCAGCACCTCAGCGAGCCTATGACATACTCTTGTGGATGCTGGGTTTTGTAGACTCTCTTGGTGTTGGGAAAACTATCGGAAGAGGGGGTATGAATGTCTCTGGACTCCCTGAAACTTTTGTTCCCTCGGCATGTGGTTGGGAGAATTATTAACACATGACAATTAGGTAGCAAGCTCTGCAACCACCTGCCTTCAAGCCTTCTGCACAAAGTTACTCTTTTTTTTTTTTTAGTTAATAAATTTTACTTTATTAGTTGTGCAAACAATGTGAATATTTGAGTGTTGGTGGATGGTAAAAGAATGTCAAGTGCCTAACAAACAAAAGAGATGCAGGACCAGGAGATGGGAAACAGGCACTGACTGGCACAGTTGGGCCAGCCTGGCCCTAGTCCCTCCAGCAGCGGCCACACTGAGCATTGCAGCACTTGTAGAAGGTGGTCATTGGCTTGTCTGCAGAGCGGGTCTGAAGCTGCATGAAGTAGGTGCTCACATTTGGGACATGGTTCTGCAGTCGAGTCAACATTCTCCCAGGCGGCTGCCCCACCAAGCACATCATCCACTTCTTTCAGCTTCGGATACTTCCGATTTGTTACCTTACGGGCGATGCTGTGCATGTAGGGGCAGGTATTGCAGGTGAAATGGTGGCAGCGCTGCTCCTCCTCCACGATCAGCCCATTCCCGCAGCCCGGGCAGAGAGCAGCATCCAGCAGCCCCTGCCCCGCAGGCTCCCGCAGGCTCCCACAGGCTCCCGCAACCCCTGTGGCCCGCCGTGTGCCGACGCTATCACAGAATTGCTCTTGTGAGAAAAATCTTGAATACAACTTGATACCTAGGCTTGGGAGTTTTGATTCCGGGCTCCCGTTTTGAACTGTTATCTGTTTTCTGAGGCACGTCTTCTCTCAGCTCTGGTTGCTCTGTGGGAGGCCAGCCATGTGCTTTAGGTGCAGACCAGAACCCCCCTACACACACACACACACACACACACACACACACACACTGCCATCACCACCACCACCACTCACAAGGGAGTTTCCTGTAAAACCTAAATATTAAGTCATACCATCCCCCACCCAAATGTCTGCCAAATTTAGTGTAAATCCATCTACCCATGTTGGCGTGTGAAGGTAATTAGCAGTGGAAGTTTGTTTGTGTAGGCTCCAAACATCGCAGCAGCCATCTGTGGCCCCAGCCGGCATCAGTGAGCAGGTGTGCACGCAGAGCACCTGCCCGCCATTCGGTCACCTGGGCTGTGGGTGGACACGGCCCCCACACAGGAACGCGTGCACTTAACGCGAGCACTTGGTTTAACCTCCTCTGTCTCTAGGCTCTGAAGGCGGAGGCTGGGTCCAGCTTGGGTAGAAACCTAGACAGGGGCCTCTCGACCACTAACCAATGTGTTGTAGCTCAGGTTGATCAACGTTTCTTAAATGCCTGCCAACACTACCTAGCAAGAGAACATGCTGTGTGAATGATGGGAGAGAGAGAGAAAGAGACAATCTTAAGTGAGAGAAAATCTCCAGTCCCTTCTGAGAAAGGATTCTATGAAAAGTCATCCGAGCCAGAGAATTAATTATCAAGCTGTCAGGGTCTGAGCTGAGTAGTGTGCCACATATGTCAGAAGGACATCGGCCACTGAGGCTGGGGACCTCACAGATACCTCCCTTCCCCTCTCTCCTGCACCTGGGCCAGGTGACTCCACCCACTTCCTTTGCTTCACCGCCCCCAATCCAGACCTCCTTTCTCCACCTCCCGGTGAGTTCTGGCCTCATGGCCTTCCTGTCTGGTCTACAACCATACTGATCTCCCCAAAGTTCTCAATTCTGCATCTTTTTATTCCTCTGCTTAAAACATCAGTGGCCCCCCACTGCCTGTGAAATGAAGCTTATCTCTCTTCCTTGCCATCAAAGGGCTGCCCTAGCCTCCGTTGCCGCCCCCATCCCCTCTCTTCCTGCACCACCACCCTGCGCACCATTCCAGACGCTCCGTGACCCCTCCTTCGGGCTTCCCCTTCCATCTCTCTCGGGCATCCCCATGCCACCCCGCTGCCTCCCTGCCGGAACCCCACCATGCTCCGAGGTCCCCCTGTAGGAAACCTGTCCCAGCCTCCCTGCCCACAGGCTTCCTCCTCTGAGGTCGCACCGAGCTTTGCTGGCACCTGTCTTTGAGCCTTACCACATCCGCCTTTATCTGGGAATTGGGTACGTAAGGATAAAAATGTCTACCTATTAGGATCATTGCAGGGTTGTCATCAAAGAAGATACTGTGTTAATACGCCTTGACAGCGGATGGAGTGCGGTAGAATGGAGCAAGTTGTACCTTGCTCTATGTAATTCTATAGTAATGATGATGTACTAATAATGTTATAGTTATTGCTATAGACACGATGTGGTTAAGAACACAGCTTTGGAATCTGACCGAAAGGCAACTAACACTCTGTGAAGCGTTTGTCGTGTTTCAGGACGACGCTAAGAGCTTCGGTTTGGACCGTCTACTTTTCCTCTGCAGCGTCTTAACATTTACTTACTGACTTCATTTTTTAAGCATGTGGGCAAGTCTTGGGAAATCAGAAGAAATCAAGACAGAGGACAGTGTTCTGAAGAAACTATTTATTTTATTGATGGAGATAAGCAATGAACAGGGAGTTTAGAATATTTAGTATATTCCCTGTTTATTATCTGTCTGTCTGTCTCTCCCTGCTAGAATGTAAGCTTCATGGGTGTTGCATTTCACTGAGGTGTCCCCAGCACCTAGAAGCCAAGCCCAGCCTAAAGGATCCCTTGCACACACATTGGTTAGGGCTGAAGACAACAGTGCTCTCAAATAGGGTGACTCAATGGGAAACCCTGGGGCAGATGCGGGTATCGGGAAGCACCCCTCAGAGGAGATAATATTTTAAGCCGAACCTGGAGGATGAGAGGCAGCTAGCTAGGCAAGGACCCATGCAAAGAAACGGATGGGGACACCAAGGCTTCAGGAGCGGTAATAACAAATGACTCAAGGCCAGACAGCTACTCTATGTCTCAAGACCAAAATTCAAGCCGAGACAGTCTGATTTCCGAGCCCACCTGGCATCCAGGTACGTGACATCTGTGAAGTGCTCAGGGCCATGCCTGGCACGTAATAACTGCTCAGTAAACCGTATTGACATCCTCTCCTGGGCTGTAGATTGTTAAATCAACCTTGCTCTAAGTACGTGGAGTTACAGATTAGCTCATTAATGAGTCCGCGTGGGTTACATTTAGGACTCAAAGAAGTAGGTTTGTTTCCTTTTAGTTTCAGAGTGATCCCCCCCCCCCCCGAGGAGTGAGCAAGATGTTTAGGGTGTGGCGGGAGAGAGGACAGCAAGGAGACTCACGGTGGGAGGAGTCCTGAGCATCTGTGGGGGGGACACAGAGGTCCAGCCAGCGCTGGGGAGAGCAGCCCCTCCCCACACTGGTGGCTGAGCAGAGGTGCTGAAAGCATTTCTCTCAGCCTCAGGGACCACAAGAGCTCCAGCGGCCTGGTCTTGACAAATGTCCACGCTCACTGCTCTCCACGGTGGGTGGAGCAGAGGCTAGGGCGCAGGAATAAGAAAAGCCTAGCTAGGGGACATCATCAGAGCCGTGAGTGGTCCTAGCCCTGCTTTGAGCCGCTCACCAGCCTCTGCTCTGACCTTGTTCATGGGGTTGGGGGTGGAGGGAGGGCAGCTAAGAGCCGTTTGTGAGCCAGGCATTCCTCAGAGGAACACGGAGCAACTGAGGCAAAGGGCAGGCAGGAGGCATGGCTCACCGCCCTCCGCAGGGCATTGCGAATATGTGGCTTCACTGAATTGTCACCTGTTACAACAATCCTCGGCAGGAAGACAAGGCAGTAGCTTCCCCAGGCCTGGCCCTGGGGCCCCAGAGAGGGTGTAGCAAGAAGGGCTCCGAGTTCTCTCCTTCTTCTTTCTGGAATTGCATCTGGAAAGGCGCCGACTGCCTCTCGGCCGTGCTCCGTGCAGCCCTGCTGACTGATACAACTCTACAAAGTCAGTGTTTGTTATCTCCGTTTCACAGGTGGGAAAACTCAGACTTACACGTGGTACCCAGAATCACAGGGGAAGCAGGAAAGCAAGCACCTGACCCTAAGCATGCCCAATTTTTAAAACTACTTCTTCTATCACACTGTTTTGCCTTCGAGAAAGATCTGTGCCGAGGGAGGGATTTAAAACCTTAATCACACAGGGATCTGACTGTGGGGCAGCTGACGGATTGGCTGTCGTGAAGATGCCATCCCTGAACAAAGTCGTGCTGGAGCTGGCTGGCCTCTGGTCCCCTGTGTGGGCTGCTCACTAATAAACAGGCCACAGCCAGAGTGTGGGTAGAGATGACAAGCCCGGGGCCCCTGGGGGGACTGCTGTGAAACGGGAGCTTTCATTAAAGGACGGGATATTTGTTCAAAGAGGTTCAGATTTCCGCACGCGCTCTCTTCCTGACTCCTGGGAGAGAAGCCTTCATCCCGCGGAGTCGCTGGATCCGTGCGTCTGTCTTTCAGGGAGCTCTCTCTCTTTTTAAAGCTGCGAGGCACAAGCGGCCCTGTAGTTCTTGATTGATTACAAAGGCTGCTGGGGGAGATGGCACAGAGCTGGAGGGTCCGTGTGCATGCGTGTGTGTGTGTGTGTGTGTGTGTGTGTGTGTGTGTGTGTGAGAGAGAGAGAGAGAGAGAGAGAGAGAGAGAATTAGGCAAACCTCTCACCTTCCATCTCAAACAGAAGGAAAACTGGTCCCTCTTTGATAGCTGTGGGGGTCAGGTTGAAAGAGGACTTCGGATACAGCCAAGCATTTAGACAAACAGGTTCTAAGACGAGCCCCATTCAGTAGAGCTGTATTAGCCTATATATTGGTGATCGCGGACGACCGGGACCCGCTGTACAACATCTCCCATGTTGGTTTCATCTGTTCCATTCTTTCTTTCCTTCCACAAACACTTGATGGAATACTCAAGGGGTGGGGCAGAGGTTGTCCTGGGTGCTGGGAATGCAAACACAGATGAAAGGCGGAGATGCCTTCCGCGGCAGAGTCTGAACACAGTCCAGTGAGTTCCGGGACAAAGAGAGGCACTCTGTGAGCCAAAAGCTCCTTTGGCTGGAAATCCCACCCTTGGACACATTCCTTTGAGTTAAGGCACCGGCTACAGCGAAAAGTTCTGTGAATTAGAGATAACTCGGTGGCGTGGATTAGCCAAGGTCCCTTTGAAATGAGGCCGACATGGAGAAAGTAAGTTTTTTGAGAAGGAGTATCAAAAGGGTCGGGAGCCCGTAACTTGTGTGTTGGGAATGACCGCGGCCAGGTGAGGCCATTTACAAGTCAAGTGGAAGCCTTCCTTCCCCTCCTCCTCCTCTGTTATTTTAAGCCTCAAGATTCATCGCTGAGCTGCCGTGAATCACAAGACAAAGCACAGCTCGTTTTCAACACACTGGCCCTCCGCTGTATAAAGAAAAAATTCTGTATATCAGCAGTTCAGCCAAGCCGATCAAGGCTTTTTATTTGCTCGTGAAACTTGCAGAGTTTTAGGGGATAGTGTGCGCTGGACACAGAAATATCAATTCTGCTGTGATTGTACACTGAATGATTTTTTTTTAAAAATTGCATTTGCCATAAGGAAATATTTTCACCACCCCATCATAATGGCATGAATGAGGCACTCTAAACTCTGACCCCGCTGGCCTGATGTCAATGAAACCCCAGTGTTAGACTGAGTTCTGTCCAGGTGAATGCCACGCAGGGGAATGGTTGGCCAGCAGGTCCCCGCTGTGCCCCTATTTTATCCACCATGCCGGCAAAGCTAGCTGCGGCACATGCACTCTGGGAGGGGAGTGAGCAGATAATTTAATCCCGTGGGGAGCATTCACACAATCCTTTCCTTCAGCTCCTAAAATATCATTGTCACCTATCTATGTCCAGAGACAGACATGCTACGTTTACTTCATTGTGACAAAGGGAGGCAATGATCAAAATAATTATAGAATCAAATGGCATCAGACATTGTACGTTCATCTCTTTTGTTGTTGTTGTTAAATAAAATTATGTTTCTTCCTGTCTGAAGCTTTAAGTCAGTTTTCAGAAATTCCTCCCTTGACTTCGCCCAAAGGCTTCGCTGCCCTGGCCGTATAGCCCAAGCCATCTCTACCTTTCTACCCACAGAATCTCCCAACTGGTCTCTGAGAGCCCATGTTCCATCTCGGTTTGCCGGACTCACTCAGACCCCTCCGTGGGCTAAAAGCCGGCAACCTCCGCTTTCGAGACGATAGGACCTCGGTGTTTGAGCAACAACCAAAGGTATTCTAACCACCATTTTACAGATGGAAAAACAGGTTCCAGGAGTCAAGCAAGATTGCTCAAGGTCAACCAACCCAGAAAAACAGAGTAGGAAATCCACCTTATAACTTGGACCCTCAATCTCACAATTTTTCTACTGTGCCGTCTGATCTCACAGTTTTCCACCGTGCCGTCTGATTGATTTTAGTCCTAGATCCAAAGCAAGAGGTAAAGGCATTTCAGTTTTTTAACTTAAAAAAAAAAATCAATATTAAAATGTAGCTCTTACAACACTGTAGGCTTTTTTTTTTTTTTTTAGTGATACGGGTCAACAACACAATTTCCCACATTTTCTACTTCTCTACTCACCCCTCTAGCCCTGAGGCTCTTTAGAGAAAATTATAGGTTTCTTTGGGAGTCATTCTTGGAATTTCTTTTTTAAATGAAATTCTGGTTTTCTTCAAGACTATCTTTAACATTTCTAGACCACACATTCCCCACCCCCTCTCCCCAAGCCTTATCTGAGCCGGTGAGTTTTTTCTAGTTGCCACATTTTGAGTGCGAGCTTTAGTGTGGAAGAGCTGAACTCAACATCCCCATAAACACAGGCGTGGATTTGATTTGCTGTCACCACAGCCTGCGGTTTGACCCCGTGATTAGTCATAAAAGCATGCTTGCTATTCTGTCCAGTGAGGGTGCCTCTTTACAGCACCCAATAAAATTTCTGTTTGTTTGTTTATCAAAGTCTGCTTTGCTTCTCTGGGTAATATTGGGCACTAGTCCCTGAAAGTCACTGTCAATTGGTGGAATGTCACTGTCATTGTGTAGTAAGGTATTTGAAGAACTTCCTTGCTCTTTCGATAGGAGATAGAATTTGTATATTGCTTTCTTTCTCTCCCTCTTTGAATCCTAGGAATAGCATGCCCCTAGGTAATGGAGGGAGGGGAGAGACATTGGAAGAATCTGTGAAATGTATGTCTTGTGAATCCCCACCTGTATGTAGTTGTAAGTTTGTGTCATGATGTTATGTCTCCCCCCACCTGTGTGTGGTCAAAGAGTATATAAGCAGCCTCTGAGAGGTGATCGGGGCTGCATGATTTGGGTAGGAGGATTGCCTATGCCGCCATCTTTTCATAATAAAACTCCTCAAAATTCATATTGGACTTGGTGTCTCTACATGAACCCGCAGAAATGAGGTACAGTACTTTATAACAATTGGTGGAATGTCATATGCACTCCACTGGAGACTTGTTATACATTCTCTCGTTTCATATTCAACACAATCCTATGATTTTAAATCGAACAGTCTATATAACATTGACGTTTCCTTTGTTGGATGTCCTGATTGGGGCTGGCGTGGTTTTCCGTCTGGTTCTTTCTCCTCTGGAGAGATACATTTGCTCGGAGAGCATCTGTTATTTTCTGGGAGGATTTTCTGGTTCAGCTTGAGGCTTGCTGTGGGTTTAAGATGTGCTTCCTCCAGTCTGCCTCTGCCGGCCATACACAGGAACACCCATGGCTAGAGGACATTCTCTCTTAAAGTACAATAAGAATGGCCTTCTTTAGTAACACCTGCGTCAGCTTCCTTAATTCCCTCTAGGTACTTTGAAAGGGACCAAGGAGAAACGGAGCCCTGTGGATGCTGTCCTGCAGTGGAGATGCCTCTTCATGGTGCTCCTAAGGGGGAGCCGCACCCACTGGGATGACAGGGGCTGCAGCTGGGGCCGTCGGTGAGATTCGTGACTTCTGCTGTCTTTGGGAGCAGAGCTGCCGCATGAAGGGGGATTCGACTGCTCTGGCCTGGGAGGAACATGGAGGACAGGCCTCCCCTCCATGTCAGAAGGGTTTCCTGCAAGATGCACAATTTCAAGGTTGGAAAGGACAAAACTAACACTCGTCAACCAATTAGAGAATTAATTATTTAAATATTTAAAAAGTCGATAGAGAAGAATGAACTTGGGTGATATAAACCTTTATATGTTGTTGCTTTTTGTTTTCGTGAGAGAGAGAGAGACAAGGACAAACTGACAGAAAGGGAGAGAGATGAGAAGCATCAAGTCTTTGTTGCAACACCTTAGTTGTTCATTGATTGCTTTCTCATATGTGCCTTGACCAGAAGGCTCCAGCTGAGCCAGTGACCCCCTGCTCAAGCCAGAGACCTTGGGCTTCAAGCCAGCGACCATGGGGTCATGTCCCCTGTGCTCAAGCTGGTGAACCCCCACTCAAACCAGCGAGCAACCTCAGGGTTTCAAACCTGGGTCCTCAGTGTCCCAGGCTGACGCTCTATTCACTGTACAACCACCTAGTCAGGATAAATCTTTATACTTTTTTTTAATCACGTATACTTTTGTCAATAACCTTTTCCCTCCATTACCAAAAAAGAGGGGGGAAAATGAAAAAGGAAGCACTATTGAAGGAAATTTGGAACATACAGAAAAACACAAAAGGAAAAGGAAAAGCTATCTGTAATCATACCACCTGGGGCTAACAAATCCCTGTTGATATTTTTCTATGCATACGTCTATGCTTTTGAGATCATATTATACAGATGACTTTTAAACTTAATTTTCACTAAATATATTTTCCCTATAAGACATTTCCCTTTAACATGATTTTGAATGACTTCATTGCAGACTAATTTTACCAATCCCTGTTACTGAACAGCTACGTTTTCTAGTTTTTCCTGTTATAAACAATGAGAGGAATCCCCTTATACATCCAACGGTGTGTCTCTGTCTAGTTATTTCTTCAGAGTGAATGCCGGTGAAGTTACGATCTTGATGTATACATACTTTAAAAAAAAACGAAAAAACTTCTTGGTAACCTTTAGTCAACAGCCTGCAAGAGAGTTCATAAATTCAACATGGGCAGTGGTCCACTGTTCTGGTCACTCACACCTGTGCTTGGGATTATCAGGCACACTCCTCTCTGCCAATAGGATTATATGATGCTAGCGATGGCCAAGGACACCATGCTAGCTAGCGCTTTACTGGAGCTAGTGCCATTTTTCGGTCCCCATCAGTACAACCAAGTGACACCGGCCGGCTAGTCCCAGCCCATTGTCCACTGCAGACCTAGGGGCCTGCTGACTTTTGTTATTACCTTTGTAGTTTTACTTAACGTTTGCAGCAATGCACATGTATAACAACACATGTGTTCCTTTGAAAGTAATCAAAATTAAATTTTAAAAAAGAAAAAAATGGGGTGTAAATATCCATAACTTGCTCCAATTACGTAGTAAAATGTCATTTTATTATTATTATTACTGCTGAATTTGACTTTTTCCCCACACTTACTGACTTGGAATTTCATAATTTATAAGCTGTGTCATTTCATGTTGCTATGCCCTTTTCACTTTGGGGTATTTATCTTTTGATTAATCTACATACATTCTTTAGTTATAATGCACTTTGTCATGGACATTGTAAATCATTTCCTTAGTTTATGTTACATCCTTAGAGTTTTATTAATGCTGCTTTGTTTTGTTTTGTTTTTTTACAGTGACAGAGAGTCAGAGAGAGGGATAGATAGGAACAGACAGACAGGAATGGAGAGAGATGAGAAGCATTAATCATTAGTTTTTCGTTGCGACACCTTAGTTGTTCATTGATTCCTTTCTCATATGTGCCTTGACCATGGGGCTACAGCAGACCGAGTGACCCCTTGCTCAAGCCAGCAACCTTGGGTCCAAGCTGGTGAGCTTTACTCAAACCAGATGAGCCCACGTTCAAACTGGCGACCTCAGGGTCTCGAACCCGGATCTTCCGCATCCCAGTCTGATGCTCTACCCACTGCGCCACCGCCTGGTCAGGCAATGCTGTTTTTTAGATATACAAGTGTTTTATGTTTTCATAAAATTGGAAATTTTTAGTCTTTTTCTTTATGGCTTCTGCTTTAGAAATACGTTTCCATTCAGTAAGTCCCACTTATGATTATACACACAGTGATACATACATTTTACACACTAGTGTTCACTGTATTTGCTTACAATCCTTCTTAATTTTATAAGACTGGTAATGATGCTCCTTTTTCATTCTGGTTTTTTTTTTTTTTTTTTTTTTTTTTTTGTATTTTTCTGAAGCTGGAAATGGGGAGAGACAGTCCGACAGACTCCCGCATCCACCCGACTGGGATCCACCGGGCACGCCCACCAGGGGGCAATGCTCTGCCCACCATGGGGCGATGCTCTGCCCCTCCGGGCGTCGCTCTGTTGCCACCAGAGCCACTCCAGCGCCTGGGGCAGAGGCCAAGGAGCCATCCCCAGCGCCCGGGCCATCTTTGCTCCAATGGAGCCTTGGCTGCGGGAGGGGAAGAGAGAGACAGAGAGGAAGGAGGGGGGGGGTGGAGAAGCAGATGGGTGCTTCTCCTGTGTGCCCTGGCCGGGAATCGAACCTGGGACTTCTGCACGCCAGGCTGACGCTCTACCACTGAGCCAGCCGGCCAGGGCCTCCTTTTTCATTCTTGACTTTAGTAATTTCTGTCTTCTGAATTTTTCTTCCCACCCAATCAGCTAAAGATTTGTAACTATCTTCTCAAAGAACCAACTTGTATTGATTATTGTTTTTCTTTTTCATGTGTCTCTGCTCTAATATCGATTATTTCATTTCTTCTACTTGCTTTGTGTTTACGCTGTTCTTCTAGCCTCTTTTTTAAAAGATTTTATTTATTAATTTTAGGGAGGGGAGAGAAAGAGAGAGAGAACAGGGTGGAGCAGGAAGCATCAATCCCATATGTGACTTGACCGGGCAAGCCCAGGGTTTTGAACCAGCGACCTCAGCATTCTAAGTCAACGTTTTATCCACTGCGCCACCACATGTTAAGCTCTCCTAACTTCTGAAGGTGGAAGGTACAGTTATTGATTGGCAGTCACTCCTTTTTTAATACAGGTGTTTACAGTTATGCATTTCCCTCTAAGCCCCGCTTTGAGCTGCAGCCTGGCAGCCAGTACGTTGTGGTGTGCTGTCTTTTTGTTTTCATACATCTCGAAGTGTTTTCTAATTTTCCTTTTGATTCCTTTCCTTCTCTGACCCAGGGACTGCTTACTCAGCGCTGTGTTGTTCTAATTTCCTCCCATGGCCATTTGTTACTGACCTCTGCTTTAATTCCATTTTGGTCAGAGAGCACACATTCTATGATTTTGATCTTTTTAAGTTGACTGAGTCTCGTTTACAGCCTAGCTTAGGCTCTGTCCAGGGGACCTGCGCCACAGAAGGTTGTGTATCCTGCTTTTGTTGGGTGTAGCATTCTATAGATGGCCCTTAGATCTAGTGGACTTAGAATTTGTTCAACTTCTCTATTTCCTTGGTCATCTTCCATCTAGTTTTCCTATGCAGTATTTATTTATTTATTTTGAGAGAGAGTCAGGAAGGGAGAGAAAGGAGAAGCATCAACTCATAGTTGTGTCATCTTAGATGTTCATTGATTGCTTTCTCATACGTGCCCTGACCAGGTGGGGGGAGGGGCTGCAGCTGAGCCAGTGACCCCTTGTGCAAGCCAGCAACCTTGGGCTCAAGCCAGCGACCATGGGGTCATGTCTATGATCCCACACTCAAGCCGGCAACTTCACGCTCAAGCAGGATGAACCTGTGCTCAAGCCAATAACCTCAGGATTTCGAACCTGGCTTCAGTGTCCCAGGCCTACGCTCTATCCACTGCACCACCTCCTGGTCAGGCGTTTCCTATGCAGTATTGAAAGTAGGTCTTCCATGGGTTTGGCCTTATTATTATATCTTACATCATTTTGAAGTCATTTTAATTGCTTATATGTTCCTAGAAAATTATTTACTTAATACAAATTTTAAAATGTTTTGTGTGTAGATGACTCTTATAAATCTTAAACATTTTAAAAAGTATTTATGGCTATATTCTCTTTCTCATTTCTAGTGTTTTATTTTATTTTTTTTACTAATTTTTGTTTTAGATTGGATAGCAGATTATCTACTTTCCTGCATTTTGTCAAAAATGACTATATTTTACTATTCGTTTTCCAATTAATGAATCCTGCTTTATCTTTAATAATCCTTGCTCTCTCCTTTCCTTGGGTTTGTCCTGTTGTTCTTTGGCTAGCGCCTCAAACAGCACACTTGTGCGCACCAAGCAAAAACTGAAAATCACTCCTCAGAGACTGTTGAAGCCATGTACCCCACAAACAGCCTGTTATGGGCTCTATAGGTTGTCAAGAGAGGCTTTGGTGAGCTGATCATTTTGCAAGTTGGTCATTAGGCAAATTGGCGATCTGGCCCATACTATTCCTTTTTAGCAAGCTGGTATATTGGCTTTTGCAACGTTGGTTTGCTTTGCCCAGGAAGTGAAGTGAGAGGCCGGAGGGGAGTCGGAAATGCAAGTGACAGAAGCAGACATGGGGAGGGCCCATTGTAGCACAGCCCGTTTAATGTGGGTCCCATTCTCCATTCTGACCGGCATAGGTATCCCCACTGTGACCACAGACACCTCAGCCAGCTGCTGGGAACCAGCGAATCACATAACCAACCCTTCCTGGGATTTTGCCTGCACCTGGAATGCTTCTGTTTGATTGGAAATGGCTTTCCCCTGGAGAGAGGATTTTCTAGGCTGGGAGTCCAAGAGTCCCCCGAGTCCCCCGGATGGATATAAATCTAAGTGTGCATCAGTAAGTGGACACCTTTGTTTTTACGAGCTTTGGAAGGGTGGGTCGATACCTATGCGTCTGGTCGCCCCCAGGACCCTGGTATGATGGAGTTTCTTCCACCTTGGAAAGCTAGAGAAGTTCTGCTTTGCTGCTTCAGCAGCCGGAGGGCCCCCGGGTTGCCAGGAACCTCACCTCCCTGGTGGCGGGCGCTGTTTCCCGCACAGCCCCAGTGGAGGATGGGAGTGTCCTGCGGGGGGTGGTTCAGGCCTCTCGTTCTGCAGGTCTCTCTAATTGATTTCAGCATTTCCCTTTCTTGTTGTCATCTTTCTTCTTTTCTCTCGTGTGCCTTCCACCTGGTCTCTCTTTTCTTTCAAACCAAGTTAGGAGAGAGACTCTGCTACTGACAGCTGACCTTAGCCTGTACTTTGTGAGGTCTGCGCAAGGATGTGCTTCCCACCCCCTGCCACTGGGTTTTAAAATTAATTTTAAAGAGAACGCAATTTCTGAGGCTGTCCTTCCTTGAAGGACATTTTTTTTTTATTCCCTCTGCAGAATGTGCACTGGGGATTGGTCTATTAAAAAAATGTTTCTCAGCCTCTGTTTTATTTTATTTCCTGGGGTTGCTTGGGGGCTGGTGGCGCACCTGACCACACGAAGTGTCCTCGCTCCTGGTACAAGCATCATTTGTGACAGTCGGGGTCAGCAGCAGACATTCTGAAATGCCAGCAATTCTCTCTGCAAAAACATGGTCCTGCCGCCGGCCAGGACCGTGCTTGTCTAGTTACTCTTAGTGTCTTGACGACCAGCCTTGTCCCTTAGTCATTAAAAAGAATGCAAGGGCTCGTTCTGTCCAAATGGACACAGGCACACACAGACACATACACACTGACACAAAGACACACAAAGACATGCAAACACAGGTGCACACGCGCTCACACACGAGGACTGAGCTTCCAAGAAGTGTCCCTTTCATGGCTGTCCGGACCTGCACCTCTTTCTTAGGAAGGAAGGGTGAAGAGTGACGTGTGGACACATGTCCTCTGCGTGGGGGCTCCAGGCCTGCTGCGCTCTGATGTTTGCCTGAAGTCGGATGGGAGAGGGACTGTCGGAGGAGCGATCATAGCTCCCTTGGGACGGTGTTGCCCGGAAGCAGCGCGCGGCCCCTCCCTGCTCACTGTCAACGGGAATGTTCAGCGCCCAGTGGGAAGTGGACACGGGCGGGCTGCTGTTTCAGGTTTCTGTTGGGGGCCTTTGTGTAACCAAAACCAAAATACCTATGACACATGGGCTCTCTGGGCTGGGCTTAGACGTAAACAGCAGAAGTACATTTAATTGTATTTTAATGTGTGTAATATGCTAAAGTACAGAACATCATTTAAATTTTTTAAAAAGGGGCTGACTTTCCCAATTGATGTATAACTCCAGCAACACATTGCTCTTGGCTTCTTTTTGCCTCGTGGCAGCTTTTGGAAGGGTTTCTCTCCCCAGCATTTCTCCCGGGATCTTTTCCGCCATATTATTATAACCTTAGAAGGCAATTAAACACTTCAGTTGGGGTGCGTTAGAATCCACACCAACCCCTGTAAGGCCCCTCCCTTCTCCCCTGATCCTCATTCCACCCCGGCCCCCGGGGACCCACATTCACTGAAGGTCTAGGAACCCACGTGTCCCACATGAAGCATGGCCACTGCTGGTCCAGTTGGTGCGACGGACACAGGCCTTTTCTGCACTGGGCGTTCTCTCTCTTTGCTCACCCAGGGCAGTGTTTTGAAAATTTAGAACTAAAGACTTCTTGTTTCTGATCTTGAATCCCTACCACGGGCTGTGATGGACCTAGAATTTAAATTATGAGATGACCCACCCTGACCAGGTGGTAGCGCAGTGGATAGAGCATCGTCCTGGGATGCTGAGGACCCAGATTTGAAACCCTGAAGCCACCTGCTTGAGTGTAGGCTTATCCGGCTTGAGCGCAGGCTCACCAGCTTGAGTACAGAGTCGCTGGCTTGAGCGTGGGATCATAGACATGACCCCATAGTTGCTGGCTTGAGACCAAAGTCACTGTTTTGAAAACCAAGGCCACTGCCTTGAGCCCAAGGTTGCTGGCTTGAGAGGGGTCACTCACTCTGCTATAGCCCCCCAGGCAAGGCACATATGAGAAACAATCAATGAACAACTAAGGTGCCGCAACTATAAATTGATGCTTCTCATCTCTCTCTCTTCCTGTCCATCTGTCCCTGTCTTTCCTGGTCTCTCTAAAAAAAAGAAAAGAAAGAGAGAAAGAAAGAAGAAAGAAAAATTATGAGATGACTCAAATCCTGGGATTACACTCAGTTACCAACTCTGTAGAATTTTTGTTAGAGCTTTACTGAGATATATTTCACATGGTACAAAAGTCACATATTGAAAGTACAGTTCAATGATCTTAGTGAATTCACAAGGCTGTGCAAAGATCAGCATTCTCTAGTCAGTCCCAGAATGCCTCCATCACCCTCCAGAAAATCCCATACTCATTAACAATTATTCTTCATAACCCCCCCACACACACACACACACACACACACAGACCTTGGCAACCACCAGTCTACTCTGTCTCCATGAATTTGCATATTTTAGACATTCTTGTAAATAGAATCTTGCCATGTTGTCATTTGTGACTGGATTCTTCCCCTTAGCATGTATTCAAGGCTCAATCACAATGAAACATGTATCAGTATTATTCCTCTCACTGGCTAAGTAATATTTCGTTGTGTTACGCAGGAGGTTGAGACCCAGAAAACTGATCTGGTGTTGTTGCAAGATTCCAAAGAAACCACCAGAGGACCAAATGGAGTGGACATCGCCTTTATTACTTATCCACAGGGGAAGCACCGATGGCGTCAGGTCAGTGAAATCTCTGCACCCCACTGGGAGGGCTGTGGTTTTTATAGCCAAGTCCTGGGTAATTGCTTAAGTGAAACTCTATGTCTGTGGCAGTGGTAGTCAACCTGGTCCCAACCTGGTTCCAGCTTTCATAGTGGGCAGTAATGGAGCGACCAAAGTATAAATAAAAAGATAGATTTAACTCTAGTAAGTTGTTTTATAAAGATTTATTCTGCCAAACTTAGCGAAAATTCAACATAAAATACTTGGTAAGTAATTATTATTATATGCTTTAACTTGCTGTAACTCTGCTTTATAAATTTTATAAAGTTAAGTTACTTCCCTACTTTATAAATCACCATTACTGTGGAACTGGTGGGCGGTTAGAAAATTTTACTACTAACAGAGATACAAAAGTGGGCGGTAGATATAAAAAGGTTGACTACCCCTGGTCTATGGGCAAGCAAGCAGGTGAGCAGGGGTGGGGGGAAGCCTACATGCCATGCTGTGCTGTTTCTCCTTGATAATATCTGGTGACTCAGTTCCTTTGTTCTTAGTGAAACCTCAGCTGCGGTTTTATTACCCTTTCTTCCACAGCTCACGGCCAAGGCCTGGGACCACGGTGCCGGTGGCTGGGGAGGGGGAAGGGCCATGCCCAGTGTGGACGCTAGGCATTGCATGGATAGTCATTATCCTGTCAATCCATGAGCCCGCTGGAATGTAAAGTGCACTGCTTCTACCACCTAATCTAGAGTCAGTTGTGAAGTTGTATTATATGCTTCCTGTTGCGTAATTAGAATAAATTACATCTATTTAAAAAAATCATTAGACAAAAGAAAGGGGGAAAAAAGAAAAGATTTGAGGAGAAAATAGAAAGTCTCTGTATTTTTTTATTCTTTAAAAAAAAAGGAATTCTACGCAAACCAGAAATGTTTTTCCACTGCTTACTCATCTCTCTCTCTCTCTCTCCTTCCTTTCCTACCTCCCTCCCTCTCTCATTCTCTCCCTCTCTCCTTCCCTCTCTCCCTCTCTCTCCGTCTTTCCCCTTCTCTCCCCTTCTTTCCCCTACTACCCCCTTCCCCATCCCCCATTCTCCCCTCTCCCCACCCTCTACTCTCTAACCCCTACCCCCTCCACACACCATACTGGCCTTCCTTCGGGAGAGGCCATGGCTGAGCAGGTGGTGGGGGGCAGGGGAGAGGACTGCAGGAGAGGTCAGCTCTAAGCCTAATTCCCAGTCAGTGCACTATCTCCAGGCCGCTGGGGGTGGGGGGAGGGCAGATAAGGTCGTGCGTGCTTAGAGGGTCTTGGAAGGCAGCCACTCCACAAATAGAGGATTGGCTTTTATTGTCGCAGCTGTTAATAAAACAGATGTTCTCAAAGCCATCCTCCAACCAGTGACGAGACTTGGGAGATTGCTGTCCCCCGTATTGGTTGCTGAAACCAAATGAAAGTTTAATTTACCTCATAATTTTCTCTGTGGCAGCTTTTTTCGGCCAGCTGGGAGGCTGGAACAATTTCCTCCTGCTCCGTGACATGCACCCCTCAGCCTCAGTGGAGCCCTGGAGGCCCAGGGCCGCTGGAGGAAGGGCCACTGCTCGGGCTAAGAGGAAAGAACTTCAGAAGCCTCTGGGTGATACCAGAGAGGACCTCCCTCCTCTCCTCCCTGGAGTCTCCATGGCAACAGGGGGACAGCTACTAGGTATTCCAACTATGTGACCTAGGCCTGCCTCTCCCCCAAGCTCCCAAAGGGTTTTGGACCATAAACACTGTGAGGCCTACAACCACATGCACCAGTGCCTGTGACCACGGCGTTCAATTAATAGTTCACACATTCATTCGATAAGCTCGCCTGTTTGATTAAGACATGAGTGAGTGAATGAAAAAATGAAGTCATTTTCCAGCTGTTGTTTCCCTTTTAAATAGTCTCCTTCCCTCCCTCCCTCCCTCCCCTCCCTCCCTCCCTCCCTCCTTCCATCTTTTCTTTTTTCTATGGCATACATAAAATGTCAGGGCACTGCTCCAATGCTGGTAGATGAGTCTTCACATGCTAGGAGTGAACAGCTTATCTCCGGCCCATGGAAATACAGAGTTAGGTTTTGCTGTTGTAAATGCATCCAGCCCCATAAATGCAAACCAGCAGCCAGGAGGTGGATGAACACCAGCTCCAGGCATATAGGCATCAAGGTCCAGAAGTGCCCCAAGCACAGTCCTTGCGGTGACCTGAGAAGGTCAGAGGGAAAACCTGGCAGGACTAGAGGTCCTCCTCAGGTAGGAACCCCCTGCATGGAGCAGGAGAAACACAGGAGACAGAGACTGTTTCCTCAGCATTAGCGTAAGGAACATCCCCACTTGGAAGAATTTCTGAGTTTGTTTGAGCCAAACTGACAACAATGGCTAGGAAGAAAAATCTCAACAGACTGAGAAAATGCTCCGGAAGATGGCAGTTTCACTACGTATTTTATACATCAGGATCAAAGGGGAAGACATAAGGGGGTTACATGAAATCCACTGGTGATAGATTAGGGAGGCGGGAGAAGGCAGTGGGGGGAAAGCTCTGGGATTGTATAGAAAGTGAAATGAATAGACACCTAGTTCCTTTGCATAGCTGGGTGTAGGGTTGTTAACAGGATAACAACAGTGAGGGGTTTGGGTTCTCTGCTGCGGACCAGAAAGGGGCCACATGCTGAACCTGACCAGCTCAGGGAAAGCCAGCCTGGTGGTCCTTGCAGACTCAGAAACCTCAAGTGACCACACAGGAAGGTCAGAAATGAAAACTTGCTTGCTAAAAGCAGTTTGGGGTGGATAGTCCTGTTTTATGGAGGCACTGTTCTCTAACACAGGTCAAGGCTTATGTTAATGAAGCCTACCTGTTATTGTTTGCATCTACAACAATGTACCTGATAACATGCCTTTGAAATGGAAGGGTAATCTCTTCCTGTCCCCCTCAGGTTGGGCACTTCACTGAGCTGCAACTAGCAAACCTCATTGTTATTGTTAGGGTCTTAATTGTTAACTGTTAACTATCTTATTCCTGCTTATTTAAAAGAACTTTGAGTCTCTACATTTTTACTTTTTTATCTAATCCCAGAAATTTCCCTGCTTGGCTTTCTCCTGCCTCCCTAATCTATCACCAGTCGATTTCATGTAAACCCCTTCCGTCTTTCCCTTTGATTCTGAGTTATAAAATAAGTGGTAAAGCAGCCATTTTCCTGAGCACTTGCTCAGTCCCTTGAGACTTCGCTGCCCAGCAGTTGTGGACAGGTTGACTCCAATGTAAGGCCAGTAGCCACGGCCACCATCACAGCCGCCTGGCCAATGCAGGTTCGCATTTGATTCGGACAGAAGGTAATGAAACAATGGAGCCAAGAACTGGTGGGCCATCAGCTTTAATCCTAGCTTGTACCCAGCGGACAAGAAATACACACAGTGGGAACATACTTACCTTTCCATTCAGGGCTCCCAAAGCCACTGACTTATCCAAGTTTTCTAGAATCAAAGTTTCTACATCACCAACCTTATTTACCACTGTTCCCTATCTCCTTCTCTCTGCACAAACTGGCTTCTCCTTCAGCACTGCACCATCTTGGCTGCTTCTCCTGGCCTCCACGTGGCCTTTCTCTGCTCTCCTAGAATGTAATCACTCTTCCCCCAGAACAATGTGATCTCTCTTCCTTTTAAAACTTTTTGGCGCGAAAGCCCTCCCCCAACACATATTAACATAATCACGCCCATCCCAAGCAAGAAGGGCAACTAATATTATCACCTGGGCAACAGGCTTCCACGTGGGCAGTGCCATCTTTAACAAAGTGAGCATAATATATTTTATCTGCCCAACACCAATCAACTCATAAAAAAGTTCTTAAAGGTTTGGAAGTTTCTTACAGTTACCACTGCTCTGGTGCTCAGGTGGTTGTGGTTTGATATTCCAAAGGTCTGCTATCAGGAGTGTTATCTTAGATGCAAAAGACACAACAGACAGAGTCAGTTAAGGCACAGATTGACCTCGGTGAGGGGAAAATACTGCCCTAGGACATGACTATGCTCCACAAACTGCTTTATATTGCAGAGCATCCTCTGTGGTTACTTTAGGTCTCTGAGTTTGTTAGGCTGCAGGCAGGCCTCCAGCTGAGCCTGTCAGGTTTAGTATGTGGCCCCTTTTCTCGGGCATACCACCCACCATCAGTCTCTGCCTGAGGTGGGAACCCCTCCAACCAGGCAGTTCTCTTCTTAAGAGTCTTTGAAGGTACCCCAGACTTAATATTTGAGTCAGTGGTGGTCTTTGTCTATAAGGATGGGTGTCTTTTCTGTAATGGTCAAGAGGCTTAACTGCTGCAAATCTTTTGGGATAGATTAACGAGAAGAGGGTGTAGAAACCGTGCCATTGGGGAGACATTTTTCGCTTGGTTATGTATACAACGTAACACTTCTTCTGAAACTGTATACAAGCTAACAGCTCCTCTTGGCTCTGTCACGGGTGGCCAAGCTGAGTAAGCGTTCTGATTTGAATTCCGGAACCAGGAGATCTTTCCTGCCAGATGTTGGTGAGTGTTCAGTTTGGCAGCGGACAGATGAGACAGGTGTTTTCTGCATCCCTTCCTCTCCAGCTGGCCGATCGGTGCTGGCCATGGAAGGTGAGGAGCTTAAAGTGGGTAGGGGAGGAGTCTGCTCCAAACGTGACCCAGGGCTAGGGAAGGGCTTTCTTAGAAGCGGGTGCTGGTCCCACTGTGGCTGCCTATAGACTGTGACTCACTGAGACAGACTTCCTCTTTCTCCCCTTCTCACCCACCTTTATATATTTAGCATTTTATGAACAAGATCAAGTTTACTTCAAGAGTGCTATTAAGAAGGAGAAAACTCAGGGAAGGAAAGGAGGAAATGTGGGGAGAGGCTAGAGAAAGAGGGAATGGAAGAGAAAGAAGAAGCTGGAAAAGCAAAGAGTAAAAAAAAAGGGGGGGGAGATCTAAACAATTGCAAAACAAATTCGTACAGAATAAGAAGTGACATTTTTAATAGTCTTGTTTCACTAAACTAATATAAGCATCGGCAACTCTTGGTGCAAATATTTTTAAAAAGTTGTCAGAGCTGATGAACTCAGCTCTGTCTAGGGTGTTTGTGTAACATCTTTGGAATTATTCAAGTGTATTGTCTGCCATTTTCTTTCTTTTTGTTTCTGTTGAGGTAGAATTAACATAAAATTTGTTGTTAGTTTCAGGTGTACAGCATCATGGTCCAATATTTGTACACACGGTGAAATTATCCCCACAATAAGATGAGTTAACATCTGTCCCCACACATAGTTTAAAAAAACCCTCATTTTCTTGTGATGAAAACTTTTAATATCTACTTCCTTCGCAACTTTCAAATATACAGTATATTATTAATTAACTATAGAAAACCATGACCGTACATGACATCCCTATAACTTATTTTATAACTGGAAGTTTTTACCTTGTGAACTCCTCACTTATTTTGCATGACTCCACCCCCCCATCTCTGGCAGCTGCCAATCTCTTCTCTGTATCCATGAGTGCGAGGGCTTATTATTATTATTGTTAAGATATCACATAGGCCTGACCAGGCAGTGGTGCAGTGGATAGAGTGTTGGACTGGGATGCAGAAGGCCCAGGTTCGAGACCCCAAGGTCGCCAGCTTGAGTGCAGGCTCATCTGGTTTGAGCAAAGCTCACCAGCTTGGACCCAAGGTCGCTGGCTTGAGCAAGGGGTTACTCGGTCTGCTGTAGCCCCACGGTTAAGGCACATATGAGAAAACAATCAATAAACAACTAAGGTGTCGCAACAAAAAACCTGATGAATGATGCTTCTCATCTCTCTCTGTTCCTGTCTGTCTGTCCCTCTCTCTGACTCTATCTCTGTAAAAAAACAAAAACAAAAACACACAAAAAAACCCCAAAAGATATCACATAGAAGTAAGATCATACAGTATTTTTCTTTCTCTCTAACTTATTTCACTTCGTATAATGTCCTCAAGCCTCATCCATGTTGTTGCAAATGGCAAGATTTCATTTCTTTTTTTTCTTGTTGGCTTAATAATATTCACACACACACACACACACACACACACACACGGTTTTTGCTAAAGAAAACCTAAAGTTTGGCTACTCAAGAGCAAGACAGAGGTACAGAGTGAGAATAATAACTCCTAAATTTCTTGCTCTCTTTTGGGACTTGGGGCCTTTTTTTTTTTTTTTTTACATAGAGAGTCAGAGAGAGGGACAGATAGGGACATACAGACAAAAAGGGAGAGATGAGAAGCATCAATTCTTTGTTGTGGCACCTTAGTTGTTCATTGATTGCTTTGTCATATGTGCCCTGACCAGGGGGGCTACATCAGACCAAGTGACCCCTTGCTCAAGCCAGCAACCTTGGGTTCAAGTTAGCAACCTTTTGCTCAAGCCAGTGACCCCACGCTCAAGCTGGTGAGCTGATGCTCAAGCCAGTGACCTTGGGGTTTCAAACCTGGGTCCTCCGCATCTCAGTCTGATGCTTTATCCATTGTGCCACTGCCTGATCAGGCGGGACTGGGGGCCTTTGAACTTTTTCTAGTGTCTGTGGGTAGGTCAGTTTACCACTAAACGGTATGCACATTGTCAAGGCCAAGGTGAACACATATGAGGGCAGAGCATCCCTCTCTGTGACGGGCACTCAGGGCTCCCATTCTGACATTCTGGGGTCAATACTGAACACATCTGTATGAGCTGGGCCTTCCATACCAAAAAAAAAAAAGTTTAAGAAGGTCACTATCCTATTCTTCACTAAATGTTATTTTTCTTTTCCCAGCTATTCTGGGTCTTTTGATCATTATTCAAACATCTTTTCATGTTCCATTACTATATGAGCTCCTCTCTTCCAAACTTTAGTTGATCAGTTTCTTTTTCCTTAGGAGTTTGTGTCAGAATGGAACAAGATGTTTCAGGTTTGGGCTGGATGTACACAGAATAGAGTGGCTCTGTACCACCCAGTGTCCATATGGCACATTAATAACTGAAGATGCCTAGAGAGATGTCTTCTCCTTTGAATTATTGTTCAGGATCTCTACTTTCTCAAAAGAATAAAACAACGGTGATCCTTCTTGTTCACAGCCAACAAATATAAAATCCAAGAAGTGGTTTTTATATAGTTTTTTTTTTTGTATTTTTCTGAAAATGGAAACGGGGAGAGACAGTCAGACAGACTCCCGCATGCGCCTGACTGGGATCCACCCGGCACGCCCACCAGGGGGCGACGCTCTGCCCACCAGGGGGCGATGCTCTGCCCCTCCGGGGCATCGCTCTGCTGCGACCAGAGCCACTCTAGCGCCTGGGGCAGAGGCCAAGGAGCCATCCCCAGCGCCTGGGCCATCTTTGCTCCAATGGAGCCTTGGCTGCAGGAGGGGAAGAGAGAGATAGAGAGGAAGGAGGCAGGGGTGGGGGGTGGAGAAGCAAATGGGTGCTTCTCCTGTGTGCCCTGGCCAGGAATCGAACCCGGGTCCCCTGCACGCCAGGCCGATGCTCTACCGCTGAACCAACCGGCCAGGGCCTTACATAGTTTTTAAACAAAACTGTACCCAGTAATAAATTCTCTCCCTAACTGAAGCCAGGGAGAGAACATGTTAAGCCAAAATTAAAATTTCAAAGACATTTCTGAAATACAATTAAAATTATTAAGCTGATAGTTCTCTTTTAGGTTCATGGTTCTGTTATCTCTATAGGCAGATCCTAATTTCTGACATGAGAAATCAGGACACATACAGGCTATTCCTCTGCTTAGAATGTCAGGGCCCATTCTTGATGCATCTAGTGAACTCCTATTCATTCTTCAAAACCCAGCCAAGAAGTCACCTCTTCTGGGAAGCCTCCCTTCCACTGCCTCACCCCTCGATCAAATAAAGTTACAGGCCGTCTTATAACTCTTAACTTGTGATTGGAACATCTTTCTGCTTGGTATATGTAAATCACCAAATTTTCATTTATTGTTTACTTTGTAAGATCCTTGAGAACAGAGATGATGTCACATTTCCCTCTAGATCCCCTTGACTTAACATAGGAACTGATGTATCATAGTCAGTAAACGTTGGTTAAATTGAATTCAATGGTAAAAAGAGAAATGTTTTCTTACTTGTAAATTTAATTAGGCGAAGTCTTACAATGATGCAAAATGACTTCATATTTAGTTATGTATTTAAAAAATTGCCTTTATTAAAAAGATTTAAATGACACAAAATCAGAGTGTCCTGGAACATCCTAGACAAACAAACCATATGGCTTTGAAGTCAGTCACATAATACCAACAGCCGGGATTTATCTAATTTGACACAGTGAGGTGCTCATTGGCATTTGGAAGGCATGTGAGACAACATTATGGGGGTGGGGGTGTAGTTGATGGTAATTTCTGTTGCCAAAGGGAAGAGATTCATTTCCAAGTGATTTGTTCTGCCCCTTATTTTCCTAGCACAGATTGGGATGTATATCTTCTACTAATTGGTTTAATACCTTTGGGTATTCCTTGGCCCCTTTTCACATATGCCCTGAACAATTCTCTTTAGGAAAACACTTGTTTTATCTACATGTGTGAAAACACTTGTTATGACTACTTGCTAATCGAAGAGCTAGCTTCCTGTGCTGTTTAAATTAGGTTCTCCTGGAAATTAGGAGGATCCAGCTCAGAATAAGTTTCAAAAGCAGCGAAAATGATAGGGGTTAAACCAATTTGGATTATGAAAATGTCAGGGAGAATGGTGGAAATGTAATCCTTCTACGCTGGAGAAATAACACCTGCAGTATGGAAACATCTCACTAATTTGTCCATTCAACAAACTTATACTGGGGCGCACCATCCCACAAACAATGCAGTGGCTATGGCGTACGGTAGGACCGCCCCCCCAAAAAAAAGCATTTGAGAGGATGTCCCAGCAGCTTGAAAAATTAAACATCCTTCTCAAAGAACTGAGCTGAATGTCATAACTTATTTTGGTTGTTGAAGCATAAAACAAGCTTTAATTGGGGTCTTTAGAAGGACAGACAACAGGACATTGAACTCAATCCCAGTTGAATTGGATTAACCCAGATAGTCTATCCCCAAGTGTATCTGCCACTGCAGACAAAGAAGGCGGGGTGTTAACAAGATTTGTGTATGCGGTATTCAGACCGGGAGTTATTTGTTTTTTAATGAGCTGTACCTATTAGCACGCGGAAACAAGGCAAAGAGGGTGTAATACAATCGAGCCCCTCCTGTGCCCCCTCCTTTGTTTTTAAGACCCTCAGAAGTAGACCCGTGACAGTGGCTGTTCGTCGGAACCAATGAGCTATCCCTATAACCAGGTTAATTCTGTACCTATCAAGTCTGCGAGGCACTGAGGCTGCCAAAAAGGATGAGCTATTACGGCCTCTGTCATCACCGGGTTACAGGCCCTCAGAGGGTGGGATTTGTGTGTAAGTAGATAATGAGGGAGGAACATGCACAGACTCTGAGTTCAGGGATGGGAGGTCTGTCTGGTCAGGCACATGGAAGGTAGGGCCTTGGGCAAAGAGGGGAATTTCAGAAGGGGTGGGAGGGGGCAGGCACAGCAGGGGTGAGGGTGAGAGGAAGGAATCATCCATTGGGTCAGAAAGCAACGGCCAGACCAATTTCGCTCTGGCACAGGGCGGACATAAGACAGTTTATCGATGGGAGCCGGATCGAGGCTGGGACCTGAGCTCTGGAATATGAGTTGTTTGGACAGCATGTCGTTTGACTGTTGAAATGCGGATAGAACGCACATCAAAATCTAGATTCCCAACAGTCTCTTAAGAATTGGGATGTCTGGTAGCAACGGGCCTGCGTTCCTGCAATAATCCCTCGAAGCTGTATTGCCAGTCTGTGCCCTTGAGAACGGAGTGGTGGGTGCTTTGGTGCCGTGCCCACCAGGCCCTCTCTGTCTGTCCACTGCCTGCAGCTCATGACCACTGGTGTTGAGCTGGTCAGTTCTTGCTGGGGAGGGGTGTTGGGGTTACAAACACTCCTCAAGTCTCAGTGGCTTACACCTACCAAGTCTTAGCTCCCATATTATTACACCTGAGTGGCAACAGAACACAGGATGCCTTAAAACCTTCGCTGGGACACGGCACATGTGCCCTTCCTCTAGCACGTTTAGCCAAAGCAAGTCACGTGCCAGTGGTTTGGAAAAATATACTCCTCCCATGGGGAGGCTCAGTGACTAATTAGGAACATATCATGCAATTTTCAACGGCATTTGAATTTACCCCCGTCCCGATGAGAAAACCTTTGGGGAGAGAGAGGTAAAGGTGAGAACCAGAGAGCCTTAAATGCCAACTCCCAGGCCATGTGACAGCAAAGTTCCACACATACCAAACACGCAAAATGCACACACAAGTGCACCCTGAGGACGGGCTGACTGCCGGGAAATGGGGACCTTGATGTCCGCCCTCAGGAGCATGCCGCTGATGGACAGAAGCTAATAGAAGAGGAGGAAAGGGTTCATCCCTCTGCTCCTGCCTTTATTTACAACAAAGGACAGAAGGCTTGGTCACCTTGGAAACAAGCCAACAAAGGCAGTGTGCAAGGCCGTGAGAAATCATGTCTGCTGCCTGAGAGGTGGCTGGGGCTAAGTGGTTGAGTGGGGTCCCCTGCCTCTGCCTGCCCTGGGGCTGGGGGAGTGTGTCTGGCAGACTTCCCCAGCAGGAAGAAAAAGCAGTGTGGCCTTTTATGGCCACAGCTGACCCCATAATAGGTGCCTCCTTGTCCTTTGTATTCAGAGGTAACACTGCTGACAATGAAGGGTGTGCTGAACCTGTGACCAGCATCGGGGACTGTGCAGTCTCTCTGCTGTGTCATATTCTTTATGCGTCTCATGGCAGTCAATGGTGGTGCAGCCTGGGCCACCTCCCCTCTGAATGAGCCATCCCCATCTTGGTAGCATTGTGCCAGGGTTCCCAAAGGTGAGCTATGTGTCACGGCTTACGCACGCATCGTCACCGATCTTTCCCTTTCATGCTAAATTGCGTGAACATGGCTCTAGTAAAATTCTTGGGAAGCTGGGTGTGCTTCTGTCTGTCCTAGGCCAGAGTGACACTCTCAGTTAACTCAGAGATTGGTCACCCTTACTGCTAGGTGACCTTGGGGACCGGATGTGATGTCTACTGCCCTGTGAATGTTATCTCTGTGCTACCAAAAAGTTCTTTCACTTTAAAATTGGGTGTGGTACTTCTTGGGCTTTCCAGATGTTATCGGTCAGACAGCACACAGCACAGCGTCTGTAGCCTCATCTCTCACCTGTGTCGTGGATCACATCGTGCACCTGAGGCCATTCCTATGGGACAAGTCTTAAGTTGCAGCAAACTTTATTTGCATTTTTGCTGGAGAGAAAGCATCTAATTTAGTTCTAGATTCAACATTATCGAGCTAAAAACTTGATCATAAATTCCAGTCCCTTTGAATATGAAATGTAAGGGTGTTGAAATGTCTTTGCAGAGAGCATGGTTTAATAGCAAGGATGACAGATCGAAGGGAACCTCAGCTTTGGTTTCTGCATAGCCACTTACCATGTCACCGGAGACAAGCCATTTATTCATTTGTATAGAGTGGACTAGAATAGACAAGAGACAGCAATCCAGGACTAATGGAACACTACTCCCAGCTCCTTTGCCATGGCAGACATGATTAATTGATCATGGACCGGCCTCGTGCTAATCCTCGAATGATCCTCAGGGTCTTTTTCGGAACAGAATGTCAGGCTACCGCGACTGGTCTTTGGAACTGACGCTCAGGTTAAGATCTGGGTAAAAGTTTAGGTCTAGATCCTCCACTATATTAAGGAGGTGACACGTGAAAGTGTTTTTGCAAAGTCTCCATGGCGTAACTTTAAGGCAGTGTTATTGTCATTGTGAGTGTTACAGTTGCTAGCTCCAGGAGATTGTGCTCAATGTACTCGGGGTGCCCACGGTGTCCTGCATCTTATTCATACCGTCTTTGTGTGCTATTATTCGAATCACATGTTCTGAATGCTCCTGGCATGTTCGTAGCAAACATATACATGGAAGCAGTTTCCAAGTACAGAGCAAGGCCCGCTCAGAAGGCCGGGCAAGCTCTGTCTGGGAGAGGCGTGGCTCGCCGCAAGAAGCCTGGCTTCCCCTTCTCCCGTGGAGTTGCGGGACTGCCACTCGCCCCCTCTGGGCCTCACTTTTCCTCCTCTACGAAGTGGGCACTATCACTTCCGCTTAGGGCTGTTGAAGAATGTAAATGAGTTAACACCTATTAAATAAAATGACCAGAGCATGGCTCATAAGCTGTGCCCTCTTCTCAGTGTTAGTTCCTGAGGCTGAGACACTGTATGGTGATGAGCGGTCTAGGACTTTCGAATCACTTTCTATTTTAGCAGGAGATTGATAAACCGTCAGAGTCAGAAAACACTTTCAGTTACACAGTTTTGTGGTTTGTTTGTTTTTAGTGCAGGAGCTAAGCACCCTGGTATGCGTAGGTGTTGGGACTGTGATGGCCCCGGAAGCGGCCATCTCCTGGCTGGTGGGACTGGCAGAGTGGTCCATACAAAGGGGAACACGAGGGACAACTCGAAGTGGGTGTGTGCTGTCCCACAGTGATGCGGGATCAGCACTGAGAAGAGGCACTCTGGGATTATTGATGATAACAGATCTCCTACGTACCCATCGGCGGTGGAGTCTTGAGACACCTGGGCTATCTAAGAGGTCAACACGGTTTACACAGTTTATTTCTTAAACAGAAGAAAGAAGACTCGATTATGCTGTGTAAGGAGACTCGTATTTATTTCTCCATTGTTAGGAAGCGTGACATAGCGAGTAAGTCAAGTTTCCCAGTGAGGAAAACAGCCCTTCATGATTTATAACATTTTCATCTTTGTGATGAGAGTCCTACAAAGAGTATGGCAACTCTTCCGAAACAGGGAAAACAGATCAAATCTGAAATCGAACCACTTACTCCTCGGTGTCTCCAAGTCCTCATGAGCACTGTCTACGTTTGGTACCCTAGTACGGTGAGGCCCCTAGGACCTGGTGGCGTAGGTAGGGCTCTGCTCTCCCGAGATAAACCATGCCCAGACTGCCATGCGTTCTGAATGCTTAGATTCATGTTTGGTAGGCTTTTCTCTCTTGCACGGTCACTAGGCTGTCAACAGATACTTCTTGCTTCTCTAAGGGAGACGGGTCCTAGGACTCTCCCCCATTGTCCTCTTAATTTGACCTGCTGTGGGTCTAGCAGTCGCATGACTCTTGCAAAACATCTGCCTAAAACAAAACAAACAAAGATTGGTTTCTAACTTTTGACAGAGGGTTGCAAAGGTTTGCCTAGGAACGAAGTGCAAGTCTGTAAGAGTGTTATTTTGTCTATTTCGAGGAATTTTAAATTGCCTTTGGGTCTTGGCTGTGTTCCCTTAAATTGGAGTTACCGGAGGAAAGAGAGCAGAGGAGGGGTTTTCGGTATATTTGTGACTGAGACATGGGGGACAGGCGGGGATGGGGCGCTCCACCTCACCCCCCAACAAGATCACCCTATTTGTTTTATGGAAATTGTACTTAATATTCTGAATTAATTAGATTGTACCATCCCCCGCAAAAGCTTAATGCAATGGTGTATACAATTGAATAATGCAAAAACAAAACAAAACAAAACAAAAAACCCCAACTTGTTATGCAAATTTTAGGGCCCAGAGCCAATTCAAACATGAATTTTGTATGAAGAAATAAAACCAAACAGTTTTGTTAGGAGTCATTTGCTTTATTAGAAGGGAGACCGTCCGTGGTGTCATTTCAATCCTCAACCATTCATCACAGGCGAGGTTTCCCAGAAACAAATTTCAGACAGACTCCAGACTTGATACATATCAGACAGGCACTTCACTGTTCTGCCCGAGCCTCTTTCCCCTTTGAAGGCGAACGGGCTTAGGAAAAACAGATTTCCTAAAAATAAGCATGACCAGACCCAGAGAAGACTGGAAATCGCGAGGGATGCGAGCACAGTCCCCTGGTTATGACAGGAAGCCAGCATTGTGTAATCTTTGCAGCGAATAAACATCTTCCATTTCTAGTATTATATCATCTGATTCCAGGAAAACATTATCATAATATGAAATAGATGAGAAAGTAAAAAGCAGTTCAGAACTATCTGGCAGTGAGAAATGCTAGGTGTTTTGTGGGTTGTTTTTTTTTCCTCTTCCCTGAGTCAGGGCAGCCTCATCGAGTGAAAAAAAGCTGAGTAGAAGGTGGTCCTGGGTTCAGGTCTCAGTGCCTGTACAACTTTGGTGGGCAAGTTACTGAATTTCCCTGAACCTCAGTCCCTCTGACTGTCATGGAGAGGAAGTGATCCTTTCTTCCCAAGGGCAAGAAAATATTGAAATGAGGTCATGTATATTTATGTCCTGCCCAATATCTCTTCTATCTGGAAACTGCAGGGGGACACCCTCGGTATGTTCGTCCTCACCGCTAATCTTGGCTCCTCTCTTTATGTCTTATATGTATAGGGGCCCCCAACCCCCCAGCCTCCCAACCTGGAAGCTGGCGGTTGACCACGCCTTCTCCATCTTCTTCCTCCCACTGGCTCTGACACCTCCCTGCCCCAAGTTCATGTCCGAGGTGGAAGTCCAGGTGGTTTTACTTTGAGATTTTGCCTGATCTACGTATACTGCATAGTATGTGCCGAACCCACAGTGGTGAAGGCTCAGGAACCTAACATCTTGTCGAGGGAAGGAATTGTTTCTATCTCTGGAGATGGTATTTATAGAACTGAAGTGAAATAGCGGAGCCATAGCTCAATAAAGCCCAGTTTGCTTTCTCCCTGTCCCTGGTCGTGCTCAAGTCGCTGACGTGTGTGGCTCTTGTCACTGGCTCTGCCAACCCCGTGCAGGACTGGTCCCTGTGGGTATTTCTGGTGGGACCTTCTGGGTGTGTTCCATGGTGCGACACCAGGAAGCCCCAAGATAGCACTGTGATTGCTTTTTAGAGAAGATCGGCTTTTACAGGTATGTATAGGGCATTTGAGTCTCTTGCCTGAGGTTAAATAGTGACTGGGGTCCATCTCAGTCCCAGCTGATGCAAGAACTGACCTAACACCACACTCTGCTCCCTCCTCAATACATCCAGGTGGTTACCCAAGGCATCCTGCATCTTATATTTAAATGAGATGACCCATCCCTCTCCAGACACTGTTATTGCTTTGGGTTGGTGCTGCTGGTCCCACTCCCAATACACTGAGGTCCTCGGTTTGCCAGGGTTGGTCAGAGCTCTCTCGCTTCCCTTTGTGCATTAAATGATGTTGGAAGACAAATCTCCTTGTGCCTAGATGTCCTATAAAAAGTTTCATGCAATGGTCTCTACCAACAGGGCTTAAGTTCACCAGGTATGCCCTGGCAAGTGTTGTGTTGTCTGTTCTGTTTGGTCAATGCTTGTATTATTCTGGGTGTTAAATATTTTGAATATCACCTCTGTTTCTGGAACTACCTCTCCACAGGAACCCGTAGATGGGTGCTCATGGGAATCTGAGCCAGGAGTTTAACCTGAGTAATAGACACCATGCTCTAATCACAGTCCCCTGTCCCCTTCAAAGACCAAGATAGATTTGGATGTGTGGGCAGTGCCAGGATGATGTAGGATAGTTTATGTCCTGGAAGTTGTAGACCTTTAAGCAAATAGATATCTGCTGATCTGTGTCACTTGGCTAGATATGTCCAGGCGCAGCAGAACAGGAATGATTCACAGTTTGGACTCAATCCGGGAGGTTCAGCCCTCGTAACTGCGATGAGAGGGGAAAGGGCACCATGGTCACCTCACATTTCTGGTTCAGCAAAAATAGGGAGAAACCTATAAAATCTTCTATGCCTGTAATCTTGCTGATCTCACTATATACTTTAGTCAGTCTTTATTCTACGCATTTCAAGGTAGGCTCCTAGCTGCATACAAATTTATAATTGTTAGAGCTTCTCGGTGGATTAGCCTTGTGTTATCATGTATTTTTACTCCTCTTGCCTCAGATTTGACTTTTTCTGATGATAATATAACTAAATAGCTTTCTTCTAAAGGAATTTGTTCATGTTTTCTTCTAGAACTTTTATTTTTACTTTTTTTTTTTTTTTTTCTTCTGAAGCTGGAAACGGGGAGAGACAGTCAGACAGACTCCTGCATGCGCCCGACCGGGATCCACCCGGCACGCCCACCAGGGGCGACGCTCTGCCCACCAGGGGGCGATGCTCTGCCCCTCCGGGGCGTCGCTCTGCGGCGACCAGAGCCACTCTAGCACCTGGGGCAGAGGCCAAGGAGCCACCCCAGCGCCTGGGCCATCCTTGCTCCAATGGAGCCTTGGCTGCGGGAGGGGAAGAGAGAGACAGAGAGGAAGGAGGGGGTGGGGGGTGGAGAAGCAAATGGGCGCCTCTCCTGTGTGCCCTGGCCGGGAATCGAACCCGGGTCCCCCGCACACCAGGCCGACACTCTACCGCTGAGCCAACCGGCCAGGGCCAATTTTTACTTTTTTTACATTTAAATCTTTGAACCATTGGGACTTGATTCTGGTTTAGGTTGGAGGTACAAAACCCAATTAAAAAATTAGTTAAATTGCTTTAATATAAATTAACCATAATTTTAAAACAAATCCATGTAAATGTAATTTAGTATTAAAAATATATTAATATATATTAATACACACATGGTTTGTTTTGAAATATATATATTTATATGCACACATATATACATACTTGTTTTGAAATCTCTCTCTTTTGCTATTTAATTATGTTTTTTAATTAAAGTGAGTAGTTTCATTCACTTCCTGGTAGTGAGGCTGTGACTCTGTGTTCCGACTCTGCTAACTCCTCAACTTCTGGTGAAGCCATGGCCCAAGGATGGCAGTTAGGCAACCATTTTACTCAGTCCACTTAAAAAGGTATGGGGGTGTGAAATGACATACCGTATTTCCCCATGTATAAGACACCTGCATGTATAAGACGCACCTTAATTTTGGGGCCCAAAATATTTGAAAAAAAACGTGTTGCATAAAGTTATTGAACTCAAGGGTTTTTTTGGTTTTGTTTTGGTTTTTTTTTTTTTGTATTTTTCTGAAGCTGGAAACAGGGAGAGACAGACAGACTCCCACATGTGCCTGACCGGGATCCACCCAGCATGCCCACCAGGGGGCGATGCTCTGCCCACCAGGGAGCGATGCTCTGCCCCTCCGGGGCGTCGCTCTGCGGCGACCAGAGCCACTCTAGCGCCTGGGGCAGAGGCCAAGGAGCCATCCCCAGCGCCCGGGCCATCTTTGCTCCAATGGAGCCTCGCTGCGGGAGGGGAAGAGAGAGACAGAGAGGAAGGAGGGGGGGTGGAGAAGCAAATGGGCGCTTCTCCTATGTGCCCTGGCCGGGAATCGAACCTGGGTCCCCCGCACGCCAGGCTGACGCTCTACCGCTGAGCCAACCGGCCAGGGCGAACTCAAGTTTTATTCATCACAAAATTTATACAACTCCTCAAGCAAGAAATGCAAGTTAAAAAAAAAAACTACAACCATGGTATAAGACACATCCAGTTTTTAGACCCCCATATTTTTCAGAAAAAGGTGCATCTTATTCATGGGGAAATACAATAGGTAGGAGGTTGTTCATGGGACAGAGTGAGTTACAGGGCTCATTAGAAAACAGCCTGTGTATAGCCACAGAGGACTGGGGTTCATCTTGGTTCATGCGCAGAAGGAAGTGCCCACAGCCGTGGGAAAGATGAGTCACATCTCCGTGTCCTGACGTGGCACCGCCTTCTGAGCGTGCAGGTAAGTAAGGAAAGTGAGATACAGAACCATGAGGGTGGTCTGCTATCTTTTGCGTTAGAAAGAAAGAAAAAAGAATTTATGTAGTTGCAGGAGAAGATGTTGGGAGAACAAGCAACAAGTAAATGATAATGGTTTCCCAATGAGGTGAGGAAGTGAGGAATGGGGTAAACCTAGCATTCTCTGTATTCTAAAATGCTGGGTTCTGTTCTTTATTTATGTAAGATGTACCTAGGTAATATGATTTATGTAAGATAAAATTATAACAAGAACCCACCAACCAAAGCGTGTGGGTGTGTGGGTGTGTCAGGGGGCCAGGACAGGGACGACTCAAGTCAGTGGTCAGCAAACTGCAGCTTGCGAGCCACATGCGTCTCTTTGGCCCCTTGAGTGCGGTTTGCCACCTTGAAAGTACCCTAATTAAATTAATAACAATGTAACTACCTATATAGTTTAAGTTTAAAAAATTTGGCTCTCAAAAGAAATTTCAATCGTTATACTGTTGATATTTGGCTCTGTTGACTAATGAGTTTGCTGACCACTGACTCAAGTCATGAGCCTCTTTCTGGTTCTTCCTTTTCATAGCACTAAAGTCCCAGGTAGCATGTCTGCCCTGGGGTCTGCAACCCAACGGGCTGGTTGCTGGCTTCTACTTTTTGTTCCTCCTGATTCCTGGAAGTGACTGCTTTTGAGCCCATATCTTGTTCAGTTTCTTTCTCTCTCTCTCTCTCTCCTTTCTATCTATCATTGCCATATAATCTTTCTTTATTTTATTTATTTATTTATATTTGTATTTTTCTGAAGTGAGAAGCGAGGAGGCAGAAAAACAGACTCCCGCATGTGCCTGACCAGGATCCACCTGGCATGCCCATCAGGGGACAATGCTCTGCCCATCTGGGGTGTTGCTCTGTTGTGGCCGGAGCCATTCTAGTGCCTGAGGCAGAGGCCATGGAGTGATCCTCAGCACCCAGGCCAACTTTGCTCCAATGGAACCTTGGCTGTGGGAGTGGAAGAGATAGAGAGAAAGTACAGGGGGAAGCGTGGAGAAGCAAATGGGCACTTCTCCTGTGTGCCCTGGACGGAAATTGAACCTGGGACTTCTACATGCTGGGCCGACACTCTACCGCTGAGCTAGCTGGCCAGGGCTTATTCATCTTTTTTTAAGAGAGAGAAAGACACCAAGAGAGAAACATTGATTTGTTGTTTCATCCATTTGTGCATTCATTGGTTGACTCTTGTATGTGTCTTGACTGGGAATTGAACTCTCAACCTTGGTGTATAAGGATGACACTTCATTGCTGTATATTTAGAGCAGAGGAAATGCTTAGATATGTAAATCTACCGTGCCCATGGAAGTCCTTAAAAACATCTCTTTTCCTGCCTTTGATAATCCCGTATATTGAGAATATTTAAATATTTCATGGATGATAAAACATAGTAGAAGGAATCTTTGTGGACAAGATCCACCGGGGGTGAGGACGATGGAGACACAGAGACCCGACTCCGGGGATCAGGTTCAGTGACACAGATCCACTTTATTCAGGAAGTAAGCTAGCTTATATACACAGGTTCAGCCTATAGTGTGTTACAGTGTGTTCTTCAAAGCCAATGGCTGAAAAGGTCAGGAAGCTGCCTGGTTAGTTCTGAGTCACTTCCTTATAGTGGGAGAGCTCCCTCCTGGGTGTGCCTAGGAGGGTTTCAGGTGCTGGAGTGTTCTCACAGCATTGCATCAGCCACAGCTGCTAGGAATGCTCTCTGTGCTCCACCCACATCTCCCCCTTCTCTTTTAATTAGGGCCACTTGTACTTGATGAATGACAGCTTGCTGTTGTTGTAGCTTCTGAATGCTATGCATTATGCAACGGAACCCTAGTAGAACTAAAACAACTATAATACCTATTATACTATATGCTAATAGATTAGCTGGATTAAACAATGAGGCAAGCTTCTGTAATGTTTGATTAGTTAGGAAATAGAATGGGGGTCTTAAACAGGGGATTCCTCCTAGGGGTCGGGATGTCATTTCCCTCCCATTGTGTTACAGAAACCTTCCAGGTGCCATTAAACACAGTTCCATTTTGATTGTAAAAAACAGACGTAGGTCAATGCACGTCCTCTTCCCACAAAGGTCCCAGCGTCCAAACACGGAATAGAGGGCTTTCTGCAGGCTGCGTATTGCATATGGTTGCATCCCGTCTCTCAGTTTCTGATGCCAAACTCCAAGGTTGATGGTCTGTGCATCCAGGCCAGAGGCAATGCGGCAGTCTTTCCAAGGTCTTAGATGTTTGTCATACAGGAACAGGCAAAGAGGCGACCCTGGGAAGGCAAGGTTAGCGAGGCGGGCCCAGCTGTTGGTAGCTAGGGGGAGGAGGGTTTGTAGACCAAGTACTGAGCCTTGGTTGGTAGTACTGTTTTCAGCAAAGTCCCCCGTAGTATGATTTTGAAGGAGGGTCCACCCCTCTGAGGGGATGATGTTATTAAATTTAAGTAGCATTGGGTCACTGAGCTTATCCCATATAGTGCCGTTCTACTGTTGGGATACCCGGCCACTAATGTCACAAGGGAGACTATAGGAGCAGTTACTGGAATATACTGCTGGAAACTGTGGGCTATTAACTTCAACAGGCATAATTATGCCAGGGTGGAGAAAAGTAGCCCAGATGTGGGGGTCCACCTGCGTCTGGAAGTCAGTGGTCACTACAGCACACACAAGCAAGAACAGAGCACCAGGGCGTGGGGGCCCATCAGGGGCCATTCTCTGGGCCTGCCTTGCCAAAGCCTCCACATCCCCCCAGGTGATGGGGCGTGTACACCAGCTGCGAGGTCTTCTTCTGGAGCACTGAGGACCTCCTCCCCTCAGGCATAGTTGGTAAGGAGAAGGCCAAGGCTGTGGCTTTGGATGGGTGAAGACTGAACCATTTAGTGGGTGCCCAAGAAACCCTATCAAGCAGGTTGGGGGGTTCCTGGGATCCAAATTGGCTGAAAAACACAAGCATAACCTCTCCCTTGCGTTAGAAGAGGGTGTGATCCCGCCACTGTGCCGTGGCTGGGTCCTTCCAGTGTCATTTCAGATAGAGAGGTGAGGGAGAGAGAGAGACAAGAAAGAAAAAAGACACATGGGGGCGTATAGGCTGGCCCATGGGTCTGCAGCAGGAACACATGTTGGAGTTAAAGCTGGGGTAGAAAATAGCATTTGAGAGGCTGGGGTGGGGCATTGAGCCCTGGCAGGGAGTGCGGAAGTAGCGACTTCCGCTACTTTGGGTGGCGGAGCTGATGGTGCGGTTTCTAATGTATCTAATTTCGTTTCTGCATGCTGGGCTGCAAGTCCATCAAACTTGGTGGCCCAACCCTTTTCTTCCTCTACAGGGGGAGGCGAATACAGGGGTAGGGGTTCCTCTAAAAGAGGAGTAGCCTGTAGGACCTTAGGGACCAGCGGAGGGTCCCCAGCAGGAGCACCAGTCAAGCAGGCATGTACTGCCAATAAGGCAGGAGTGAGGCCGAGAGGGAAGGTTTGTCCTTCATGTACCTTGGCCAAACGAATGCGTCGGAGAGCTCGGGCCCAAGTATCCGGGTCCCAGAGGGGCACATCCTCAATCCAGGGATTGAGACCAGAGAGAATCTCCCAGTAAGTACACAGATCCTTTTCACAAACTTTAACTCACCTACTCTGCAATAAGACATAGAGGGCTCGAGCTTGTGGGGCTCAGGAGTAAGGGAGAAGGTTTCCCATTGCAGAGGGCCACTTACCCATCCTTTGAGTGCTGGTTGGGTCCCTGTTCAAAGCGCCAGTATATGGACAAGGCTCACCCAGGGGTGAGGACAATGGAGACGCAGAGACCTGACTTGGGGACCAGGTTCAGTGACGCAGATCCACTTTATTCAGGAAGTAAGCTAGCTTATATACACAGGTTCAGCCTATAGGGTATTACAGCGTGTTCTTCAAAGCCAATGGCTGAAAAGGTCAGGAAGCTGACTGGTTAGCACTGAGTCACTTTCTTATAGCAGGCGAGCTCCCTCCTGGGTGTGCCTAGGAGGGTTTCAGGTGCTGGAGTGTTCTCACAGCATTGCATCAGCCACAGCTGCTAGGAGTGTGCTCTGTGCTCTACCTACAAATCTTCTTAACCTTAAAATTTCAATATATAATATTGTGTTTTATAGAACTTAAAATTCTGGCCCTGGCTGGTTGGCTCAGCGGTAGAGTGTCGGCCCTGTGTGTGGAAGTCCCGGGTTCAATTCTCAATCAGGGCACACAGGAGAGGCACTCATCTGCTTCTCCACCCTTTCTCCTCTCCTTTCTCTCTATCTCTCTCTTCCCCTCCCACAGTCAAGGCTACACTGGAGCAAAGTTGGCCCTCGTGCTGAGAATGGCTCCATGGCCTCCACCTCAGGCGCTAGAATGGCTCTGGTTGCAATGGAGCAACGCCCCAGATGGGCAGAACATTGCTCCCTGGTGGGCATGCCGGGTGGATCCTGGTCGGGTGCATGCGGGAGTCTGTCTCTCTGCCTCCCTGCTTCTCACTTCAGAAAAATACAAAAAAAAATAAGATGAAATAAAATGCCATTGATTGTAAGTTGTACTATTATTTATGTGTCATTAAAAACGTTTTCAATTATGACACGGCGCTTTCTTACCACATCCCTTGGAAGATGCCTCTTGATTTCAAAGATATAGAAGAATGGGGGGAAATGTGCATCTTAGAGTATAAAACATAAAGACATAAATGTAGACTTGATAAATGAAAAGACTGAATTGAGTGTGTGCTGTTTCCAAGATGTCCCAAAACCAGGAGGAAATGTTTTGCCTAGAGCAAACATGGCAGGTACTTGATGAATGCTTGTTAGAGAATCAAGGCTTCTGATGCGACAGGATGGCCACTAAAATACAGGGACAAGTATGTAAGACATTGGTTTTTTTTAATTGCTAAGCATAGACTATGTCCACACCATGTGCTGGAGCATTGAGCATAAAAAGATACCAAAAATAATGAGGATGATCTAGTGCAGTCCTTGAATAATAGTTTAGTAAAAGAGACCAATGCAGTCAAATAGCATCTGACATTTTGGAGAGATCAGGACTGAAGGTGTAGATTTGGGGGCTGTCTTCAGAGACATTACAATTGAAATTGTGGGGATAGGTCCAAGAGTGTCTACAGGAGGCAGGAAGAAGAGGATCCAGTGAAGAAAACCAAGACATGGTTAGAGAGATAAGAAAAGAAATTGGAGAGCAATTTGTCATTGAAGCCAGAGTTAGAGAGAGGGCTTGAAGAAGGCAGGAATGATTACCATTGTCAAATTGCTTAGAGATGGAGTGAGATGAGAAGTGAAAATGTTGTTAGACTTAGCACTTAGGAGGTCACTGGTAAGTTCCAATAAAGTAATTTCAGGAACAGGGTGGGAGCAGATGTCAGACTATAATGAATTGATGAGTGAATGCAGGAGGAGTTTATCTAGAAAAAGCTGATGAAGAAGGAGAGGAAGAGGCAGGAAAAGGATAGAAAAGGAATCAATGAATACAGAGGGGAAAAAATAGGCACCAAAACTCATGGAAACAAAGCAAAGCACTGAATGTCTGGTTGCAGGAGGAAGCTGGGTGGGAGATGGCAGCCCAGGCAGGGAGCAAATCTGGCACAGGGAGGAAAGGCAGAGAGGATATGGGTTCAGGCAGTTTTTGGTTCAACTCCTAGCCCTGTTCCTTACTCTACGAACTTGGGCAAGTTACTTAACCTCTGCCTATCAGATACTAAGAACGAAGCCTCAGAAAGAAAACAGACACTCCAAAAAACACTCCTACAGTAAATATGATACATTCCTTAGGGGTTTCTTTCCTTCCTCCCTCCCTCCTTACTTTCCTCCTCCTCCTCCTCCTCCTCCTCCTCCTCCTCCTCCTCCTCCTCCTCCTTCTCCTCCTCCTCTTCTTCTTTCTTTCGATTTTAATGTAGGCTGATGACATAAGTCCAAAGCATAATTCTAGGAAAGAATCTTACAAGGGGACAAAATAATGTATTTTAAGTGAGCAGCTTTCTAACAGTTTGGCTTTTAAGAGTATCAGAATTACAAATGGATTTCTTCCTGTATGCCAGCACTGATGAGATGCCAATGACGACATGAAGCGCTGATTGGGAAGAATTGTATTGAGCAAGAAAGAGTCTAGGTTCAGCATAAGAAAGGACTATGGATTAAAGAAGTTGGCCAGGGTCTCAGAAGGGATGGTAAGGAAGAGTTGTCTCTTGAATTTGCTGACCCTGAACCACAGGAAAAAATGGACTATGTGTCCATTAGTTAGTTCTCTGTCAATGATATTGAGCTTTTTGATAAGTAATGGCTTGTAAAGATTTCAGTGTACCTTTTCAGGGAAGTACAAATATTCTACATAGACACATAAATTGCAGCAGTCAGCTACAGTACATGGGTATGACAAACTTTGAATAATCTATCCGTTAATTTAATGAAAGCCCTCTCCACCTGTCCGAGGAAGAAGATCATGGAAATATCTGAGGGAGGATCAAAATCGTCCTTGGAAAAACTTCTGGGTACACCATAAGACATGGAGGAAAAGGCAATTGAAGTCCCTATGCTTCATATATAATGGGAAAGGGTAAGTGGGCCTCTTTGGAGTTTGGAGGCCACACGTTCCTCATTTGGGCGTGTTTTACCAACCCATTTACCAAGTGATCCAAAAAGCTGTTAGTTTTGAATGAGGCCCAGCACAAGAGAAGGCTCTGAAATAGGTCCAGAGTGCTGTGCAAACGGCTCTGCCCTTGGGGCCATGGATCCAGCAGAGCCGTGGCTGATGGGGAAGCCGCTGGGAACCATGGGCAGCTCTCACAGGTGAATCGCAGCTCAGACCCTTAGGATTTTAGAGTAAAATCTGCCATCTTCGAGCAATAACTACTCTTCTTTTGAGAAACAGCTCTTGGCCTGCTACTGGACCTTAACAAAGACTGGAATACTGAACCCTGGGCCACCAGGTTACCATGACACTTGAGCTTCCCAACGTGAACTGGGTATTAATGGACTCATGAGGAGTACACTACAATCCAGAAGTGTTGGGTTTGGGTTCAGGGCTCCTTTAAATGCAGAGCCCCTTTAAACTCAAATTCCCCTCACCCAACCTCCCATAGGGCAACTTTTTCATTAAGCATCTCTCTCTCTCAACCTCCCCCTCCCCTTAAGCAACTATCCCTCCCTGGGAAGGTTCTGGGGGAAATGTCCTTGGGACAAGGCCATCAGGAGGGACCTGAAGGTTGGGAAAGGGAGACAATCTATAACCAAGGCCACAAACCAGGATATGCTCATCTGGGCATGCCCAGGTGCACCGAACCTCATGCTAACAAATGCCTGCAGCAACCCCTATATCAGACACCCCCTTTCTGCAGATCTCGGCTATCGCCATTAGAGTCGCAGCCCCTCTGTTTTACAGATGCTTAAATAAACTTCTTGTAAAACTCATCAGGCCTGTGCATTCCTTCTAACAAGAACTAATTATTTCCTAATTTATGCACATAAATCTAGGGAATATGTGTGGGAATGTAGAATATGTGTGGGGTGTAGGCTAATGTTGGAAGGAACATTAAGTTAGATCAGAACTGGAACATATACCACTCCTGCTTCTCAGGCCTTCAGACTGCAGATTGTGGGACCTCTCAGCCTCCGTAACTGTGAGTCAATTCCTTATAACACATCTCATTCATATATACACATATATGTATAATGAGAGTCATATGTCTCTTTATCTTCTATTGGCATTAAAATTGGAATGAGTGGATTTCCTACCCTCAGAATTATGAGGATTAAAGAAAAGTTGTTTCACACAAGTTTGCTGACATCAAATAAGTGCCTTACATTTTCATATTATCAGCACCTAGAAAAGTTTGTGACCAAATGCAGGAATTCATAAATACTTATTCAATGACTATCAATATTTTAAAATAATCCTAACATATATAACTGTATTGTCATTATTTTTTACTAAACAAATATTAATGGGTACCTACTATGCTCAGGCATCCTGTTAGGATCTGAGCACACATTTAGAAATGTAAGTATAGTCATTAAAGGGGAAATGAATCATTGATATAGAAGACTGTTACACTATTTTTTTTCTCATAGTTATTCTAACTTGAATAAAAATTCATTCCATGAAAATTTCCTCTTATTGGATTGAAATAATAAAGAATGTTAATTTACTTCTGAATCAAAGAGCAAAACAAATATTAAACAGAATATAGGAATTGAGGTAAGGGTACTTGAGTTCTTTTCTGTATTGGAGATGATTTCAAATTTGTCGCCTTCAGAGCAGAGGTATGTACTTAACTTTGTTTCAAATGGGTTAAGGATTCTGAGACTTCCCCTTGAGTAAGGCTAGTGAATATACTAATTTAGGCCATATTTCCAGATTAACTTTACATTTCCTTATCTGTGTGTTGGTTGGTGTGGCTTGAAATAATTAGATTACAGGGTGGCCCAATTATTCGGTGTAAAACAGTCTTGCACATACCCTAAGGCTTAATTACTGTGAATAAATCAATCCTACCCCAACTTCATTGGCTGTCACGGACAATAGCTTTCTTTAACTATATTTTCACAGTGTAAGGAATTCAACAAACAGACTAAGACCCATGATTAAAACTTTGGCCTTTAAAACAGCTGCTGACCACCTCTTGGGGGTCAGGTTTTACTCAGTGTAGAATCTGCAATTCTACCCAATTTAAGCTTCACAGCCATTTCTCTTCAAGAAAATTTCGGACTGATTTTTTAAAAGACTTTTCTTTGTACTCTATGTATATGATTGTCTAACCACTGTGCTGTATGCCTGAAACTAGTACAAAATAACATGGAATGTAAACTGTAATTGAAAAATAAAATTTAAAAAACTGGAAAAAAATCTTTAGGGCTTTCGTAAACATTATTTAGTAAAATAATTACACCTGGATCTTGTCTTGGGCCATTTACCATTCAAGTTAAAGACACCTACCCTTGAGCCGGGGGACAGGAAGAGAACATTACAGCTCCTTACAAAGAAAGATATTTACGATGGAGAACGCCTAGCCCATTTAGGCTGAGAAACACAGCCAAGTAAAATTCATGAAGCTGTTGCCGATTTCGACATTAGTATTTATTAGGTCATCAGTGTCCACTTGACTGCTGGGTTTTAATAGAAGTTCCTAAACGAAGGGAAGAGGAGGGAAGGAAGACGGCCTGTCGCTGGATTAGGGGCTGGAGGGCCGCTCGCACTCGACTGAGAACCCGAGCAGGGGACGCGCGGGAATGAGCGCGGCCAGCAGACGCTCGGGTCTCGCGGAAGCCGCCGGGGTTGGAGACACTCTACTTAAGAGCGGAAGACATTTGGGTTCATTAAGGCAGGACGCTCCGCCCGCCCCGGCCCAGCGCCTCCGCGGCTGGGGCAAGAGACGGGGGGCGGGGATTTGTCAGGATTCAAATTTCGAGCGGGACGCTGGCGCGGGGCTCAACAGGTGCCTCAGCCCAGCCCCCGGCGGCGGGCGTTTCCGCCCTACCTGCCCGCAGGGCCGGAAGTCACCTAGCGGGGGGCGTGGCCCTGCCTCGCCGCAGGCGTTCCCACCGCGCGGAAAGCCTGAAAAAGTGTGAGCCCACGTGCAGTCACGCGCCTCCACACTCTGGGTCGTCGGGTCCCTGCCCTCCCCTTGAGGATGCCCCTGGGCCCCTAGGGGAACCGGAGCAAAGCCGGGAGGGGACCGAGGCGGAGGAGGAGAAGGGTTATGAGAAGGACAGGCGCTCTATATACTCCACTGCACGGGCTCCGCGGCAGGAGGGAGAGCGCCGAAGTGCTCGCGCATGCGCAGACGGCCTTTCGGGCGCGTGGAGCGAGTCGCGCATGTGCAGAACCAAGACGGAAAAAGAGGAGCGAAGGGGTGACTGGCAGGTTGGGGGTGCTTTAGCGGCTGAGGAGCCGCCGCGTCCGGAAAGCGCGTGCGCAGAGCCGCCCGAAGAGGTGGGGCTCGTCCACGGGGGTGGACTCGTGCGCCCCCTGTCGCGCGCCGGGGGACAGGAAAGCGCGGGAGGGGCGAGTTGGAGGGGGCGGTGTGGAGGGCGGGCGGGGGGAGGGGAGCCCGAGCGAGGGAGGGCTTATCGACCCGGCGATTTTGGTTAAAATATTCAAAATGGCGGACGGAGGAGCAGCGAGTCAAGATGAGAGTTCAGCCGCGGCGGCAGCAGCAGCAGGTAATCATTACGGCATTTTACATATTCATATTCATACTCCAGCCCGGCTCCCGCGGCCCCCCCCCGCGACTTAGCATAATTTATTAGTACTCAGGATTATTATAATTAACGGCGGGGAGCTGGGGGGCCGGGGAGCGCTGAGCCCCCGCCGGGAGCCGAGCGGAGGGGTAGAGAGGCTCGCAGCGGCCGAGCGGAGGGGGACCCAGGGCAGCGGGGGCTGCGGCCCTTCCTCCGCCTCCGCCCGGCCGGAGCCCGAGCCCGAGCGGGTCCGAGGCCGCGGAGGACAATGAAGACGCTTTACATATTCATAGCGGCGGGCGGGCGGCCCGGGCGGGCGCGGGGGGGGGGGGCGTGGAGGACGGGCGGCGGCGGCGGCACAATGCCGGGAGGCAGCGGGCCCCGAGCACGCGTGCCCCCGGGGGCGGCGGGGGGTGCCCGGCCGGGGTCACGGCCCCGGCACCTCCCCGCGCCCGCTTGTGCCCCCACCGGGGGCAGCCCGACCCGAGCAGGCCCCGCGCTCGAGGGGCGGCGGGTGGGCGCCCTCCGGGGCGGGGGGGACCCGACCCTTGGACGTCCCCCTCGGAGGGGCATGTGCTTGGGCCGTCGGTCGGCAGCCCCAGGGGAGCGGGGTGGTGTGGCCCCCGCGTCTCTCCCTGACCGCAAGGCCAGGCCGGGGTCGGGCCCCGCGCCCCCCGGCCCCCGGAGCGCCCGCAGGTCTCCAGAACGTGGCGTGAGAACGGCCGGCCTCGGGACCCCCGGCCTGACAAGTTGCTAACATCCCGGTGTCCCTCCTGCTAGGTGTAGGGAGAGATGGGGATCCCCGCCGGGTTCGTGGCCGCGTCTCCTCGCCGGGGCCGGGTCCTCCTTGCTCGCTGCTGCTGCGCGAATCCTCTCTCATTTGAATAATGTCTAATTCGGGGAGGTTTATATTATTGAAATGGCCGCCTGGCTTTCCCCGCCTCTCATGTTTAGTAATTCAGACCTTTAATAACAGCCACTCACAGCCCAACGCCGTGTTTATATTTTACATTCGCCCCATGTGCTTTTGTGGTTCGATATGATTCTTTTTTTTTTCTCCTTGGCAATCCACAGGGCTCTGAGATCAAACCCAGGCTGTGCCGGGAGGAGAAGGGGGGGGGGCGAGGCCTGGTTCCTCCTGCGGTTGCCTAGGCCTCTTGTTCTCGGTCGCCTGATTTATTTACTAATAACCAAAATGACTCCCCCCCCTTCCCCCAATCCACAGGCACCCCCTCCTCTGCAGGCACAGCTGACCCTCCTGGGGCCTCCCCAGCGTTACAACAGCTCCAGAACTGAGCATCAACTCTGCCCTGTTTTGTTTTCTCTTAGAAAGACTTTCTTCCAGTTTGCAGTAATATTGGGCCTAAGGGGTGGGGGGTGGGGGGGAGAAAAAGCTGTCCTATTTTCAGAGGCCCAATGAAGCCTGTTTAGGTTTCACTTTGATTTGGTGATAGATACCTCCTGCCCTTTGCCTCTTACCCCCCCAGGCTTTTTGAAAGTAAGTCTGCAGGATTTCTAGAACCAATCGGTTTTTTTTTTTCCCCTTTCCTTTTTCAGGAGTTGTGGAATAGTTTAGTATTTTATAAATCCCAAGGGACAGCACTTGCAGAACTTCCCAGGGCTGTGCTCCCTTTTCAGCCTTTTTGTTGGAATTTAAAATGGGCTGATACTAATTTTGTGCTGTCAGTGTAACACACTTGCTTGTTTTGTTGCACTCCTGAAACGCTGAAATGGGGTTCTGTTTTCTTTGAGTGTTTGTGTCATGGTTAAATGAGTGAAAATGGAGGCATAAACATGGGCATTGTGTCCACCCTGATCTCGGAACTTACTCTCCTCCCAGCATATCCGCCCCTCTTCTTTAAGTTGTCAGAATTGATTTTATGTTCTATGGAGATTTAGACAGTTGGGTGGGTAAAAGGCAGATTAACTTTGGCTATGTAGAAGAAACAATGATTTTGAATTTTTGGTCTTGCTCTTGGTGAAAGTTTTCTTTCCTTTTTATTTTGTTTAGTTGGAGTGTGTCTTTAAAATCATGGTGTTATTTCTCTTGTGGTTTTTACCGCACCTAGTTGAAGAAAGTATCAGAAGTGTTGCTTAACACTGATGTGTTAAAACCTGTGAAATTATGTAAAGGCACAGATTTGGTGAGACATTGGTCTTCAGTTTAATTTGTAACAAAATTTTAGATTTCATGGGCTAAAAGCAAGCCGGTTTCAAATAACCAGTTCTTACCATTTTTCTTCTTTAACCTCCAGGAGGCAGGCCCCAAATGCAACAGGAAAAAGAAAAGTCTGTAGCTTTCTCGAGGATGTTCAGGTGAATGACTGCTGCAGAGACCTGATGCTTGAGGTCAGGTGGACAGAAAGCAGGGATATGATTTCACGCCTTAAATAGCATATGTTTTAGCACCCAATTCCCAAGATGTTGTCAAACTGATGATGTCATTGGACAGAGGACAGGGTGTAGTTAATTTGATTTATTGTCCTGAGGTGAAGTGGAGCAGGGAAACCTTCTCATAGGGAAACCATTTATCTCGGAACAATTTCCTTTATAGCTGCAATTTAACCACCACCAAGATTGTAGGCATTTTATCTGAGAGGAGAAAATGTACATTGCGTTTTACAAAAAGAAAATTTCGCTGGTACACTTTCTGTATGTAATACGGAAAGGATTATTAATGGCCCTTTTATATTCTGATGGCTTTCCATACTATTGTAGAAATTAATTTCCTCAAACTCTCAAGTGGAGACTATAGGCCTTACGTAAGTATCATCCTTGAAATGATCCCATATGCGTGCTCATTTTAAATGGGTTCTTCGTTATACCCCAAAATCCAGTAAGAAGCTGTTTCTTGACTTGATCAGGGCACAGTCCAGGCTTGAAGGAAAGACCATGTATATCCCTATTTCCATGAAGAAAGTGAAGTTGAAGAACATGAGGGCTATTACTCTTTTAGGTTGAAATTAAAGTGTTTAAAATAAGGTGGAATACAGGAAAGTCTGCTCTTTGCCAGCAGCTTTTAAAATTATAATTCAGAATTATTTTGGGGTTTGTCTTAAATTAGTTTGGACAAATTTTATTTTGATTGATTAGTGATTTTTTAAAATTGTCTCATTGTGAGGTAGTGATTTTGCTTATGATTTTGGACAGCTGCATGGGTTTTTCCATTAGACATTTTTTTATCCAGCTAGTTTATCTTAGTGATGATTCAGATAACCTGGGAATGTGGTAGCATTGCTACGCTTTATTCCTAACTCCAACTTGTCAGCCAAGCTCACTAGATAGTGTTTCAGTTTACTTTTGAACTTCCATCAGCTGTAACCTGCCTGTCTTCTTTTGTGTTTGTCAGGTGGCTTCCCACAAGTTTTCACAAAACCCATGATCACTTTCCTTCCTAACTTGTCTACTATTAATTATATAGTGTGTTTGAATTTAGGTCCTGAAAATTCATGTCACAGTTGGCCCAAATGTTTTCACATTTAAAAAAGGACCACTCTGCTTCTAAGCCATTACTGTACAAGTAGTTTTTAACATCTTCCCCAAACCCATTTCTGATTCCTTACATTTTATCTTTGTCAGAAACTCCAGTAGTCAAGGGAAATACACACAGCTACTGCCATTCAGGTTTAAATGGTGTGGTGTTCTGCCGCCTTTTTAATTTACTCTTCTCTGCCTCAATAGGCAGTATAAAGCAGCAGCAGTGACATGTTTCATTGCTGTCTAGGTTGAAGTCATTGTTACTCTGTTACTCACTTAGTGGATTCTGAAATAAGTTGAGAGCTCAGAATGTTAAATTAAATGGCTCTTATCAAGCCATTTAAGATGTTTAGAAAGGAGCCTTTAATATCTTAAGCAGGTGGTTCTAAAATGAAAGAACAGGATGTTTAAATGTTATTTTTCATAAGTGTTTTTAATTCAAAATGAAGTAGTTGAAGTTTCTTGAATCTGTATTACTCAATCTTGAATTTAGTTATGTTTTTAAAATTGGTCACTCACTTTCATGAATATCTGTTTCCTTTGTACCAGGATGACTATACTATTATGTATTGATGATCACCATATTGTTACTGTTGTTTTTGTTTTGTGTTTAATATTGAACACCCAGAGCCCCAGTCTTCACATACAAGTCTTCTTTTGGGTGCTATTACAATTAATTTTATTTTAAAATCCTGGTGTGTGACTGTCATTAATTTGCTTTTATACAACAGTATTGGTTCAGTTACACGGGTTTTGTAATTCTTGAGGACTACAAAGCCAAATTTTAAGCAGGAATGTGTTTTCCTAATGGAAGTGATTGCCTTTAGAACTATTCAAATAATTACTGTTTATAGAAGAGAACAAGTCACAGACAAAACATGCCCCTTTTTGGTCACCCCTATTCTTGTTTCTCTTGCCTCCTTTAATGTAAAGTGCCTGAGCAAATATGCTTATTATTTCCTCCAGGGAAATCTAATCTTCACTGGTAGCATGTGAGTTGGATTGTTCTACATCTGCCTTACTTGAGTTTCTGTATCCCTCCTGGAAGAAGTCTTTCCTTCTTTTTCTTTTTTTAAAGAAGTTCTTTGAGCCAGATTTTCCTTTATTCTTATTGTTTTGTTTTGCTTAAATGAGATAAATATCTCCTGGAGTGGAATCAAGGTTGAAAGAGGTAATAATTACAGTTCACAGAGAATAGCAGTTTTCTTCTCCATCTTGTTTTGCTAGATGTTTTTGTACATTATTGACAATTTGTGAATAAGGAGAATTGGATAACTTCATAGATTTATATTCTTAGGAACAGGTTGGTTTTATTTGGTGCTGACATCTTTCTGCCCGTGTTCTGAGCTGGCAGCGATAAACACCCTTACTAGCCCCTTCGGCAGTAACAGTCACGGGAGCAGAAATCACAAGCAGGCCAGGGCCTGGCTCACCGGCCCACTTACAGGCGTGGAAAGTTGGGGCATGAGAATTGTCTTGAGCTTCAGAACCAGTGATTGTAGAAGCTCTTTGTATATCATGTGCGTGGTTTATAGAGTTCTGTTTGTTTTTATTTGAGGCTGTTAATTTATTGAGTATTGATAGGTATCTTGTTTGTACTCAGTGACTGATGCAGCTTCTTTCTTTTTCCTTTTTCCTTTATTTTTTTCCAGTGATACAAACATGCAAGTTTTCAGTGTTGCCTTGATTTTGCTGACAGGGCTGAGTAGGAAAGAGCAAAAGAAGAATCAGCAAGCCTCTTGATTTATCAGATTGTTTTTTAAGTAGTGTCCAGGAACCTGAGTATTCATCCAGAAAAGGGTACACAATGTTGAGTTTTTAAAAAAGACACTGTGAAAAGCACACAACTGCGTTCAACGTTGAGTGTTGGCGGCAGTGGCCTTACCCAGCCTGTGGTATGGAAAGTCATTGCAAGTGCAGTTTAATCTGTCATGTGATTGACTTCATTGTTCTCTGCGTCATTTTATTGTTTTTTACGTTGGAACCACAGCAATAATGTATAAGTAAAATGAGTAAAATAATAAAAATTATAGTTGGTCTTATTTTCTTTTCTTTTCTTTTTTTTTTTTTTTTCATTTTTTCCGAAGCTGGGAACAGGGAGGCAGTCAGACTCCCGCATGCTCCCGGCATGCCCACCAGGGGGCGATGCTCTGCCCCTCTGGGGCGTCACTCTGTTGCATCCAGAGCCATTCTAGCACCTGAGGCAGAGGCCACAGAGCCATCCTCAGTGCCCGGGCCATCTTTGCTCCAATGGAGCCTTGGCTGCGGGAGGGGAAGAGAGAGACAGAGAGGAAGGAGATGGGGAGGGGTGGAGAAGCAGATGGGCGCTTCTCCTATGTGCCCCGGCTGAGAATCGAACCCGGGACTCCTGCACGCCAGGCCGACGCTCTACCGCTGAGCCAACCGGCCAGGGCGGTCTTATTTTCATTTTGCTAGTGGGTGTTCTCTTTGCAATAAAAGATCAGCATTATGTTGTATATTTTCACTCAGTTGTGTTTAGCATGGGGTTACCTTAAGTAATGGCGTTGTAGCTTACAGAGTGAATATATACCTTTTTAGAGAAAGTGACTTAGCTACTTTCTTGTTTTAGTATTTTAATGTTGTGCTTGATTTAAAAAAATGCCCCCTTTTTTGCTGACTCATACTGCAGCAAGCAAGTATATTAAAAAATAGCTATTTAAACAATTCTCTGCTTACAAAAAGTATCTGTTATGTATCTGGTCCAGTGCTGGTTATCTTTGGGGATAACCAGGGAATATGACTCTACTGTAGAAGAGTTATGTTTTACTAGCAGAGAAAATTAAAACACAATGTATGTAATTACATATTTAAATATGTAACAGATAGTAATGATCAGAGTAGAGATCAGGGTGTGTCCACATTTGTAGGAACTCATACATTGTTGAATGTTATAGCTGGAAGGTCATTTAGAAGCCCTGGTCCTAAAGCCACCACTCAGTGGTTCAGTGACTTGCTCACAGTCTCCTAACAGTTGAGTAATGGGTGAAAACACAAGACTTCTGACTTTCCAGTCTCCTCCTCTCTGGTCCCTCCCCCTACCATGTTGCTGTTAGGTAGACTTTTCATAGAAGGTGAGATTTTTAAACGGAGATTGAAAGGGCAAGAAACCATTAGAGGGATGAGACAGATGAGCCATGTTCTAGGTTGTGCTGTGAAGGTAAAGGGGGAGGCATATGTTCTGTGTGCAGGGAGGCTGGTGGAGGTCTGGGAAGTAAGGAATCTTGTGAAAGAAGAAGTGTTAGGAGTCACATGGTGTGCAAAATGGTTTGAAAAAGGAAGGGAGAAATGGGATCCGTGGAAACCAGTATATAAAAATTGAAGTATGGGTGTTTGTTAATTGCTTTAAATGCTGTTGGAGATGCAAACATAATAAGATAATTACCTGACCTCAGGGGGCTTTTGATCTGATAGGATGTAATGGTATAGGTAACCCCGATGAATACACTGGGATTCTGTTTATTTACATCCTGGAATGAGAACCAGTGGGTGGACTTCTTGCCTGGTCTGACAGTAGGAACTATTTTACTTCTGACCAGTGGTTTTGTTTTCAGTCCTCTGGACCCTGAATTGTCTACTTAGTTTTCTTTCCAAATCAAACTTTAGTGTTTAGGACAAATTATTAACCTGAAAGATGATACAGGCCATTGTGGTATGCATGTCCTTAGCCTTATTCCTGGTTCCATTTTGTTTTCGTGTTTCTTTTATTGCTTCCACCTTAAACTTGTGATTTTTTGTTTTATGTGGGCTACTTTATATCCTTTCTGGAGCAAGGCAGGTATAAAATAAAATAAAATTACCATCACTGTGGCATTATGATAATGTCTGTGTTTTTATAGTAGCTTAAAATTTATAGCTACACTTTGATTTTTATTACCTCAATTGGTCCTTTCAGGCAAGTATTATTATACCCATTTTATAGTTGAGTAAAACAGAGTGCAGATTAAATGACTTTCCCAGGGTTATGTGCTTAACAAGCACTGAGTGTGTTTTGGGAATAGCCAAAACTTGCAGGTTCGTGATGACAGACTGTGTCCAGGCGAGTGGAGGGGGCCAGGCAGGGAGGGGTTGACTGCCATGTTGCTGGGGTAGGACTTTGGCTTTCACTTGCTAGGCAGTAGGGATCCGTTGAATTTTGTTGTTCTTGAGCTGTGATCAAATCCCTTAATTTAAAGTCTTTAGCAACTAATTAGAGTCAAAGGGTAAGCAAGGTTTTGAGCTTAGATGATGAAGAGCAGTACCATGAACAGAAGTAGGGAAGTTGGAAGATGCAGCCGTTTGGGGACTGGGCAGTGAATTCAGTGTTAGACATGTCGTTTCAGACATGCTTGGTGGGTATACATTCACTGCGAAAATCAGAAAACTTTTACTGAATTAAATGTGTACTAAACATAGAGGACTGAGACATGCTCATGCCACTGTGTGGACTGAGCATTCAGCCTGGACACTCAGTTCTAGACCTCTGTTTTGGCCTTGGCACTGACTTCTGTGGTTGTTTCTTCCAGTAACAAGACCGTGATAACACCAGCGCTGCAGGGACACTGTGGGAGTAGCGTGTAGACCAGGGGTCCCCAAACTACAGCCCGTGGGCCACATGCGGCCCCCTGAGGCCATTTTTCTGGCCCCCGCCGCACTTCCAGAAGGGGCACCTCTTCCATTGGTGGTCAGTGAGAGGAGCACTGTTGTGGCGGCGCCGCAAAGCATGACATCACTCACGTACAGTACTACTTCCAGTGACACAGGACACACGCATCACGGCTCCAGAAGCACGTCATATCACTTGTTACGGCTAGCAGTGACAAATATGGAACCGGACATTGACCATCTCATTAGCCAAAAGCAGGCCCATAGTTCCCATTGAAATACTGGTCAATTTGATTTAAATTTATTTGTTCTTTATTTTAAATATTGTATTTGTTCCTGTTTTGTTTTTTACTTTAAAATAAGATATATGCAGTGTGCATAGGGATTTGTTCATAGTTGTTTTTCTTTATAGCCTGGCCCTCCAACGGTCTGAAGGACAATGAACTGGCCCCCTGTGTAAAAAGTTCTGGGACCCCTGGTGTAGACAGTAGAGGTACTTTCACGTTCTGTGGTGGCTTTTCCTACAGGAGCACCAGAGCTGGAGCAGCAGTGTCATTGTTTGTGCTGCTGCAGAGACGCTTGGGCCCCAGAGTGACTGGGGCACGGGGCTACAGGGTGCACGTTCAGGGGCAGCCAACACCTTGACACCTTGGGAGAAGGAGCTGTCTCCTAGCACTCTCCCCCTCCTGAAGTTCCATTGTGGTGACATGAACATCCTTGATTCCGCTGTTCTGCTGCCTGCCCCTCACCTGCCTGTGCATTCTTACTCTTACCTTTTACTGTTGATACTTTCTGGAGATCAGGACCGAACAGTTCCACCCAGGAAGGCTCCTTGCAGGCACATCGCAAGCACTGCGTTTGTTTGTTTTCTTTTTTTAAATCAGGTTTTAAAAATTTAAAACTGTCCCTAAAGCTTAGTAGAAAAGCTGACCTGGGACGGTGGCTGTGTTTTATTCTGTGTTTGCTTGGGCTCCTCTCCCTCCCCTCTCGCTCCTTCCCAGTTTAAGACACAGGACCTGCGTGGAAACCCTATGTCCAAGCCAGGCTGCTGGTGTGCAGGGCACTCTGGGAGAACCCTTGCCAACACCTTCACACGGCCCCTCCCTAGAATGTCCTGGTGGGGGTCGTGGTAGGGTGAAAAGGGCACAAGACGCTGTGGACCTGGACCCCATGCTTCTGTTTAGCTTTGTGATTTGGGGACAAGTTACTTCCCTACTGATTTTCTTTTTCCTTGGTAAATAAGTGTTCAAACTTTTAAAAGCCATCGGAATTCTTTTTAAAACAAACTTGAAGCCACAGTTTACTGTATACAAGGTGAGCAGTGCAGCCCTTGTGATAGAAATGGGTGGAGGGCAGGGAAGTCATCCTCCCTTACTTGGCAAGGGCCCTTGAGGCACTTTCCCAGGTGAAAATTTACTCTTGTTTATCATAAGGGATCTATCTATCCATCCACTATTCTACCTCCGCAAATAGCTCATCCCTCAAGCCTGTGATCCTGTCCTACTTTCTCTAAATTTAGTGACATCAGCACTTCATTATCCACAGTCTCTCCCCCCCCCCCCCCAATTAGTTTATATAAGTAAATCTTGTCTCCTCCTGTGAGCTTGAGAGCAGACACACACTGCTAGGGACAGAGGAGACATTTAGCAAATGATGTTTGAGTTATTACATTGGGGGTTCTCGTTCTTTGCGGTGATGAGAATCACCCATGGAACTTTTCAGCATCTGAAGACTCCAGCCGCCCCTCTTGAGTTTCTACGACAGTGGAGGCCACCCATAGTTTAAAAAGCTTTACAAGTCATTCAGTAGCATTGAATGAGAACTTGCTGTGTTTCAGAGTGATGGCTTAGAATCTCTTGAATGGTTCTCAGTGCACAAAAAAGGTGGTATAGTGAAGGGAAACAGACCAGGAATCCTGGGTCCTTACTCTGTTTACTTTTCCATGCTGAACAAATCACTTACCTTTCCTGGCTCAGAGGATTCTCATTGATAGGTTGTGGATTGTTTTCATCCAATTTTTCCCTTTCCTTTTTAAGTTGTGGAATTCTTCAAAAACATCTCTTGGGTGAAGACCAGTAAACAACAAATACTTTGAGTAGGTTGGCTTTCATCTGATACCGTTTTAGCAGACATTAAGAATATAAAGCATGATAAGGCTTGATCCTATCTTAGCAACAGGGACAACTCTCTGGAAAGGTGGTATTTAGATTTTAAACTTGAAACATGTTATTAGAATATGAGTGAACAAGGACAGACAGTAAGCTTTATCAGGAACTGCAGTCGTTCTCAGTGTGAACATGAACTGGGTTGTAATTAACCATCGGACTGGTCCTTCTGCACTCACAAGAGGGTTTGGGAAGGGCTCCCTGAAGAAGTGGTGTTCACAGAGACATAAAGGACAGCTGTACGTTAACCTCCCCTTCTCCCCAAGGCCAGGAGTAGGAAGTGGGGCCAGAAGTGTTCTAGGCAACAGGAACGTATACACAGAAGTGTATTCTTGAAACTAGTGAAAACAGCACTTTCAAGGAACAGAAGTTTGGCTTGGCTGGTCCAGGAAGAGTTGGATTTAGCTGAAGATAATTTTCAAGACCTGTCCTTTTCAGTGGCCAAACACAAAGGCAAAATTTGGAAGAGATTCCACACCTTCCAACCAATGTATTCCCTTCTAGTGACAGCACTATTAAACCACAGTTACTGAGTCTTTGTGTCGGTCACTCTACAGCTTTCTCACATTAATCTTCACAGTGAACCACGGGGTGTATATAGTTGTCACCCTCACCTGTCAGGTGATAAAACTGCCATAGAAAGAGGCTGCATATACACCTAGGTCACTGACCTATTTTGGTCATGGAAGTGGGCCATCAAGAGTGTTGTCACTCTTAACCACTAACTTCTGCTTCAAGTCAGTTGAATGACCCAATATTTAGCAACAGTTATTTCTGAGTTTGTCCTTAGTGCTCCTGCATGGTTCCCAGGTCCAGGTCATGTGGTCTAGTCAGTCAGGCACTCCTTGCTGTCTGTGGATTGGAGAGATGGTTACATACTTACAGATCTAACACTAACCTAGCTTCCAGCCTTCTCCACATGTTGACCATCAAAATATTTTGAAGCTGTTTGTATGTACATTACTGATCCTGGTATCTATAAATCCTAAACCTTTTGATTTCTCTTAAGAATTATATTTTAAATTGAAGCTATTAGCATAGTTAACATCTAGAACATTTTCATTTGGAGCATCATTTATATTTTTTGTGATTAGTTGTCTAGATAAGAAATTAGGCCTTACTGTGGTCCATGTTATTTGGCTTAACATGTATTTAAAATATTTTAATGTTTCTCAAATGAGTTGTGACAAGATTGAGATACAGGTAACTACCATGGTTTTGTTTCCCACTCCCCTTCCTCCAGTTACTGTAGCCAGGGAGTGTTGCTTTCAACAAGAAAATTTGTCATTTATTTATTTATTTATTTATTTATTTTTAGAGGGGGGTAGATAGGAAGATGAAATGAGAAACATCAACTCATACTTGCGGCACCTTAGTTAATTGATTGCTTTCTCATATGTACCTTGACGGGGGGCGGGCCTACAGCAGGCCGAGGGACCCCTTGCTCAAGACAGTGACCTTGGGCTTCAAGCCAGCAACCATGGGATCGTGTCTATGATCCTGTGCTCAAGCTGGTAGCCCTTGCTTAAACCCAATGAGTCTGTGCTCAAGCTAGTGACCTCGGGGTTTCAGCATCCCAGGCCAACGCTCTATCCCTTGCACCACTGCCTGGTCAGGCAATTGGTTATTTTTGATGAGAAGTCCATCATTGCATGGTGCTGATGCTCCCTGTCCTAACACGCTATTTAATCATGCCCTGAATCACCTTTAGTTATGTCTGTGCCTGAAATGTTCTTTTCACTACCTTGCTGAGTACTCCCTCACCCCCAGTCTTCCTCAGCCGTCAGCAAGAATGCTGTTTTGGTGGACTGTAATATCTGTACACTCGTCTGCCAGTCACTGTTAGAAAAAACTAGTAAAAAGTCTGATGTGGTGGGAGATGTGGTAAACTTCACTCTCTGGCCTGAGAAGATGAATGAACCATTTGAATATTGCTGGAAGAAATGGTACGATTTCAGGGAGTTAGACTAGTGTCCGAGCCCTGCCAGCCCCTGCTGCTGGAAGCACGTCTTCACCGGCACTCACTGCTGTGAGGAGCAGTGTGCAGCCAGCGCAATTCTGAGCCCTCCTGCGTGCGCTCCTGTATGTGTGCATACATACGCCATGCTGCACAGTACACACACTCACGTTGCACTCCTTCTGGATGTGCATATCATTTAGAAGAGGAATCCCAGTGTGCAGTCTGTTATATAACCTGCACCCCCCACTTGTGTTTTTTGCATGGCTCCTTATTTAAGATTTACCCAGTTAAATAAACAGTCCTTTATATTTGCTAGGTATAATCTCTGGGTAATTTCAAAGCTGCCTTTTTTTTTTTTTTGTATTTTTCTGAAGTGAGAAGCAGGGAGGCAGACAGACACCCACATGTGCCCAACTGGGATCCACCCAGCATGCCCACCAGGGGGTGATGCTCTGCCCATCTGGGGCATTGCTCCATTGCAACTGGAGCCATTCTAGCTCCTGAGGTGGAGGCCATGGAGCCATCCTCAGCACCCGGGCCTACTTTGCTCCCATGGAGCCTTGGCTGTGGGAGGAGAAGAGAGAGATAGAGAGGCAGGAGAGGGGGAAGGGTGGAAAAGCTAATGGGCGCTTTTCCTGTGTGCCCTGATTGGGAATTGAACCTGGGACTTCCACACACTGGGCTGACGCTCTACTGCTGAGCCAACTGGCCAGGGCCTCAAAGCTGACTTTTTAAAAGATCTCTGAATTTCAGTTGAATGACTTCAACTGGCAGATGATAAATTAATTTTGGAATTATTACTCAGGGTGGCCATAGCTGATCACTGGTGAATCTTAAGTTATCAGAGAGGCCCAGTAAAGTCAGCAGAGGGCAGTTTTCACCTCATCTTGTCCTAGGAAACTTGAATATATTGACATTGATAGATAAAATGGCTACTCAGCTGCCATTCCAAGAACAGTGTAGGCCCAGAGGAGGAAGAAGGGCTCGAAACAACATTCTCTCCCACTGTAAGGTTATTGTTAATTTGTTTTTTATTCTTTCTAAAGGGCTTTCTGGCCTCTCCTTTGAAATGCAGTGAGATGTCTTCACATCAGGAACCGGAAAGTGTCCTTGGCAGCAGACATTTAGTAGGAACTGACCTTAAGGTTAAGAAAGGAGACAACCAGGCCTGACCTGTGGTGGCGCAGAGGATTAAGTGTCGACCTGGAATGCTGAGGTCGCTGGTTCAAAACCCTGGGCTTGCCCTGTCTAGGCACATGTGGAAGTTGATGCTTTCTGCTCCTCCCCCTTTATCCCTCTCTTTCTTCTTTCTCTCTCTTCTCTAAAAATGAATTAATTAAAAAATTAAATTAAAAAAAAAGGAGACAACCAGTTTAAAGGTACTAAATCACAAATCTTAAGTCTTGACTTTGTATCCTAAGATACAAAGTATTTTAGGCCCATTGGATCAGTGGTGGAGTGTTGGCCCAGTGTATGGATATCCCGGGTTCGATTTCTGGTCAGGGCACACAGGAGATGTGACCATCTGTCACTTCCTCTGTCACTTCTCCCCCACTTGCCACCCCCTGCAGCCATGGCCCTATTGGAGTAAGTTGTCCCCAGGTGCTGAGGATGACTCCATGGCCTCTGCCTCAGGTGCTAAGAAGAGCTTGGTTGCTGATCAATGGAGCAACGCCCCCTAGAGGGCTTGCCGGGTGGATTCTGATTGGAGCGCATACAGGAGTCTCTCTGCCTCCCCTCCTCACTGAATTAAAGAAAAGGAAACAGCCCTGGCCGGTTGGCTCAGCGGTAGAGCGTCGGCCTAGCGTGCGGAGGACCCGGGTTTGATTCCCGGCCAGGGCACAGGAGAAGCGCCCATTTGCTTCTCCACCCCTCCGCCGCGCTTTCCTCTCTGTCTCTCTCTTCCCCTCCCGCAGCCGAGGCTCCATTGGAGCAAGGATGGCCCGGGCGCTGGGGATGGCTCTGTGGCCTCTGCCTCAGGCGCTAGAGTGGCTCTGGTCGCAACATGGCGACGCCCAGGATGGGCAGAGCATCGCCCCCTGGTGGGCAGAGCGTCGCCCCCTGGTGCGCGTGCTGGGTGGATCCCGGTCGGGCGCATGCGGGAGTCTGTCTGACTGTCTCTCCCTGTTTCCAGCTTCAGAAAAATGAAAAAAAAAAAAAAAAAAGAAAAGGAAACAGGAAGTCTGTGAAAGAAGTTTCACAGATAATTCCCAGAGGTGCCAGGTCCCAGCTGTTCCTGGGAGATACCTGACCCTGGCTGGCTTGAAGATTTACTAAGGAGACTAGATAGGACCATGCTGATTAGGCCTGTGCTACATCAGAAGAATTTGCAGAGATGTTTTCTGCAGCTGAACCCCTCACCTCCTACTCATCAAGTCAGTGACCAGGGCCATAACCCAGGATATGCCAGTTTGCCCTGAGCCCCCGTGGCTAACACTCCCTCCTGCAGCTCAGGCTGACACCTTTTGCTGGTCTCAGCCTGCTTGCACCCAGGTGTTTTAAAATAAATTTTCCTATTTGAATACACTAGCCTTGTGTTTTCGGTTTGGCCCCTGGTTTCTGCCTTTCAGACATGTCTGCAGATTTCAGTTCTTCAAGACTAACGTAATCTGTTTTATAAAGAGTCTTTCCCAAGTATCCTTCCACACCTTACCTCACCCTTTTATAATGATTGCACAGGATTTTATTGTATTGGTGGGTCAACCTAATCACTTGATTCCTTTTGATGTGTGTTAGGTTTTCCCCCCATAGTTATAAGTATCCATCTACATTTGAAAAATTTATATATGTAATCAGATTGCCCTTGAGAGAGGTACTAATCTATATTTTTATCTATAGTATAGAGTTTATCTGATCTTTACTAGTATCAGTTTCCCCACAGTCTCTTAAATTTTTGCTATGTTGATAGATGAAAAATATCTCTTTGCTTTCATTTTCATATTTTCACTATAAGTTGGGTATCTTATTAATTTCTTTTTTGTATATTTTTCCAATGTAATGTGATTTCTTTCTCTTGTACTAAATTGCGGCCCTTTCAGAATACTGTGCTTTTCCTGAAAATTAATATAACTTATAAATACACGGTGGGGTAAAAATAGGTTTATAGTTGTTTGTATGGAATATAATACAATAATGAATAATGTAAGGATTAACTGTTTTACCTACTCACAACTGTAAACCTACTTTTGCCACACCATATTTAAAAAAAAAAAAAAATTTGTTTTATATACCAAATATTTTCTATGAGTATCCCCACCCCATAACTCCATATGATGAATTCCTGTAACTCTTTCAAGAAGCAATTTAGGGATGAAAATAGTGCCTGGGTCACCCCCTGGGAATTCTTAAACATTTCTCACAGGCTGTCCATGTCCTGCAGACATGCAGAGTCAGAGTCAGGTGCCTTTCCTGTTCCTATAGATCTCTGCAGGCATCCGTCTTAGCACTCCTAATTATTGGGTAACCTGTCTCTCTTTTTCAGAATAGCCTCAGGACTTTTCGGTCAGGGACTACATTGTAGTCTTGGCATTTAACACATACTTGCTATGCATTTGCTGTTCAACAAGTATTTATGGAATGATGTTATGATTCTCAGATTTTCTTCTAGGAGCAGAGTGCACTGGTGTCCATAAGAGAGCCTGGGGCTGTTATAAAATGAAAAAGGTGATGGCCCATGTTATTGAAAATGACATGATAAATTCTGTGTTCTCTTTCATAATGTATTGGTATTTGTTTTATATACCAAATATTTTAAATGATTCAACTTGGAGTAAAATCGACTTTCCAGGGAGATAGAACATGTTTTCTCATGGCTCCAGGTCCTCGACCCGAGACTATGGCATGTTTGTCTCAGTCAGAAATGGAAGAGCACAGCAGACTCAGGAGCCAGACAGACCGTGGTTGGAGTCCTGGCCTTGCCACTGAGTAGCTGTGGGCTTCTTATTTAGTTTCTTTGTAGTAGTTTACAGAATAATCTATTTCGTTTTGTAAGGTTATTCATAGCAAGTATTTGTCGAATGCCTACAGTTTGCAAGGCCCTGTTGTGCTGAGTTCTGAGTGGATGATTGGAGCAGGCCCAGTGCATGTCGTTACGTTGTGGCCCACATGTCAGGGTTCTCTCCTGGGGACTGTATACACTGGCCCTCCTTCCCCCTGATCTGTACCTCATTTCCCGTCCACTTAGAGACATCAACCACAGCCAGACCTTGCTTGCCTGGAACCAGTTAGTGTGCAGACCAGCCACAGCTTAAAAGAAGGGTGCTGTTTTGCAGGAATAAAAAGTGATCAGTGAAAATATTTCTATATTCTGAACGATCTCATTGAGCCTGCTTGGTAACCCTAGATGCTACCTGTACTTCAGGTGCTTTACTTGTAGCTGTGAGTTAGCTGCTCATTCGCTAGAGAGGAGATGTCACCACAGAGTCTGGGTCGGGAAAGGTGGATTGAGGCACTGTGATCCTGGAGAGTGGGACCAAGCCTCCCCTGGCACCAAAAGGGTTTTGTTTTGTTTTGTTTTTAGCAGAGTGCACTTTTTATACTGCCTGCTCTTAAGACATTTTAATATTTTAATCCCGGATGTGGAGGGGAGAGGTAAAGTGGGATAGGGAGGCGGAGCATGTGGGCCTGGAACCGACAGGACCCAACCAGAATCGTCTTGGTGCTGCGTGGACCTGGGGTCCAGCTTCCCCACGAGCACAGGGTTCCCTGGGGCTTGGGGATCAAGACATTGAAGGAAGCCGACAATAAAGGGTGTGTGTGATTTACCTTCTGAGTGGAGATGGCTCAACAGTGTTAGGAGTGAACCAGGGTTGACATACAGCAGTGACAGCATTGGAAGTCCTTGGTGGCGTGGAAAGATGGCAGCGACTTTGAAGGCGAGAGGCTGTCTAGCAAGAACACGACCTGACCATGCTGGTTGTGGAGTTGGAGACCACCAGGACCGTCCGGGCCGTCCGGAAAGCGTGGAGGGCCCTCAGCTCAACATCGCGGTGTGTAGGGTCTCCCCTGGTATTTGGTAGGAAGAGCTCAGACGGGAAACGGGTAATAACAGCCTGTTGGTTTTTCTAGGTAGTATTCTTTTGGCCACTTTTATAAAGGAATTTTTATGTTTTAGCAGCTGTGACTGTTACTTTTATAACTTTGAGTAGAATAATAACTATTTCTAAATATTGTATATGACTTAAACCATATAATAAGTTTAAATTTACACACAGTCATTTTCTATTTGCTATCATTTGTCTAATTTCTATAAATAAAAAATTATTACTTGGGGAATTCTCTGATCTTTTCTCTGTTCTCCTTCTCTTCCTAATTTCCCTTCCCTCTTTCCCCAGTTAATTGAGATTTGAGCGGTGATTTTTATATTTTAAATCCATACATTATATTCCTGAAATCTGTTTTCTTCTTTGACTTTTTAGTGTGACTTTTTTCTGACTCCTTAAATTAAAAAAAAAAAATCCTTAAGATTCATGAATACAAACTTTATTTATTCATTTATTTTATTTCGTCCCAAAGTTAAGGTGGTCTAGGGGACTCATAAACTATAGCAAGAAATGCAATATAAATACGTAAAATAACATAAAAGCTTAAGATAGCTATCTAACCTGTTTCCAGGGGGGCACAGATCTTTCTCTAAGCTTTCATAGTAGGTGGTACAAAAGAGAGACCTAGTTAGTGTATGTATGTCATGACATGACACTTGAAAGCAGAAAACTTTTAACAAAAGCACAATTTCTGACTCTAAGATCAGAAGGAACTTTCCCCTCGGAGGCCTGATAAGCAGCAGGTCCTTGTGTTATGGAGTGAACAGTGGCCTGCTCCCAGTAGTCCTACTGTGGACACACCCACCAGTGTCATGGTACATCTCCCGGGCCAGCACGTGCTGGGCACCTTCCCTAATGGCCCCAACAGGATAGGGAGGTGAGCATCATTCAGGCTGCCTTTTGGGGGAAGAGATTTTGGAAACATTTGAGGAATGGAGATACTGCATATCCTTTAGGAACTCTTCCATAAATACTTTTCCTCAACTGTTTGTGGATTATATGCTTCATGAAGACAAGAAGTGTATCTGTTGTGTCCACACTAGTACACGGTTGCTGGCATAGTGTAGGCTATTAAGAAGTGTTTTTCAGAGTCAAGTTTGGGGTGCACTGGGTTTGAAATTATGTTTCTTGGTTGTTGTCACTGAAGGTAGACAGAGGAGATGGTCTTGTCCAGGGAGATGGGTCACTGACTCAGATGGCACCTGAAAAGTTCCACTACCATGGTAGCTCAGGGAAGGCCTGGTGCTGGGAAACTTGATTTTGTTGCCATACCTGCTGGTAATTGAGTTCAAGGGAGCTGCCTTTTGCTGTCCAAGTACAGTACAGGTAGAAATGGGAAACAGTGCCTGCTTGTGTTAGCTTGTACACTTGTTATAGGAAGTGCAGTTGCAAAGTGGGATTTGGCGGAACCAGCCCGGCTGTAGAAGAAGCCAGGCCACGATTAGTATATGTGCTGCCGAAGCGAGCACGCCAAGCCACGATTAGAGTTGTTGCTTCGGACTCCTCCACGGTCATACCTTCATGCCCCTAGGTATGTTAGCCCCGAGCAGTGCTGCACACATTTGAACATTTCCTTCTCTGGACTTCCCTTGCCTGTTCTTAGCCCAGGCCCACGGTCCTCTGAGAACATTGTGCTGCTGACAGAAGGAGAACAGGAGTGTACACCGTCTACTTGAGCAGTGTTTTAAGTAAGGGGAAAGGTAGAAATGTAGCCTTTGGCCTGTTTGTGGCTCTCAGTCCTGTCCTCCCCCCCCCCCCCCATGTCTGCTGTGCTGTTAGGCAACGTCCGTTCCCAGTGAGTGTTAATGTGATGCTCGTCTTGTATCGTTTTCACGGCTTTGCCAGAGTGGAAGAACACACTGAAAAGTGCTGTCCATAGGCAACAACTCAGGTGGTAATCCTAGCGCATACCCAGGTGTATATGCACATAGGAAACTGCTCAGGCAGCCTCCTGGTTACATTCTGGCATTGTAGTTGGGTATGATACCCCCACCCCACCCTTCCCTGTTATTGTCATTCTAGCAGGTGCAGGGAAAGCTAGGAGCAGAACACAGAGCCCCTTGAACAACAGAGCACTTTGAAAAGAGATCACTAATGCAGACGTGAAAGTTTCCTGTCAGTGTTAAACACAGTGTAGGAGCCTGGAATGTTATAGATTGTGTTAGGTGGAGGGATCAGGTGGTATTAGAAAGGTGGCTGTCCATTTGGAATAAAAGATTTGTGTTGGGTTCATACCTTATACAATATACAAAAGTGGATTCCGGTGCGATTCAAGATTTGCATGTTTAAAAAACTCAAAGAAGTACTTGGACAAAATTAGGAATAATTTTTATTTAGTTTTAGGGGTGGAAAGAAAGGCTTTTGACACAGTACACATCTCAGATGCCAGAAAAGAAAAAGATGGGTAGATTTAGCTATTGTATGTGAAATATTTAAGGTTCTGCCTTCCAAAGCTGCTACAAATATGACTGTTATATAATACATGGGAGAAAATAGCAGTAGCCTATGTGAATGGTAGAGTTAAATTTATTATTAACATATTAAGTACTTTTAAACATCAATAATAAATGACAAACACCACAATAGAGAGATAGCGTGTGAAGAGGCAGTTCACTCTGGACAGGAATGTAAACACATGAACCCTGCTGAGAGCCTCAGCTGTAAAGATAGAACCCTCTTCCAGTCAGAAACATTCAAAAACCCAGAAGGATGAAAAAATTGGGAAGTGCGCATTTGGTGGGGCAGTGGGAAGTTTGTACATTAAGCCAGAGAATAGAGTTGGGATGAATACTGGCCATGATTCAGAGGTAATTTAGGAGTGTTTTTATATGGTTGTAATTTTATTGCTTTAAAGGAGGAAAATATATTTGAAATCATGAAATAGTTAAGACAAGGGATTCCTGACAATATGCAGGACAACAGATAAATGATTTTGAGTTTATGCCTTGCCTAAGCCTGTGTAGTAATTACTGATTTGTTCCAAAGTGTCTCCCAGATAATTGAAGGTCACCTGTTGTTTTAAGTTCCTCTTTCTTGGGTTCCTACGCAAACACCTGTCGTGAATGCTGCCGGCATCCTGCTGAAGGGCCTTTCTCGCAGTGTGGGAAGCCCTTCCCTAATGTTCAGCATTAAGTTAAAGGGACTCCCTGTTCTGATTCAGAACTCAGCTTCTGGGACTTTTGTGGGAGGGGTCCTTGCTTTGTAGTGAACTTGTCACAGGAGTCGCAGCTGGCCAGCCCTCCCCCCTTGACTCCTTAGCAGACCCACCTTGGCTGCGATAACTGTTTGCCTTCTTACCTGCACGCATGGTTCCTCATGGTCTACAGGACCTTTCTTCTAGTGCCAGGCCATGTAACTAGGAATTTTGTTTAAAAAGGAGAAACCAGAAGTCTCCTTGCTCCTGGTGGTGCTGGGCTGTAAACACGGGGAGGGTAGCAGAGTTACCTGTGCAGATGAAGCAGCGCTGTCTCAGGAGTTCGGAAGCAGAATTTGCTGTGGGTAGATGACTTGACAACAAGGTTTATTGCTTGAACTGGGAATCAACTGACAACCTGAGTTGGCGGTTGCACATAGGATGGAATGGTTCTGGGTGCTCTGCAGTGACAAGTCACGGGCCAGGTGTTTGTCTGTTTCACAGGAATCGCCTCATGTCATCCTCACATTGGCACTATGATATTGGCATCATGCTCTGTTTTATAGATATGGAAACGGAGGCACAGGGAAGTTACATAATTTCCCAAAGTTAATATAATTAGAAAGTGTAATTTAAGGGTATTGATTGCAGTTTTCTGCTAACTTTAGTTGACGTCCATATTTGTTTGGTTAAGGAGGATAGTCAGAAATTTTTTATTGTCAATTTCTTTTTTCAAGGTTTTAGAAACAAAATGATCTGTTGGGTGGTGAAATACTTTGAGAGGTAGTTATGTGTTGAGTGCTGTTTGTTCTGTTGTGCTTTTATAATACACTGCGGGTATTAATTGTGGGCAAGCTTGGGAGCCTCAGTTTTAGTGCATCTTGTTTGCCGGGTTGAGGAGTCAGTTCTGAGTTGCTGAGCCCGTCTAGGGACTCAGTAAATGCCGTGAATGGCACATTCAGCTCCATGAGCAGGGATAGGAGACAGCAGGACTCGAACCCAGTGTCTTCCTCTGTAAAACACAGCCGTGGGTTAGTGATGGAAAGGTCTGTCTGTCATCAGAGTTCTTTAAGGTTGCCTCGGGTGGGGTGTGGAGAAAACGAATGACTACACCCATGATAAGCAATGACTTTAGGTAAAATGTTGGAAGTAATATACATTTTTTAGTGTCTTTTCTGCCGTCCTTTATCTTTTCCTATTTCCTTTTTTCTTTTCATATAGAATCCATTCAAATAAAGACAGGTTATTCATTTTACTACATTATTTATTTAGATATTTTATATTATAAAATAAGATGATCAGATCTTGATTATAGGTTCTTGTGTCCATATTTTCTTTAGCTTTGATGCCTGTAGTTTAGAGAGGCCTGGGAGAAAAGAGTAGGAATATTTTCTTACAAAGCAAAAATAATAATAAAAAGCAAAACTTTTTTTGGAGGGTCTTTGTATGTTACCCTGTAGGAAACTCGAGAATGCACCTTTAGAAGTGGAAGAATTTTGGGTAATAAAAGTAGTTGTTAAAATGTTTCAGATAAATTCCAGTGTGGCTAAACTGTCGCTGTTTTACAGATGAGGAGACAGAGACACAGAAAGATGAAATAACTCATCTAGGAGATAACATGACTAGGAAGTGGGAAACCTGAGGTTCAAACCCAGGCAGTCTGATTTCAGGGTCTGGGCTATGCAGGAAGTCAAACTTGAGGTTGTACTGGAGATAAACCCTTTTAAATGAACTTTTATTACTGAAGGAAATGTATTTTCAGCAAATGTGAGATGTTCTTCCTGCTGGCGCGGGAGTGCTGGGTATCCTTCCTCTCCTGGCCCCCGGACCGCCTACTTACTGGTCCTCAGCCCCAGCACACCCCCTTCTCCTTTGTCTCTGCTTCCTCTGCAGACCAGCCTTTTTCTTCCTCTTATCTCCAAGCATCTTTAGACTTAATGTCAACTCCTAAACTCCCTGCCTCTGCTGCACACCTATAGTTCCCGTAGGCCATTGAAATCCAGATTCTAAGGAGTTGTTGGGACACTTGCTGGTCACGGAGGACCAGCCTGTAGCTGTGCCTTCCGGTCTACTGCCCCAGCAGTGCTGGGTGGTGGGGCAGGTGGGGCAGGCGTCAGAGGGAACCCCTAACTCTGGGTGCTTTGTTGGGATGTATAGCAGAAGAGCAAGGAAGCAAGGGACTGGGAAGTATCGACCAGAAAGTCACTAGTGGACCCTGTGGTCTCAGTGGAGTTGAAAAGGAAGGGAGAGCAGTAACAGCTTGATGGTCTGGGGGGGGGGGATGGAGGGACAGAAGGTGGGGATGAGTTGGGGGTAGGTCTCTAATGGGAGTCAAGACGAGATCTGGGAGGAGGGCGGTTGCGGAGCATTTCAAGTATTAGAGGAGGACTGCTTCTGGGTGGTGCTGGGGTTCAAGTTCTGGCCATGGGTGGAGTGGCTGCAGGGACAGTTGTTGGAGCTGAGATGCTGCTCCCCCCCCCCCCCAGGACGGCTGTGGGTGGTGGAGAACTGTGATAGGCCAGGAAAGAATGGAACCGCATTTGCAAGGTGCTCTTCATTATTATCTTTGCCCCTTGCTTGCTGTCTGATGGTGGAGACTTATTTTAAGGGGTTGTAGTTACCTGTGGTAACTGACATTTTATTCGTTTGCATAGAATAATGCAAAGGCTTCAGTGGAAAGGAACATTATTTGTATGATCAGATTCTTGTGTGTGCCATCTTTTTGGTGTATTTCCAAGCATAACTGTGCATGCTAGCAGTATTTTGACCTTATCTGTCATTCTGGGCAATCTATTCTGGCATTGTCCCCAGAAAACAAAGAAGAGAAAAGGATCTGAGGTGAAGAACAAGTGGATGGACAGTCATCTTTAGTTCAGGGGTTTGCATTATCCTGATAGTTTGGGGGAGTGTCCACCATGGGTTAGGTAGAAAGAAAGCAGTTGTCATGGCTTGGGAAACATCGCTTTCTTGTTGTTCTTGTTTGTTGTAATTGTGTATCAGTAGAATGTTGTAGGTACTTCTCAGAATTTAAATTATGGTGTTTAACTTTTGGTAAGAATAGAAAAGGATGCTTACGAGTATTTTTTCCTTGAGGACGTCACCACAAGAACATCAGGGAGGAAGTGTAAAATTATGTTTCACAGAGTTAGTTTCTTGTAGCATCCCCCCAAGAGGCTCTGCCTTGGGCTGGAATTGGGTGTATCCAAGTGACACAGGTGGGAGGACAGTGGTCTTCTATGGACTGTGGCGTGGGGACTATCAGCGTGTCTGGACTGTTTTCAGTCGACAGAGTGGGTCAGACTGACACTGAGAAATGGTTCCCAGGAATCCCCTAAGCGGAGGAAGTCCAAAGGCCCAGAGTGTGGTACTCACCTTCAGTCTCTGGTGTCTTGGCGCATTATTTTAAATATATATTTTATTAACACTGTTCTATATTGTGAATTATTTCTTCAATTTTTGTTACCTTTCCTAATTAGGTTCAGTTTAGGTAGATTAAAAATGAAAACGCATACACAGACTCCAGTTCATTTTTCTAGGGTTATAAAAGCAAATTCACATGCTGTATTAGTAAGTTAGGAATGTGTGTGCTCCTCAAGACATCACTAAATAAAAACAGTTTGAGATAATAGTAGTGAGGTTGTGTGTGTGTGTACGTGCACACATGTGCATGTGTGTGAGGTATAAGAAAACACCATGATCAGATGATGAGGTTTTCAGCTTTAAGACTAATCTTGGATTTAGTTGTATTTTAGTAAATTCAGCCCAATATTTACCAGTATTTTGCTGAATGTGGAGAGAAATAGAACTTGGGGGATAGTTTCATTATATTAGTGGGACATTTTTGGTTTGATTTTCTTTTATGTCTCTTTGTATTGGGTACTAGGAAAATACGTTTTCTCATTAAAAGGTCATATTTCTTGGAAATTATCCTAGTTTGACAGTCTAAGCTTGTTGGTCTGATGAGGGGTATGCTTCCTGCTTGACATAGTAGGTTTTGCGAAGTGGGTGAGACCATCAGATCGTTTGTCATCACTGAGTGAATGGTGTTGCAGGCTTCACAGTGCATAATGTAAAATAATTAAACTAAACTGTGCTCTGCTATTAAGAGTTAAGAGAAATCAGATATGGTATAAGATAATATTTTTCCTGTTCCTATTATTTAAATCAAATGTACTTCTTCTCTAAGGGTTGGTTGTTTCCCTCATTTTTTTATATATGCTTTCTTATAATTTACCTTGTAACAGGGTCCCTTTAGAAGCTTCTTACAAATGCAGGCTGTCCTATTTGCTGTGGGGTTGTCGGACCAGACTCTGTGGAGAGTGTATTTATAACCGGCAGTCCAGTTTCATATGTTCTGTTTTTGCAAATGAGGACAAGCACAGATGTTTTTCTTTCTCGAGTATGCCTACCAAACAGCAGTCCCACTACCCCCTTCCGGAGGGCTGTTTGAGGGCCTGAAGTGTGCTTTTCAGAGTCCTGTCCAGGGTCACTGCTCCAGTTACCATGCAGAAACCCCAGCAGGAATCCCTGACCCGAACTTGTGAGGGGGTCGGACATCCCCAGAGGTGTGGTCAGTGTTAACTTTCTCTGCGGTGAGGAGGAGCCAGCACCATAATAAACTCCACTGTGGGTAACTTAATAGCACAAACCAGATTGTGTCTATATTCTGTATAATTGCGTAGTTAAGTTACAGCTTTTATTAGGTCTGTTTTTTTACTTTTTTGGAAACTTCAAAGCAAATACCGTTCATAGCTGAGCAGAAATGCAAAATGAGCCCGAGTATTTCTGGCCAATAGAAAAGCTTAAAAAAGTCTTTTAAAATGTAACTCACCTTGATAGTTTCTTGCTCATACAAGAGTCCAGTTAACACGGATGACTGTCTATAGCTTTCAACCTGTGTGATGGCACTGTGCCTCTAGCATGGCATTTCTCATGATTCTGTGCCCAAGGCTGTGCTGGCTAGCCTTTTACCAGGAGCTTTGGGGAGTGACTGATTTATGTGTATCCTTAGTTCACATTTATATAATATAATTGGGCCTCTGGGTTTTTAAGAAGTGGCCTGGCTTCATTGCAGTGCATATTTAAAAAGAGATGGCTCAGAGCATGTCAGGATGGATTTGCTCATGAAATACTTCTAAAACTTAAACATCTGACTATTAAGGGACAAATTCACTTAGGAGGCTAAAGGAGTTTCACTTCAAAGAACAGCCCATAGTACTTACTTTTAGTTATTTAAATTATTATGTTTTTATCTCTTAGCAGCCCAAGAGTTGATCCTTGAGCAGGGGTCGGGAACCTTTTTGACTGAGAGAGCCATGAACGCCACATATTTTAAAATGTAATTCTGTGAGAGCCATACAATGACCCGTGTACATTACGCATTATCCAATAAAAATTTGGTGTTGTCCCGGAGAACAGCTGTGATTGGCTCCAGCCCCCCCCCCCCCCGCAACCATGAACGTGAGTGGTAGGAAATGGATTGTAATACATGAGAATGTTTTATATTTTTAATGTTGTTATTTTCTTTATTAAAAATTTGTCTGCGAGCCAGATGCAGCCATCAAAAGAGACACATGTGGCTTGCGAACCCTGTCCTTGAGGGTCAGAAACGAAGCATTAGCCTCCAAGTAGTGTAGTGGCTCTCACTCTCCCATATAAGAAGGTGCCATGCTTTTCTGCTAGCATGTTCCGGACTCTTTTTCTAGTTAGTTATTTTTTTTGAGTACAGCTTGAAACTGTGTTTGGTTAAGGAGTATTTTTTAATTTAAAGAAATAATGTTCCTGTTAGATTTTTTTTTTTTTTTCTTTTTGGTGCTAGATTTGCTTGTCTCAGAGGAAAAGAATAGAAAAGTTGTCTGGGTGTCTTTGCCGTATTATTTCATTTTTCCTCTTTGCTTTTATGATGCATCTAAAGAAAGGGTACTTTAGGGACATTCAGACTCGAGCTGCATCTGGGCAGTGTGGTCAGTTGGACCTTAGCGGCGTGGAATGGAGTCTTCTCTGCCTCCGTGTGTCCCAGGGCAGAGCATGTCGGACTCCTGCAGAACCAAGTGACTTCTGTTGCTTCGGTGGTGCTTGGATTTTTTCTTTAAAGCCTGTGGACACATTATTTAGTTTTTGAAAAAGAAAATTTTTGATTATGCTGTTTCAGATCAGGAAATGCTTTAAGTATTCTTTTACAAATTTTTAGTAAGAATGTTAACCTTAGAGGTTATGGTGGAATACAAGTGACACATTGGGCGGTCTCAGTTCTGTTGAACGTAGATCCGAGCACATGACTAATGCATTTTGCTGTGGCAGGATTTCTCCTCGGCTCCCTGAGGGCAGCCACCTGCCTCTTGGTCACCTTACTAATGCACTTGAATTTGTCTGGTCCGAAGGTAGGCAGAAAATACCAAATTATATTTGATGGGGCAATAATTCTATTTCTCTGTGTATTGCCTAAGTTTAATCCAAAGCTGTGTTCTCCATCTATTTCAATTCTGGCCACATAGAAAGCTTGTGTAGAAGTTAGTATTAGTTTTGTTGGGTTTTTTTATTGTTAAAAGCAGCCAAGTAGTATTTAGAGTCTGACTTATGACCATATAGAACTTTGAAACTGAATCAGAAACATTTCTTTTTGACTTCAATGATCGAACATTTATGATAATGTGTTATTCTCAGTCATTAGAGAAAATAGGTGTTTCAGATAATTTCTCTGTCCTTTTCCCCGTCCCCCCACCCAATTTAATTTGGAATGCTCAGAAATGGCATCATTTTCTACCATTGGGTGATTTTTGGTTAGTGTACCTCACAGTGGTGTGTAAGACTTACTTAGAGCCCATCACATGTACTGTTTCCCTACTGCCCAGAACAGTGTGAAGATCTGGGTCTATTTGTCAGGAATTGGTTTCCTTCAGCAACTGGCAATGGTTTTGACTTGCACGCGGGGGCCAGTGACGTTAGACACCCTGAAGCTCCTTTGCAGTGCCTGTGTGGGCCCCGATCCCGGTGGGGTGCTCGGTGTGGCGGGAGCTGAGGCATCTGCGTTTTCGCACAGCATCTGGATCTTGGGGTGTGTTTGCCCTGGAGAGCCTGGTGCAGGTGTCTCCAAACTTTTTACACAGGGGGCCAGTTCACTGTCCCTCAGACCATTGGAGGGACTATAAAAAAAACCATGAACAAATCCCTATGCACACTGCACATATCTTATTTTAAAGTAAAAAAACAAAATGGGAACAAATACAATATTTAAAATAAAGAACAAGTAAATTTGAATCAACAAACTGACCAGTATTTCGATGGGAACTATGGGCCTACTTTTGTCTAGTGAGATGGTCAATGTGCTCCTCTCACTGACCACCAATAAAAGAGGTGCCTCTTCCGGAAGTATGGCAGGGGGCCGGATAAATGGCCTCAGGGGGTCACATGCAGCCATGGGCCGTAGTTTGGGGGCCCCTGGCCTGGAGGATGGGACAAGGTATGTGAGCAGACAAGTGTGCGAGTGTTCTAGGTGCTGTGCGAGAGCGCCCTCTGACTCTGGTGAGGGCACGAAGAAGTCCTGGTGGGCACTCAGGAAAGTTTTCATAACAGTAGGGACATCTTAGTTGTCATCTTCTCCCAGGTGTTTAGTGTATGGGGACCATTGAATCCACACAGTGGCCAGATAAATTCCAGTCTGCAGACCAATGTGAACAAAGAGACAGGTGAAAAACAACTTAAAATTTTGGAAATTGCAGGTAGTTGGCCTGCTTAAATTGTAAGGTGAAGATGGTGAGAAATAAGATAGTTTTTATGTTGCAGGAAACAAGGAGACATTAAAAATATCAGGAAAGGAGATTAAACTTGAACTTTAGGTCACAAGTGACATAGAGCATGGATTGAGTGGTATAAGACTGGAGGCAGGGTGGTCAGCTGTGGTCACATTGACCAGGCAGAAACGACACTTGTCCAGAGTGTAGATGACGTGCTGGACACTGAGGGGAAGGTTTGAGGGGATGGTTAGGCTTTCAGAGGAGAGTAGTGGCTGGGGGGTTGCGCTGACAAGGAAGGGATATAGGTTCAGGGGCCTCAGTGGGAGGATGAGCCTTGGCAGGAGAAGGTGTGAAGACACCTTGGCTGTGCTTGGCGGGACTGCCCCCCCCCTTTTGGTCCATGTCTGATGGGCGGTGCTTACTGCCCTGGCCTGCAGGGTCCTGCTCCCCAGCCAGTTGTGGGCAGTGTCTTAGGGGAAGCCAGGCACAGTTCTGCTTTAGCTTGAGCTATTGGGGGGGGTGGTGTCCTTGCAGGACTGAAATCTAGGCTGCCAAGAGGCAAGAGTGTCTGCAGATATCAGGCCCTCCATGTGATGTTGAAGCCTGAGAATACAGTCAAAATAAGAGGGATGGTAGAGGGGGGGGGGGAGAGAAAGAGAGAGAGAGAGAGAGAGAGAGAGGAGAGAAACACTAGGTCCTGAGTATATGGCTTGAGTGTCTGTGATGAGCTCTCCTTTACTTCTGGTCATTCCGTTACTTGAGCCAGCACCTCCTACACCCCTTTTTTAAACTGAACTCAGTTTGTATTAAGGTCTCCTCTTCCTTGAAAGTGAGAGGGTGCTAAGTGACGGGGAATGACAATGGTTTTTGTTGTTGCTGAGGCAGGAGGATGCACAGTGGTGCTCACTGGGTTTTTAGATGAAGAGTTTTGTTCACATCAAACAACCCCAAGTCCCTAAGTGAAGGTGAATACAGCCGAGGCTGAGTGACTTGCTGGAGGTCCAGTGTCTGACAAGTGACAGCTGAGACTGACATTCCGATCCTGGACTTCCAGCTCAGTGGTGTCTGTACCATCTTATCTCACTGATACTACCCGGAAAGAGAAGAAATGGTGGTCTCTGGACGAGACCTGTGGATAGAAGGAAATATGACTTTGTTGCTGTATTTGAAAAGCCCTTTGGGGTTTAGTGGGTACAATGACTTTGCTGCTCAGCAGAGCCCGTGTTCAGGGAGCACGTGTTGACGTGTGAGGGTCCTGCAGGCCAGTTGGGGCTGCCTAGACCTTCGCGAGCAGGCCGTCATTGTGAGTTGCTGCAGGGGAGCACTGCTTGTAGAGCAGTAAAGCCCCATTTGACTGTAGCGTCCCTTCCCACTGTCTGATGTGCTGGTGGAAATGTCTCCCTAGGACCTTTAATTTTGTTCCTAAATTTACAACAGAGCTGCTTCCTGATGCCATCTATCGCCCAGGACACTCTTGGTGATGAGGTGGTTATTAAGTCAGGAAGGTGAGCTGCAAACTCTCCTCGGAGCACCCAATGGCCTCTCACGGTAAAATCTGACACTGGCACTGCTGCTTTGATTTAAACTGGGAAGCTGGCAAATGCTCATGTGAGCATGAGAAAGATAACCGAAAAACAACTACTCTGAAGCATTGGCTCTTGTTTTATTTGTTCTGTGGAGACTACAATGAGGAAGAGCCCCGTAATAGCATTACATATACCACTGTCCAGTGATGAGAACTGGATGGCGTTTGGGCCGTGTCAGTTACCTATGTTCTTTCCCCTAGAAAATATCTTTCTTTTGAGCCCATCATTGATTTTCAGTTGAAAATGTTAGAAATATACAGGACAAAGAATATACAATAGCTTCAAATCTAAATAAACTTGCAGAGGAGTGAAATAAAAGCTTTATTAAACACGATTTGAAGCAGAGTATTGGAGATAATGGACAATGGAGACTGGAAACGATGGGCTGTGTAGGAAGTGGTGAGGGCCCTGTTTAGACGAGACACTGACAACTGGCGGGATCTGTGACAGCCCCCACCTCCTGAGCCCTGGTGGTGTGCCGGGTACCGTGCTCATCTGGGCGGTCCCATTTAGCGTGCAGGGTTCTTAGGGGCAGACTGTGTTTTAGACTCCATTTTACAGAAGAGGAATCTTGAGATTTGAGTTAAATAACTTGCCCAAGGTTTCATAGCTTGGGTGTGTCTTCTTTTCTGTGCGATGATTTAAGGGGAGAAGAATCAGCAATTTTCCCTTTAGGTTTCCTTCATATTTATATGCTTTCTGAATCATACTGTTGTGATTCTTGGGCAGTTTTTGACATCCTGGTTATTATCCACCTCAATCCTTTTTCTTTATAGCACCTAGGAGAAATTGCAATGATTGTATAAATTGTATTAATTTTTATCTATAAATTTGTTTTCTTTCAGTAATAATATTCATTATTTGTTGAGCTCTTCCTAGTGGCCAGGTGTGTTTTCTATGTATTACTTCTTTTTCTAACCACAACTCTTTCAGGTAGATACAGGTGAGGAAACCAAGACACAGAATTTAACAACTTACCTCAATTTGCCCAAGATTGAATATCTAGAACTATTGTTCTTTAAAAAACTTTTTCTATATTGATTTTAGAGAGGGAGGAAGAGAGAGAGAGAGAGAAAGAAACACCGATTTGTTCCATTTATTTATCTATTCATTGGTTGATTCTTATACATACCCTGACTGGGGATCAAACCCATAACCTTGGCATGTGGGGACAATGCTCTAACCAACTGGGCTAACCAGCCAGGGCCTTAGAGCTGGGTTTTTGTTTGTTTGTTTTTTAAGAGAAGCATCAACTCATTCTGCTTAGTTGTGCACCCATTCATTGATGGTTTCTCATACATACCATGACTTTGGCTTGAACCCTGCCTTCAGGATTGAGCTGGTGACCCCCGTGCTCTGGGACATTGCTCTATACACTGCGACACTGACCAGGGCTAGAGCTGTTGTTCTTAAGTAGAGGCTGGCACACCTTTTCTGTAAAGGGACAAATATTGATAGTAAATATTTTAGGCTTTGCAGACAAGAGGCAAAACCAAACATATAATGTAGATACTTACATAAAAAGAGAGAAAATAAATTTCCATATGAAATTGGTGAAATTAAAAATATAATAACTGAGTAAATATTTTTGTAATACACATCTACTAATCAGAAGAATAGAATTTTTTTTTGGAGGGGTAGCATTTTGCTTCATTGGGGTTCAAAGTTAGTGTTCTTTCTGTATCAATAAATTAGTTGTGTTTCTGTGTATAAACAATTTCTGGTTTGTGGACCATACAAAAGCAGGCAGCAGGCCAGATTTGCCTGCGATCTGTAGTCTGCCAGCTGCTGTCTTAACTGCTACCATGCCACTTACTTCCACGGGGCAGTGACTCTCGGTTACCCAGCAAGCTTTAAGTGAGAATTTTTGCCAGTTGTTCTTAGAGCTCGAGAAGTAATTACAAACACAGTACAAACCCTGCTTTTATGGAATTAGCCGATGTTAAGTGCTATGTAGAAAAATAAAGCAGGGAAGACCCCACTGAAAAGCCCCTTGTTCACCTCTCCTGATGGTGTCTCTTCCCTCTGATCCCAGAGGGAGCCATCCTTCACACATAACGTCTCTCTATCTCTCTGTATATACACACATACACAGTATAATAACATGCATTTTTGTGCAGCTTACTTATTACACATAACATTGTGAAGTTTACTCATTAATATGGGTGGCTTTAATCCATTCATATATCAGTTATCTGTTGCTTTGTAACGAACCCCCAAACTTACTGACTTAAATAGCAACCGTTATTGCTCCTGAGACTGGGTCAGCTCAGTGGTTCTGCTGGTCCTGGCCAGGCTTGCTCAGTCTCCGTGACCTGCTCTAGGTTGGCTGAGGTTGGGGAAGGGTAAGATGCTGTGAAGACAGCTTGCTCCTGTATTTCATCCTGCAGGAGGCCAGCCTGTCCTGTCCCCTAGGCCCTGGGCAGGGGTGGGAGGGGGCGAGAGGAAGCTGCCAGCTTCGGGGCTTAAGCTTGGAGCAGCCAGCATTGCCCTCCTGCATCCTGCTTGAGGTCACCCCCCTGGGAGGGATGTAGCTCTGGGCGGGAGGAGCAGCTGAGGCAATCAGTGTCCTGGAGGCAGGGAAGGGGTAACTGTGGCCAGTTCAGCACCCTCTCTACCACAGCTCGTCACTGCTGTAGAGTACACAATTCTCCTGGATGCAGATGACGCGTTGTGTTTGTTCCACCTCTGTCTCCAGTTCTTTGCACTGTCTGCCATGCTGCTGTGGGTGGTCTTGTGCTTGTGCTGCGGAGTGTCCAGCAGGTGTGTGAGAGGCGAGTGTGCATGTGTAAGAGGTGCATGGACGGGTTGGAGGCTTGCGGCTGTGGCGGTGGGAGCAGCCTGGGAACACACTGCTTTGGGTGACCTTGCCTGTCCCCCTCTAGCCACGCCCTGGGAGCACGCTTCTAGGGCTCTGCTCTGCACTCCTGCCCTCGGCTTCCCACTGCACTTGGTAGCTATGCCAGCCCTCTTGAAATTCAGAGTTTGGAATCTGATTGTGTTTGGTAGCACTTTGATTATTTTCTGATTGCTTTTGAAGTATATCTTCTGTTCCTAACAGTATTTATTGTCAACTTCTTAGGATGGGGTGGTGTTTCACACTTTTAGTCACTCCCGCCATCTTTCACCGTGGCTAATTGCAGTTCTGGTGCCGAAGGCTTCCATTTTACTGCAGCTCCGTGGGGGAGACCTGAGCAAGGGCACATTTCATATTCAACTTATATTTTTTTACTATTTTATTCAACAGAGTTGTTTATGTAGATACTTTATTCAAAAAATTGCAGAAGCCCTGGCCGGTTGGCTCAGTGGTAGAGCGTCGGCCTGGCGTGCGGAAGTCCCGGGTTTGATTCCCGGCCAAGGCACACAGGAGAAGTGCCCATCTGCTTCTCCACCCCTCCCCCTCTCCTTCCTCTCTGTCTCTCTCTTCCCCTCCCGCAGCGAGGCTCCATCGGAGCAAAGATGGCCCGGGCGCTGGGGATGGCTCCTTGGCCTCTGCCCCAGGCGCTGGAGTGGCTCTGGTTGCAACAGAGCGATACCCCAGAGGGGCAGAGCATCGCCCCCTGGTGGGCAGAGCGTCGCCCCCTGGTGGGCGTGCCAGGTGGATCCCGGTCGGGCGCATGCAGGAGTCTGTCCGACTGTCTCTCCCCGTTTCCAGCTTCAGAAAAATACAAAAAATAAAAAAATAATAAAAAAATTAAAAAAATTGGCAGAAAACAAGAAATGAATCAGAAACAGTTCCTGCCCTCAAAAGGAATAGGCTCTTAGATCAGTTTACAGATTATGAATACAGTTGTTAGTTCTCATGTACATATGTACCCTCTTAGTCTCAAAAAAGGATTGATCTTAATTGGGGAGGTCAATTTTATTATTACAATGATGTCATTAGGGTAAAGTCATTCAAGGTGGATGGAGTAGGATGCAGCACTGCGTGTGGGCAGTGAGGGAGCAGTCATTGTGGGAGGGGTTGTACAACAACGGGAGATGGGGGCCGGAGCCAGTTCTGAGTGAGGAAGGTAGGGTTTGGCAGGTGGGTTAGGAGTGGAGGACAGGATTGCATTTCATAAAGACAGAACAGTGTGCACCAGCCTGGTAGAGGCTGGACAACCTGGTTGTGTTTGGAGCAATAGTAGTTTGATTTGGTTAGGATCTAGGGGAGAAAAAGTAAGTTAAGTAAGTTGGGGCCGGTTTGTGTTGGGTCTTAAATGTCAGGCTAAGGTGTTTGGACTTGGTTCAGTAGACAGTGGGGAGCCGCTGAAGTTTTTTGAGTAATATGATCTGAGCCATACTTTTGGAAGATTAATCTGGTTGAATTGAGAGTAATGAATGAATGGGAAAATGAAAAGTATTTTTTGTTGTTGGATCATGTTTTTGTCTTCTGTATAAATATAACTAAAACAAATGAAGATTTAATTTAGTTACTGAGTAATAATGCTAAGACTCTTTATTGCTAGGTAATAAAAATGTGTATATATGTGTGTGTTTTTATATCCAACTACTTTTAAAAATTTTTTAAATTGAATTTATTGGGGTGACATTGGTTAATACAATTAAATTATACAGGTTTCAAGTACCCAGTTCTATAATCCACCATCTGTATGTTCTGTGTGTTCACCACCCCGTCAAGTCTCCCTCCATCACCATCTGCCCCCTCTGCTTCCCTCGACCTCCCCCATGCCCTTTCCCCCTGAAGTCTCCATGCTATTGTCTGTGTCCCCAGCCCCTATTCCCTCAGGCAGTGTAGATCCTGTTCACCTGTTGGATTCTAGTTACATTTTTGCATTCATGTTCTTCTTCAGTTAGTGATACATCACAGACAGACTCTTTCAGGTACGCAGTTCTGACTCTGGCCTTACACGAAAGCCTTCGGCACCCTCCGTTGGGCTGCTGCAGGAAGTCTGACCTTCAGACCAGCAGTCAAGGTTGCCTCCCATCTCTCTGTCACTCCCCGACTGCCCCAGGGGAACTGTTTTTTAAATTCCTGGGGATGTCCTCTTTTTTTTTGTCTTGTTTACTTGAGTTTCCTATGAGCTTTCTTAGAGTCACAAGTGTAGAAGTGTGCTGAGGTCCTGAGAACTAGTGACTCACTCACACCCGGCAGACTGGAGGGGAAGCTCTTGTGTTCAGAAAGCATTTTCACAGCCGGTCAGCCCTGTTGTGTTGCCCCGGGGGTGTGATTGTGAGTGAAAGAGAGTGATCCCTGCTCTTTCTAGCCTAAGGTCTCCAGAGACAAAACTAATCATTTGGAAGAATTAAGTTACAGTTACTTACGGGGGGGTGGAGCCTATGAAGGAAAAATACTTTGGGATACTCCAGAGGATTACCAGTTCAGAGTGGCATGTCTGCAGAGGGTCCTGTAAGGAAGCGAGTTTCCAGCTGAGAACTGAAGGGTGAGAGCAGGAGCAGACAGGCCAGGGAGAGAGCGAGAAGTCCATTCTAGATGACACAGGACGCGCCTAGGCCCTTGGGAAAGAGTGTGGTGGTGGAGGACCCTGATGGCCAGTGTGGCCAGAACATAGTCTGGTTACTGAGGAGTGAGGTGAGGGTAGAGGGTCAGGCAGACCATATAGAGCCTTGTCGGTTCTTTTAAAAACTTATTTTATGTAAAGTGCAATAATGGGAAGAAAGTGTTAATAAAGGAATGACCCATTCCAATTTATATTTTAAAAGTATCACTGTGATTAATAATATATCCCAATCCAAGTCCTTCTTATCTGCACTACCCACTCTGGCCTAATTGTCATGTGCATGAACCGGTCTCTGCTTCTCCCCTTGCAGCCTGCAGTCTCTTCTTGACGTGTTGGCCAATGGTTTCCTATTTCACACAGAGGAAAAGCAGAGTTGTGCTTCCATCTCAGGGCCTTACACTTGCTGTTCTCTTTGCCTGGGATAACTTTTCCCCAGGTTCCCACGTGGCTCATTTCTAAACTTAAGGTCTTTATAGAGCTGGTGAGTCCATTCCTGGCCACTGTGTGTAACGCCAGCCCCAGCCCCGGCTCACCCTCCCCACTTCCTTTTTCTTCAGAGCACTCACTGCCCATCTGACATTTCATACTAGAAGTTAAGCTTCCCTTGGAAAGGGTCTTTACAGGGAGCACTGTGCACTGATGCTCCGTGCACGCAGTGCCTGACTTGGCCGACACTCAGTGAAGGCTGGATGAATGGAGGAGTGATGGACGGGGAGTGAGTGGAGTCAGAGTGGCAGCTCAGAGGACAGTAACAGCCTCCAGGAGGCGAGATGCGGTTGGCTGAGAGGAGAGTTGTGGAAGATGCGGAGAAGTAATGGAGTCAGGACACATTGTGGAGGTAGACTCGACAGGATAGCTAGCGCACAACCGTCATAAAACATCATTGTCAGAAATATGTTAGTAATTAGAGGAGTCGTTTTTATTTTCGTCTGTCTGCTGCTGTGTATTCACTGATGGTGCAGAGTGTGGTGAAGGTTAACAAGAATTTGATAAATATTTGTGATCCTTTCAAATCAAACTTGTGAGTTCGCATGCAGTGTGTGAAGTGTACACGATCTTTTAGATAGCCAAGGGCTGTGGTTCTCAGCTGGGGATGATTTTGCCCCCCAGGGTACATTTGGCAATGTCTGAGGACTTTCTTAGTTGTCATAATTTGTAGGGTGGTGCTAATGGCACTAGTCGTTAGAGGCTAAGTGTACTGCTAAACACTGCAGTGCACAGGGCAGCCCTGCTCCAACAAACTCACCCAGTCCAGAATGCCAGCACGCAGGCTGAGAAACCCTGCCCTAGGGATTAGCACTCGGCTCAGTTATGCTGTTAAAACCCTCAGACCGATACAACTTCTTATCTATATAAGGTGTGGCTAGAATGGTTGCACTTACTTTTAAATAAATATGCTATAACTGCCACACATACATGGTCATGTAGATCAATCTAATTGAAGCTCTGTCTTCAAAATAGTTTCTCTGAAAAGGTTGTTTTTTCAGAGACCTTTTAAAAACAACCTTTTGTTTATTCATGTGACCCTGCCTCTTTTAACATTTGCCTTTGAGACTTGTAGCACATTCTTCATATCTCCTTACTGTACCGCATTTTATTCTAAGGGAAGATTTGGAAATACCCACTGCTTTCTGAATACATTGTGATGAGGAATGAGGTTGGATAGTAAGTCTATTGTAAGATGAAATGAAATATGATTATAACGCAATAATTGGCTTGAAAGGTAGTTTAAAAGTAATGCTTCTTCCACAAAATATTTTCACCAGAATAAATGTATTGTATTCTCAAGTATTTGTGTGAAGTTCTAAAATGATTTAAAACAAAAAGTTTTTTGTTTTTTTTAAAAATCAGAGTCACATAATAAAAAGTTGTTATCTAGGATGAGGGAAACAGGGACTCTCGTAGTATTGGGAAGGTAACTTGGCATACTTTTGGAGAACAATTTGATAATATTACTAAATTTTAAAGTATTTGTACCCTTTCATTTAGGAATTCTACCTGTAGCCATTTATTTTCAGAAAGATTTATACCAGTAAGCTGAGATACATATATACATGTACTATTTCTTTTTTAAAAGATTTTATTTATTGCTTTTTATAGAGAGAGAGGAGAGAGAGAAGGGAAAGGGGTAGGAGTGAGAAGCATCAACTTGCAGTAGTTGCTTCTTTCTGTGCCTTGAATAGGCAAGCTCTTTGAACTGGCTACTCCAACATTCCAGGTCGATGCTTTATCGTGTGCCACCACACACCAGGCCATCATGCTATTTCTTAAAGCATTGTTTGTAAAGTGGAAGAAACCACTCAAAATTCCTATCCACAGCATATTGGTCACTAATCATTAGTACCTCCTTACAGTAGAATACTATACATCACCAAAAAATGTGTGCGTGCAGGACATGATTGGGGGTGAAAATATGTTAAACGGGGAGTGTGCAAAAAACATCAGAAACTAGTATTTATGGCATCCAGCACAAAATTACATATGTCAGCTATACTCAAAAGAAAGCCCTGGAAGGAAAATACTAATCTAACCGTGGGAATAGGGTACCCCTACTATGTTTCAGACAGGTTTGATCGTTTTAAATGAATATGTTTTACAGTCAGGAAAAGAGAAATTGTTCTGAAGCGACTGGACAGTCATCTTACTTTATAGATAGACAGACCTTTCATTGTTTGAAGTGCCTTTTGTATTAATACATAATATAGCTAAAGATCTTCCATCAGTTTGGTATTTATTTATTATTATTTTTAATTCAGTGAGAGGAGGGGAGGCAGAGAGACAGATACTGGTCTGTGCCTCAACTGGGATCCACCCCGAAAGCCCACTAGGGGGTGATGCTTTGCTCCTCTGGGGCTTGCTCCATTGCTCAGCAACTGAGCTCTTAGCACCTGAGGCAGATGCCATGGAGCCATCCTCAGTGCCTGGGGACAACTTACTCCAGTCGAGCCATGGCTGCAGGATGTGTGTGGGGGAGTGGAGATGAGGAGGTGTGGAGAAGCAAATGGGTGCTTCTCCTTTGTGTCCTGACCATCAATCAAACCCAGGACATCCACACGCTGGGCTGAATGAAGCTCTACCACTAGGCCAACCGGTCAGGGCCCAGTTTGGTATTTATAATCAGGAATACCTAACATTGTCTATAGGGCTTTATTTTACATGTGAAGTTATTCACATGAAATTTGTAATTTGTAATTTTTTACTTTAGAGTGAGAGTGCTATAAAGGTTAGTTGTGACTATTTTTTAGTCTTAGCCTTGAAATACGTTGTGGAATGCTCATCTGTATTGATCCTGCAGGTGGTGCTGGTGGGTTTGCGGTGTTCATGGAGTGTTTATCAAGTAAAGTTCCCCTCAACTGGGAAATCTTCATTATTGGTCCTGCCTAGTAGAACACTATCTTTCCTGTGATTGTTGTGAATCAGATGTTTTCTTATCATTATTTCAAGAAATACAGTGTAGCAGAAAAATATGGTATATAACAACTTCTTGGGATAAATTGTTCCTTATTTATCTACTCTTGTTATTTGTTGCAGTTGAATTTATGTCAATTCAGAAAGATACTCTGTAACTTCTTTCAAGTTCCAAAACTTCATCAAAACTGGCAGTAGAACTAATTTTTTGAAACGAGTTCTCTTTGAAGTCCTCCCTTTTCCCTTCTCTTTGTGTGTTCGACTCCCCCTCTCTTCTCTCCTCTTTCTCCCAGTCTGTCAAGTTCAAGAGCAGCTCAGATGCCATGAATTACGTGAAGCACAAAAGGGGGGAAGGAGACCCTTTTGAAGAACAAAGGCCTCCCATTAGGCTGCCATGTTCTTTTCTGAGCAGACACGCACCCTGCCCGGTTTCTCTTGTTGTGCACATGCCCTGCACAGAAGGTAAATACGCAGCTACTCATTACCTCACAATTCCCCCCCCCCCCTTCCTCCCAGGCCACACACAGCCAGCAAGGAAGGCTGCTGGCTTTGATGGCTTCAGGCCTTCCTATACAGTGGCTTTATCTCCTTTATAAAAATGACAGGGGAGATGTGGAAGTGAAAGCAGCACACACCAAGGAGAAAAGGAGCTGCCAGAGGCCGCAGCCCAGAGCCCGGGGCAAGTGGAAAGAGCTGGTTTTTATCGCCATTCTCCTACTCTATGCCTATCAGTGCCCTGGGTTTTAAAAATAAGAAATTTTACATTCACTGTAGGTTGGCGAGTTAGTTTCTCCTCTCTGTAACAAAGCAGACAAATGGGAGTACGTTTAATTGCTGGGCACAATCCTTGTAGTAATGAGAAACTTGGTGACTTGTTCTATGTCCCATTGGTTGTTGGTTCTTTGGTGTCATGTGGGTGGCTTAGCTAAGGGTTAGTTGTCTTACATTTCTCTGCATGGGGATGGAGCTGAACGATGACAGGGACATACATGCTGGAAGCAGCAAATAAGAAGAAGGGTGACCTATATGGAACCAAACTTAAAATTTGGGAGATAAACTATTGAACTTTCATGTGGTACACACTTGAAATTAGATTGCTATGATAACGTTGTTTTAGTGTTGCTGACAAATATCAGTTGCATTTGCAAAGGAGTGTGTGATTCAAACTGTTTGCCTCCAGGTACTCATCCTAAATGTTGTTAGGATAGCAAGTCTGAAATAGAGACCTTAATTCACTGCAAAGTTGAAATATCTGATGATTGGAGATTTAGACTATTGTTTTGTTTATTTTTATTCTTTCAGAGAAATTGGATAGTCGATAAATGGTTTGTGGTACAGTTGGGGGGCGGCAAAAGAGATGGAAGAGGGGGTGATAAAAGGGGGAGAAAGTATATTATTTTCTCTTTTAGTTTTTTTTATTATTATTCAGTGAGAGGAGAGGAGGCAGAGACAAACTCTCACATATGCTCTGACCAGGATCTACCTGGCAAGCCCATTAGGGAGCGATGCTCTACCCATCTGGGGCCTCTGCTCTGTTGCTTAGCAACTGTGCTATTTTAGTGCCTGAGGTGAGACCACGGAGCCATCTCAGCGCCTAGGGCCAACTTTGATGGAACCATTTGTGCCATGGCTGCAGGAGGGGAAGAGAGAGAGAGAGAGAGAGAGAGAGAGAGAGAAGAGGGAGGGGTAGAGAAGCAGATGATCGCTTCTTCTATGTGCCCTGTCTGGGAATCGAACCTGGGATTTCCACACACCTGGCCGACACTCTACTGCTGAGCCAACTGGCCAGGGTGGCTACTATTTTTTTTTAATCAAAATTTTAATATAGTGATGAACAAGATTTGAACTTCTGACTGTGTTTTCTTTTTATCTGATGCTGAGCTAATGGTGAGCAGTTTCTGACTTAAACATACATATAGTGAGTGGGCCTGCCTTTTTAGGATTTTAGAAGTGATTCAATGGGATTTAAAAGAACATTAAAGCCCTGGTCAGCTAGCTCAGCGGTAGAGCATTGGCCCAGGGTGTGGAACTCCTGGGTTCGACTCCTGGCCAGGGCACACAGGAGAAGCGCCCATATGCTTCTCTACCCTTCCCCCTCTACTTTCTCTCTGCCTTTCTCTTCCCCTCCCACAGCCAAGGCTCCATTGGAACAAAGTTGGCCCAGGTGCTGAGGTTGGCTCCATGGCCTCCACCTCGTGTGCTAGAGTGGCTCCGTTGTAGCAGAGCAGCGGCCCAGATGGGCAGAGCATCGCTCCCTGGTGGGCATGCTGGTGGATCCCGGTCCAGCATGTGCAGGAGTCTGTCTCCCTGCTTCTTTCTTAAGAAAAATAAAATTAAATAAATAAATAAACATTAAGAGGAGTCAAGGAATTCCTTTGTAGTGGTGGTAACATTGTATTTTGAAGTTTATGAGGAGATTCTTAGTTTCTTATTTATTTTTTATTAAAATAATTTATTTTCCCACATGGCATTCAAATAAAAAGAAGAGTATATTCAACCCTCTTCTTTTTGCCATAAGGATTTTTCAGAAAATATATTGAAACCTGGCTAATGCACTTCAAGTGAAAAAGAAAATTAAACGTGTTGACTACTTGAGGAAATCTTGGACCTTTAATGGACCCTGGATGTTGCTTTTCAAGAACCGTGTCCCTGGTTTCTGGTTTTCTGAAGTACAGGAGTTGACAAGAAATCCTTTGGTTTACATACTTGGAAAAAAAGAGCTTCTTGCTCTTTTGTACTGTGTAGGGAGTGACCACTGCTGTTATCTGGGCAGACTGTTCCTAACGATGCACCCACATCTCAGGGAGGGTCTTTCCTTGCTGTGTCTCTCTAGTCATGCGTGGGACCGCTTTTCTGCTTTTGTTTCTCGGGGAGGTGTTGGTCTTCAGGAGATCTGCTTTAGGTGTGTTTACCTGTTATTTATGGAGGGACAGAGCGGGGCCTTGTTCTCACTGACTGTGCCATCTCCTGCCATCACCTTTCTGAGCACAGCTCTGCCCTGCCGCGTGGCCGTACCCCGGCCCCAGTATTTCTCTGCTAATGCGAGAGGCCCCACACCTGAGACCATGTAGTTAAGTCCCACGTGTGGGCACACTCCTGTGACAAAGGTGACTCTTGGCACTTCCCAGGATTCTGATTGCACCTTCCAAGTTAGTGTTGATTTGAACATATTTCAGATGTTTTACTCTGATGAGATGAATGAAGGCTTGCAGTTTTAGTTAAAGAATTGAACATTTTAGGACCTTGTAGCTAAAGATGTTAAGTTTTAAAAACATTTTGAAACATTGTGCTAATAATATTATTATAAGAATAATAGTAATTAGGAAAATAATAAAGTAAATAATAAAGTTTAAAAATAAGAATAAAGAAATGTGTAACTGGAGGCCCTGGCCGGTTGGCTCAGTGGTAGAGCGTCGGCCTAGCGTGCGGAGGACCCGGGTTCGATTCCCGGCCAGGGCACACAGGAGAAGCGCCCATTTGCTTCTCCACCCCTCCGCCGCGCTTTCCTCTCTGTCTCTCTCTTCCCCTCCCGCAGCCAAGGCTCCATTGGAGCAAAGATGGCCTGGGCGCTGGGGATGGCTCTGTGGCCTCTGCCTCAGGCGCTAGAGTGGCTCTGGTCGCAACATGGCGACGCCCAGGATGGGCAGAGCATTGCCCCCTGGTGGGCAGAGCATCGCCCCTGGTGGGCGTGCCGGGTGGATCCCGGTCGGGCGCATGCGGGAGTCTGTCTGACTGTCTCTCCCTGTTTCCAGCTTCAGAAAAATGAAAAAAAAAAAAAAAAAAAAAAGAAATGTGTAACTGGGAAAGCAGAGAAAGAGGCATTTAAAATGGTAGACCAGCTCTTTTGCTGAGTTTTCTGGGAAGCTATGTGAACAGTTACTGGCAAGATGGAACATGAAATGCGCCTTCTCAGTAAGACTGCCTCACTGCTGCAGCTCCCAGGGCCTCTCTATAGAGAACCAGATCCCAGTGATGCCTGAGTGAGGAAGGGCGTAATAGGAGTGGCCAGACCCGTCTGTACGGAAAGGTTGGGCAGGAGAAGACCTGGAGCTGTACCCTGGTTCAAGGAAGTAGAGTTTATAAAGAATTGCAGTGAGTGCAGCTTTTTTTCTGACATGCATAGACTTTATTTTAAATGTATCCAAGGGAATGGCAAGCTGCACCCTGGGGAGAGGGATGTGCAAGGAGTGGAGGGGTCAACTGAGTCAGACTTCCGGAAGTGTCTGTGGAGGGCTCGGAACTGGGGTCGGAGAAAAGAACTAATGAAACATCAAGAAAGACAATACTTTTCTAGACATTTGCATTTTGTTTCTGTAGACATTGTTGAAAACAGTGCGGGGTTAGATGCACTGTGGTCCTCCAGCCACACCCATCATGCTTTCTGGTTTTGTGTGGCCCATGAGCCAAGATGGATTTTTACCTTTTTTTAAATTTAGAAATTAAATGTAATGGGGTGACACTGATGACTAAGAGCATGTAGGTTTCAGGTACACATTTCTATAGCATTTGAACTGTTGATTGTGTTGTGTGCCCATCACTCAAAGTCAAATCATGTTTCATCACTGTGTACTCCCCTCCTTCCCACTCCCTCCCCCTTTAAATGGAAAAAAAAAAATTTTTAATGGAAAAAAATATATAGTATTTCATGACACATGAAAACTATATGAAACAACTTCCTGTATTGATCAGTCAAGTTTTATTGGGACACACCCACACCCACTTGTTTGTGTTATCTAAGTATGTTTGTTTGTCTTCAAGGTATGTTTCTGTGTTATCCTGGTATATATGTTTCTGTGCTGTCCCTAGTGTTTCTGTGTTGTCCTGGTATGTTTCTGTGTTGTACTGTGTGTTTCTGTGTGGTCCCTAGTGTGTTTGTGTTGTCCTGGCATGTTGTTTCCATGTTATCCTGTGTGTTTCTGTGTAACCTGGTGTGTTTCTGTGTTACCTGGATACTGCCTGTGGCTGCAGGGGCAGAGTGGGGTTGCTGTGATGAGATTCATAAAGACTGAAGTGTTTATTTCTGACTCTGTACAGACAAGTGTGCTGTCATAAAGGGTTGCCTGCAGTATGTTAGAGTAACAGTGTAGTTTTTCCTAAGACTACTGATGTCTGCCATTGATAAGTTTTTTTTCTGTGCTCTTGTAGTTGTTCATCAGGACTCAATGCTTTTTGTAGTAAAAAAAAATTTTTGAGAGAGAGAGAGATGGAGGGACAGACAGATAGGAAAGGAGAGAGATGAGAAATGTCAATTCATGGTGGTGGCACCTTAGTTTTCATTGATTGCTTTCTCCTGTGCCTTGACCAGGGGACTGCAGGCAAGCTGGTGACCCCTTGCTCAAGCCAGTGATCCTGTGCTCAAGCTGGTGAGCCCGTGCTCAAGCCTGCAACATCAGGGTTTTGAACCTGGATCCTCAGCGTTCCAGGCTGATGCTCAATCCACTGTGCCACCGCTTGGTCAGGCGTCTAGTAAGTTGTTAAATTAATTCTTCTCTCAACAGAGCAGTTCCACAGTCGTTCTGTGCCCACGTCTGCCAGAATTACTCAGAGGTATGAACAGTACAATAATAGATACCTTGCAAAAGATAATTGACCCTAAGGTAGGTTTTTGTTGTTGTTGTTTTTAAGGTGGGTTTTTTTTTGTTGTTGTTGTTGTTGTTGTTTTTAAGGTGGGTCAAGGTGTGCTACAAATCCATTTTTTTCTCTTCTCTTCTCTTCTCTTTCCTCCTCCTCCTCCTCCTTCTCTTTTCTTTGGCCTTGTTTTAATGTGGGCTTTTGTGAACACTTGATCTTCCCATGTCATTGAGCTGGTTTCCTTTGAGTGTTCTTTCTACAGATTCAGCCCTTTTTTTTTTTTTCACTCCTAACTTAGCCTAAAGGCAAGGATCTTCCTTCCTTCTAACCCTTCTCTGAAATTAGTTGTGCTAAGTGGTCAGTCTCTTGGGTTTCAGGCAGTCCTTGTGCCAGAGGCAGCATCGAGTGCCCACATGTGCCTGCTCCTGGGCCAGTGTTGTAGTGGCAGAGCAGGTGCCCGGGACTCAGTTCTGTTAGGTGCTTCCCAAGTGCCAGGTGACACTAATGCACTCATGAGCAACCTGCCCCCGTCCCCGCCCCCACCAGCTAAATGCCTTTAATCCTTTAAGATTATAGCCCCATAGGAGAGGGTGGAGTTGTTAGTCTTCATTTGAGGCTTGTTTAGATGAAGAAATGTAAGTTATATAGTTCTCTGGAGGTCCATTTCTAGACTGGTCTTACTTAGAATATCCATAAAGCATTTGGGAGGGCTTTACCAGTAGCAAAACGTCTGTGACTACAGTCGTCTGAATAAGGAAAAATGGCAACAGAGCTGTAGTGTACAAATTCAAAATAATGGCTTTGGGGAAAATATTCTAGTCTATACTTGTAGGATTATGGTTTTCAAGCTGTTAGTATTAAAGAGAATTTAGATGATGTTGTTTATTATTTGAAGATGACAGATGGGTGTACTGTGGCCAAAAGACTAGTTCTGGATTTTAAATTAAAGTTTATTAGAGACATCAGAAAGAGTCTCTTGCTCTTGCACAGAATGATCTCTCTGTGCTGTTGTTGGTACGTAGACTGGACACAGTACTTGAGGAAGGGATGTGTAGAGGTGAGGGACTGAGGGTCAGAAAGGCCCGGTAACTGAAGCCCTCAGTCTGGGATGTTATAAAAGTGGAGGCTATGTCAGGCCCTCACTTAGGGGGTGGTTGTTGAGAAACAGCTGTGTTCTAGGCTCTGTGCGGGCTCACAGTGCTCTTCCATGCCTCTGCCAGGTGGGAAACTACTGCATGGTTCACATTTGTTTTCCTTATGCTCTGGAAAAAATAGAAGGATAAGAAATACAAAACAAAGCCTTGAGATTGTATATGATCCCGGTTATACAATCCCAACTAGGTGTCGTAGATGCAGTTGTTTATCAACGCTTGGGAGGCCAGGGTAGTGTAGGGGTTGAGAGCAGGGGATCTAGGGCCAGACTGGATGCGTTTGAGTCCTGGGCTCCCTGCCTCTCTGTGCCGTGGTTGCCTCATCTATATACAGTGGTACCTTGAGATACAAATTTAATTTCTTCTGTAACCAAGCCTATAAGTCAGTCAACTTGTATATCAAACTGCCAATACTGGACCCATGCGCCAACGCGCCAACTAGCGGCAGCTTCTCAAGTCACGACTCGTATCCCGGAATTTCGCTCAGATCTCGAGCAAAAATATGGACCAAGTCTCAGCTTGTATCTTAAAAACTTGTATGTTGGTCTGTTCGTATCTCAAGGTACCACTGTATATTGGAATATTTTGAGGATAATGTGTACAGAGTGCTAAGAACAGTTAGGAACCACAGTAGGGAAGGGCTCACAGAGCGGTAGCTGTTAGGTTGAGGAACACTGGCCTTTGGAAAGAGAACTAGGTACTGCACAGACAAGAGCAGAGTGCCTCCCTGGGACCCAGAGGAGAAGGCCTGCGAGTAGCATCTAAGTGTCCTTGCGTGAAGACTCCCAGGGCGTTGTTATGGGGCTTGAGGTCCATGGAAAGGGGCGGGTGTTTACAAGTTGCTTGAATAATAGATGGGTCTGCTGAGTGTGGAAGAGCATTCCAGGAATCAAGACTAGTTGGAGAGAAGAGTTTTCAAAGCTGGAAAGGGACCCTCAAAAAAGAGGGTGTTAAGTGCATTTCTGTGTATCTAGAGCAGTGTTCTCAGATGACACACTTTACCCTCAGGAGATGTTAGACGCCTGGAGACATTTTTTATTGCAATGACTAGGGGAGACAGGTGCTACTGGCTTCTAGTTGTCAGAGATCCAGGTCCAGGTCTGGGGTGCTGCAAAGCATCCTGCCATGCACAGAACAGTCCCCATAACAAAGAAGCACCTGACCCTAAATGTCAGCAGTGCGGAGGCTCAGGAACAGTGGTCAGCACAAGGTACAACAAAGGTCCCTGAATTTGTAATGTCATCTCCACCCCACCGCCCAACAAACACGTGTTTGCAAACTTAGGTCGTTAATCTAACTCAGACATCTCCTTTCCTTGTGCAGTCCAGAATCTCAGATGTGCTGTGTGCAGGGTGGGGTTGGCGGGGGGGGGGGGGGCTGTGTGTCCTCCCTCCCAGTCTAGAGGGAGGGAGGGAAGGAAGGAAAGGAAAGGGTGCTGAGCGTTTGCTTGGATTAGAGAGTGCGGTAAAACCTAGCAAGGGTCTTCTCTCCTAGGTGTCTGGTGTCCCTTTTTTATTGTGGTCCTGTTTCTTGCAGGTACTCTTTGCTCACTAGGCAAGGTGATTGATTCATAAAACAGTGAATAAGTAAGATTTAGGTCATAACTTGAATAAAGAAAAGTCCCGTCTTGAAGATGCACAGATCCTTGGTATGCCTCTGTAGGACAGTTTCTGAAGTCACAATGGCGGTTTGAGGGAACTGTGCGGTGGTTAGAATGAGGGAGGAGGCGGGAGTTGGTCCGTGAACTGGAGAGCGGCATGGTGTGGACTCATTCTGGAGTGAGTGTTGTGCAGAGGAGCACTCTGGTCAGGAAGCAGGTCGGGCCTTCCCTGCTGACCCCTGACATGTGAACTCCGCCCCTCACAGAACCTTTTGCATAGGCACATCACATTAAACACGTCCAGACTCGCTCGTTTCCCCTGTGTCCCACATCTTCCCTTTTGTCCTTAACTCTGTGGCACCACCCCTTACTTTGAGGCTCACTGAGTGGTCACTCAGGTCATCTACTTGATTTAATAAGAAAGAAATAAAAGGGATCCTGGACCAAAGGTGCTCAGGGGTGGCAGCTGTGTGGCCCTCCTGCTGGGAATGTCCTGGGACATCTCCAGGTCGGTTTCCCAGACCTAAGTGCAAGGCAGCAAACATCAGACTCAGAGCAAAACAGCCAACAATGGAAGGAGACCCTCCCCACCGAGGACTTCCGATCTCTGGGATTAATCAGATTCAGTATTGAAATTAAAAATATTTTAATAATAAAAGGAGGTTGAAAACATGAACAAAAGACAAAGCATGAAAATGACCAGGAAGATTTGGCAAAGATGCAGTCTCTAGGAAGAAAGGAAATAGTCATCAAAATAGAGAAACTCAGCAAAAAGCTAAGGAGTAGGTTTGAAAAGTGAATTGGTGATAGATTTTAGAAATTGACCAGATGTAACAGTAGTGGTTATAGATGAAAGATATAATATGAAATAGGAGGTAAGAGATATCAAAGAAAGAATAAGGAGGTTTAAAATGACTCTAATTGGAGATCCAGAGAGAATAGAGGTAGTTGTTGGCTATTATCACTTCAAATACATACTGGCTGAGAGGATTTTCTAGGATTGATGAAAGGCCTGAATTCTCAGCTTCAGGAAGCACAATGAACCCCCGAGCTGGATAGATAAAAATTCTATCCCTAGATATATTGTATGAAACTTTAGAAAATAAAATATAATGAATATCTTAACAGGAGAAATAGATACTTGCCTATAACGGAACCCCGTTTCCCCATACTCAGTAACAATCAAAGCCTACAGATAGTGAGCTTATAAAATGCTGAGAAATAATAACTACTAGTCTCGATATTTGCACCCAACTAAACTTTTATTCAAGAACAAAGATAAAATGACATTTTTTTCCCACAAGTAAAAACTTGAATTGGCTCCCATTACATCTATGCTAACGGAGCTTTCAGGGATGTGCTTACGTGAGCAAAGACTTGAACTTGGGAGGACAGACTGAGATGCAAGAGAGGAGGAACCGGTAACACAGGCAAACCTAAGCAAACGCTATACACCTGTGTATTTGATGACCTTGGCACACAGTAAATGCTTGACTACTGCGTAATTTCATCAGGTTCCTGAAATAATGTGCTTTCTGGTTCAACCATGGTGAATAGACTTCTTATTCAGAATTTCCAGAGAAGCTGGGATCTCAGTACACTCCCAACATGATTCATCTTACTTTGCAAAGTTCAGAGGCGCAGTCATCGTCTGGGATGTGATTTGGAATAGCTGAGTTTCTTAAGAGTTTTGTGTCTATTTATAGGCTGCGGAGCAAGTTTTAATTTAGGTAAGTAACTAAGTTTACCACCCCGTTTACTAAGATCCTAAATGTTAGTCTGGATTTATAGTTGTGATCTGGAATTTTTTCTCCCCATAATATTGTCAGATCTCACATTCGTTAACTAGAAGACAGTTGTAAATTTATTGTTTCTGAGAACCCATGCTAATCTAGGAGAAACATACACAGAATGAATAAACTAGAGCTTAGTACTCTTTGAATGGCAAGGACATCACAAACCAGAAGCTACTTGTTCTCCCTTGGGGCTCTGACTTTACAAAAGAAGTATCTGCTAGTCAAAAAAATTTTTTAACTGTCACACTTAAGCTATACTATTGGGAGTATAGTAGGATTTTGTTAAGGGGGCCACCTTTAGTCAACAATAGCTGAGTTCTCTCAGCACATACTCCTCTTTTTTTGGAAATACAAAGTTTCTTTCAAGGAGTTTTACTGCAGACTTTGGTTGATATCCCTAATCTACTATGTATTGACTTTCTAGGCAGCATACACTCAGCATGTAGTTCTGAGCGGCTGTCAGGTCCTGCCATGCCCAGGGAGCTTGCCTTCTAGTGGCGCAAGTGACCAAGTTTTAAAATTATGAGGACAGAGAGAGAATAAAGTAGGGTGACATGATAGTAACTTAGAAGGGGGATGCTTTTTAGACTGAATGGTTGGGAAAGGTCTTGCTGAGGAGATGGTGTTCAGACAGAAACTTGAATGATGCAGAAAGCCACGTGTCAGAAGCGTCTTCTGTTGAAGGAGCAGAATTGCAGGAACTCCTTTAGAAGCATGCTGGTGTTTTGTGGTGCGCTCAGTGCTGACAGTATTATTTACTTGATGGCCTATCTGGCCTGACATCTTGTGGAATAATTTTGGGTTATGATAGTATAGAAAGTTTTGGAAAATTGTAAGTTAGTACTGTTGGTGCACATATGAGCTAAGCTGAAGCACAGGGAAGAATGGAGTTGAGACTGACAACCATCAGTATCACCATGTACAAATCACAAGACCACGGTTTGGGAAATTCCACTTTGTCCAGGATGTGCGGTACAACAGGAGTTTTGTTTGCAAACTTGCTAAACCTTATGTGGCAGCCACATTTTTTTAGCAGAAAACAAAAAAGCTTGGTATAACCTGAAAACTAACTTTAATTTACAAATATCAATTAGTAACTCTTAATAATTTACATATTTGTTATTGGTGGGTTGCTCTCACCTTCAGGGAGGAGAAACTGAAACTGGTGGAAACACAAGAGAATCAGCGTGGCTCACATGACCGAGAGACCCGGAGCCCCAGGGACAGTAGACTGGGCTCCGTGTGTGCAAAATGACTGCCAGCAACCAGGGCCCTGTGCATTCCTGTTTGTGTCCAGAGAAAGGAGAAGAACCACTTCCCACTCGCTACAAAGAGAGAGCAACTACCCAGGAAGGCCCGGGAGCTTTTCCCTTGATTTCAGTGGCTAGAATTGAGTAAACTCTGGGTACAGCCCTGTCCTGAACAACTCCACAGTTGTGGGGCTGGGACGCATCATTCAGGCCCTTCCTTTGAGCTGAGGCCATTGACTGAACATCATTGTCCTCCCCCAAGTGGGGAGAGTAGGAATGGCAGCCAGCCTGCACTGACTAGCCCACAGTCAAACATTCAGGTCAACAGAATTGGCATTTGGGGACGAGTTCTGGCCCACTAGTGGCACGAAGACAGTGCTTTGAGATCACTGTTGTAGTGAGAAGTGGACTGGGTCCCAAAGGACCACCAACATTTAAAATAGAAAGGGAAAGAGGGGCGTGCACCAGAATTATCTACTTCAGTGTATTCTGTGCTGTTGCTTCGACGTAGAATGAGACAGTAGTGATAACCGTAGGGTTGTTTCTCACACATTTCTTTTTTTCCGGAGGAATAGTTATTGGAAATACATTAAGCTTAGAAATTGAGGTTTGAATTTATTCCTTAAGCGGAAATGTTCCTTCAACATTTAAGTAAAAAGTCCCTAAAATTCACACATTTTCTAACTTAAAAAAATGACAAGCAGAAGAAGAGTCACATGCATGGTCTTTTCTGTTTCCTGCTTTGTATGTAGAGTCAAGGATCTGACCTTTGAGTAAAGTTTCATCAAGCATCTCATCATAAAACAAGTGACAGAGTAGAGTAATCCTGGGAACAAGTAAACATTTCCTTTGAACTTCATGGATTTGTTTAAAAAATTGTCACTGGTCTTCGATTAACTTCAATTATAGTTTGAAAGCACATTTTCAAATGTAAAACTGAAGGCATTTAGCAATTTATTTTTAATTTTGAGCTGCAGAAAACTGTTCAGTTGGCTAGCACTCACCCATTCTAACAGCATAGGGCATGTTGAATATGGCCAGTGTTTTCTGTTAGGTCTCTCTTTGTCTCTGGTCGCTAAATGTCACTAGCTTAGCTGTTTCTCTGAAGTGCTACCCATGTCTTAAAGGAAGTGGGGAAGGAGTTGTGAATGGATGAACTGAGGTTAAAGGGAAAATGAGAAATGTGTCTTGTAATATATGACGGCAATATCAGTGGGTTGGATACTTAAGGAAGAACTGCATCCTTGTCATTTAAGTTCTTATTAGTAGTGAGGAATGTTAAAATTTATGACTCAGAGTCATTTCTATATATACATAGGACATCTTGGAAAAGTTACCTTCTTATTATTAAGGAATCGATGGTGAGGTTTACCACCCTGTGTGAAGACCCCAGTGATTGGAAGTGGGTTACGAATGGTAGTGGGTTGGGTGCCTTATGAGCAGGAATCCTCCTCTCCTTGAGTCATCATGAAAGGACGTGAAGTCACTCTCTGCTTGTGTGTGGGAAAGACATGAAGAACTGCTCATTTCTGCATGTCTCTTAGACCATGAGATACTGGCCAGCAAACTCCACTTGGAGACCTTTGGGTGCTCCTTCGCATTGTGTTTTGTTACTGTGCCTCACCGAGTTCCAGAGAGTGAGTAAAGCATTGCCTTTTCTATTTCCTAGTTCAGTGTCTGAAGTTTGACACTGTAAACCATGGTTCTCAAACAGTAGCATGCGTCAGAATCTTTGGCAGGGTTTGTGGAAACAGATTGTGGGGCTTCCCACCCAAAGTGTCTGATTTGGCAGGTTTGGAGTAGACCCAAGGGTATATTCAGTTCCCAGGTGACATTGGTGATGCAGACCCAGGTGCTGCCCTTTGAGAATCACTGCTACAAACACATTACCTTTTAATAAAACCAACAGAAGTTCATATTCAATTTATTTAAGGAAGAGATGCTTGGTATTACTACTGTTTAGATTAGACTTTATATTGTTTCTCTCTATATATATGTTGGTTATAACATTATGTGACCCACAGGAATTGCTCTCTTAAAATACTATGTATCTTTAGTAAAAGAATCAATACCATTTGGTAATTGGCATCTTGTGACTTTTCACAGACTCATCATTACTGCTGCTAGACAGAAAGCCACTTTTGGGAAGAGGAAAATAGTTTGCGTTATTGTACTTGATGTTTCAAGCAAAGATGGGAAAAAAAATTTTTTTTTTATTCTTTACTAAGAATAGTTGTTATTCACTCAATGTATATTTCTCAGCCAGTTGGAATCCAGCACGATCTACCAGCTGTGCGTGTCCTGTGGACACCCAGAGGGGTGTAGCAGGATTACTGTTATAAGGACCACACCTGGCTTACTTGCATCCACTTTAAATTGGGGAGATTTCAGAAGAATAAAATGTCTGTAGATGGGCCAATGGGCAGCCAGAAAGAACTTATCATTGTAACCATCATATTGGTCTAAATGGGAAAGGGTTTGGGGGCTGGTACTGAAGTTTATATCTGTTTTGTGTACTTATTTGTCTCAAGGTGTTTTTATTTTGTCTTGAGGTATATCTTCTTATAATGTAATGATAAAAAATTTTTTAAATAATTTAAAGTACATACAAATTAGACATTTTTTTCCAAAAGAGAAATGATTTAGTTTCTTTTCAGTTGTATAATGTAATAAAATGTCCTAATATATGTTTGCGCATTCTTGGAGAATTGTGGCTGAACCTTTTGTTGCTCTTTTATGTATTATAAGCTGTTATGATCCTCTTCTCTCACAAAAATAACTCCTTTTTAAAAAGGCAGTTTGAACTATGTACACATTTGGATTTTGCTTGTGCTATTGAGCTTAAGTTCTTGATTCAGAGTGTCATTAAATAATTAGGAACATCATAAATATATAGGAAAAAATTATATGGGTTACTTCCATGAGCACTGAGTTACAGTAATATACAGCATAGGTAGTTTTCATTAATTAGTTTATACTATTCAGTCTGCTTACTAACTTATATGTTGTACTAATTAGTGACAGAAATTCAGACATAATTGTGCAGTACAGGTATGTGGCAGGTAAGTCATCACATGTGCCAACTCCTCTTCCTCTGTTAGGGCTGTGCACTCTCCTGGTCAGGATACAGGGTTTCATGTCAAGTGGTGTGATGGTCACCCAGTGGTGGCGACCGATTTCCACACCTGTGTGCTAAGCATTGGCCTTCCTTGTTTTCTAAAGACAAAATGTGACCTTTTCTCAGAATACCTTACAGTAGTAGCAACCTATGCCTATCTGTATCTATTATCAATACATATATTCAAATTGAGTAGATACTTATAAACTGGAGGGGAGGTTCATGTTGGATTGGTGTTGGGTGTGTGTGTGTGTGTGTGTGAGAGAGAGAGAGAGAGAGGGGGGGGGGGAGTGGTATACCCTAGAAAGCAATGGTAAGTAGGCAGTTGTATCCAGCTTCCTGACAAAATAGCACCTTTGCTACATGTGCCCAGGACCTTGCAGGCGTCCCCAAACTACGGCCCGCGGGCCGCAATTTGGCCCCCTAAGGCCATTTATCCAGCTCCCGCCGCACTTCCAGAAGGGGCAACTCTCTCATTGGTGGTCAGTGAGAGGAGCACTGTATGTGGGAGCCCTCCAATGGTCTGAGGGACAGTGAACTGGCCCCCTGTGTAAAAAGTTTGGGGACCCCTGTTAGTGGATCCTCGTGTTCCCGCAGCACGGGCAGTGCTGGTCCCTGTGTTGTCGGTGAGGAAACAGGCTGGAGCAGGGTCTGCACAGGGCAGCTCTCTGGTCCTTGGTGGCAGTCAGCCCGGTGTCCCCGTGTGTGTGACCGTCGCCCTTCAAAGGGCTAGGTTGTTTTGTGCAGCTTACTCAGTCTTGCCTTTTTCTCTTTTTGTATTCATAACCAGGAAAAGTAAGAAGAGCTTTCCTGTCCTTTTAATGACCAAACTGCTCTCAGTTTTCAGTGAGTCAGTTCAAAGAAAGAATGCAGTCTTTCTGTACCTGGTAAATATTTTCTGCTAATGCAAGCTCTCAATTTAGTAGCCTTTGATAAATCCAGGTGTTATGATGATTGCCTTTCATTTTGTGGAATGACTGTTAAAATGACTCACCAAATATATACATGTTTTAACTCTGAACTGTTCGACTTTGTGTGCGTTGCTGTGGTGAAGTGACACTTGGGAAGCCTGTCTCTAGCCAACAGCGGGCACAGTTATGATGGGCCCTCATACTTAGACTTGATTCTGGTTTCTTTAGAAAAAGTTGTGGTAATAAAACTTAAGCAGCGATCCTTGTATGGTGGTTTAATTGAAGTGCTTGTAAATAATAGTTCTATAAGATTAATCTAGTCGCCAGAATATCAAGGCCTACAATGCCCCACTTGACAAACCGACCTCAGTGAAGATCAGAGAGGTCAGGTTGCTTTGTGGAAGCCCAGCCAGTGCAGAGGTGTGATCAGAATCTAGATCAGAATCATCGTATTTTGATGCCTAGCATTTTTAAGTACCTTAAATATAAAATATGTGCCTAAAAGAATAAACAAACCATAGTGACAGTTCCTATGGATTCTCCTTTTGCTTAACTTAAAATATTAACATGGAAGCAGAGAAGACAAAGATTGTATTTATTCTGCGCCCAATATTTTCTCTGTTAACAACAGTGTGGCAACCATTATTTAACTCTGAGGTTAATTTTCAGATGGAGGAGACCCCTCAGGAGTATTACTGTACCTGCTTTACAGGTAGGGAGACAGGTGTAGAGGGAGGTTCTAGAGCTCAGGATGCTAGAACTGGAGTTTAAATCCAGTTCCCTCTGCTTTCAACATCCATTGCTAAACTGTGAAGCTGGTTTATTTTTGGAATTAAAATTTAACTAAATCCAGTCCATTCCAAGCTAACTGATGAACTGATCCTGATTGTGGAATCATTTCCTCCCTGAGCTCACCCATCCCAAACTCTGAGCAATGTGGAGACATACTGAGGGGGTGCAGAGACCACATTGTCCTCTGTAATGGTTTAACACAGGCATGACCAACATATGGCCTGTGGGCCAGATCCGGCTGCGTAATGAGTTTATACGGCCCGCGATTAAATTTTTAATATTCTCCGCTACTTTAAAATCTCAGCTACTCAGAAGCAGAAGTGTCTTTGATTATTGAAAATCGAGATATTTAAGAAGATAGAGATTCACAGAAAAGAATTTCGTGTGTGACTAATCTAGGGTTAACTTCCGATAATTGGTCGAATGGATTCGCGATACTTCTTTATTTTTTAAAAAAGTTCCATTATAAAGATTTACAACTTTTGTACTCTTCTGTACTGGATATGAACTGTTTGACGTTTAGCGGTGATGTGAAACCCATATTCTTTTAGGTGGAGTTTGCCAGTGCAATAGTTTTTACTCATTTACATTTATTCATAAACAAATTACATAATAAAATTTTGTTTACTTAAACGAATTGTTTTTGTATTTAAAAATTTTTAATTTTAATATTTTGTCCAGCCCGGCCCGTGATAAAAGTTTTTTTTCTAATCTGGCCTGGGGGCAAAAACTGTTGGCCATGCCTGGTAACATCAGAACTCATATTCACCATCTTTATTATGTAGTTTAAAGGTGTAGGTCATATCCCCTTTTAAAAAGTGTTTACAAAATATTTTTACATTATAAACATTTTAAAATTAGAGTGAACTAGCAAGTTCAAAGGTGTATATATTTTGTGTAAACATTTGTCTCCATGTTTTTACTTTTATAGTTGATTAGTTTCCCAAAATACTTTAAAAACACCTTTCAAATTTAGTTGACACCTTTAATGAAAAATATTGATGTTACCACAAAGAGTATTAAAATATTAATACAACATTTCAAGGGTCTGACTGGCTTGGGAATAAAGGAAAGCTCATTATCTTAAATGAAATTATAATGTTGAGAGTATAAAGAAGAATCTTTAAATACCCAGAATACCTGAGTTTTCCCAAACCAGGAGAATCTTTGCTTTAAAACCTGACTCATCCCCTGAAATTCACCTTTGCCCTAGAATCTTCTGTAAATCACTACCTGGCTGGCCAAGAGGGTGGGACACAGAGAATGCAGGCATGCGCTACTAAAAATATTTATACATTTAGGGGGGCTTGTGTTACATAGCTGCTTTATCCTAGCAATGTGGAGCTCTGTGCACAGAATTATATGTGCATTGTAATCCATACTTGTTCAAAGCGAGGAGTGATGTACATTAGCTTACTTGGTACCTTTCTGTTTGCAGGAGTCATGTTAGGGCTTCTAAAAGGAGAGATAAATTGATGGATTTTATTGTCTTCTGGATAAATTCTGACTAACTGGAGCTTGCAAAGATAATGTGAAACTCATTGATGCTGTTGACATGGTGGTGAGATTGCAGAGCTGCTTGACCAGTCCAGCGGCTCAGCACCCCTGAGTCAAGATGGCCGGAGGCGGGGCAGAGCTGGCCGCTCATGGTCATTGAATTCCTATCCTGTGGGGCACATGCTGGACATACCCACCTACATGCTGGCACTGTGTACTTGTACAGTGTGGAAGTCCAGGCAGTAGGGCAGAGAGAAGAAGGCATTGTGTCTTGCTTTCTGTCCAGTCCGCTCACCGACCCTCTGCAGCCTTCGTGGTCGGCTCTTGGTAGCACCAGTGCTGCGGGCGGTCCTAGCTCCTGAATCCAGCCATGCTTGCCATCTGGCTCATGTGGCCAGAGGGGCAGTCATTTTATTTTGAAAGGGTCAAATTTCACGTTTTCAGAAGACTATAGTTAACAATACTGTATTATGTGCCTATAGATTTGCTAAGAGGGTAGATTTGCTATTAAGTGCTCTTACCACACAGAAAAGTTGTTTTTTTTTTTTCATTCCAAAGGGGGTGTAACAAAAGGAAGCGTTTGGAGGAGATGAGTGATTTGTGGCCTTGATGTGGTCTCGTGGGTGTGCACTCACCCCCAGATTTGACAGGCTGTGTGTAGTCAATATGTACAGCTTTGTATGTCAGTCATCTCTCCACAAAGTGTTTTAAGTTTTCAAAATAAAATTTAAACTTCTTAAGAAATATAATTTATGGACTAAAGCATGAGAAAAAAGAAAACGGAAACTAATGTTTCCTTCAACTATGTTCAGGCAGCCTATGATTATTAATACTCTGTTCTTACAGTGTATAGTAAAGATGATTATTTTCTGGCCTGTTTAAAAGGTAGTTAGTTTGAAAGTCATGGAAATATTTAAGAGCCTTACTTATTTTTTATTGTAACAGGAAAAAAATCTTATATTTACTAAACATTAATCAAGAGATTATAACAGTACCATTATCATTTTCTAAGTTTTGATTAAAAAAATAGCTTATAGCCTTATCTTAATTTTATAGCAACCTTAATTTTTCAAGCAACAATCTTTCCGTGGGGAAGTTAGGGTCAGGTGTGTGTCAGTGTCCTGGGGCTGCCACAACGTGCACCACCAGCCAGATGGTTTAAACTGCACTGCCTCATGGTCGTGGAGACTGGAAACACTAGGTCATGTTGTTGGCAGGGCTGGTTCCCTCTGAAGGCTGTGGTGGTCTGCTTCCTGATACCTCCTCTTCCCTCTGTGTGTCTATGTCCAGATTCCCCCCTTTTGTAAGGACATCAGCAGCATTGGATGGGGGCCTATACTCACACCTCATCCCAGCTTGATCACCTGAAAGACCCTATTTCTATTGATAGTAAGTCACATGCACAGGTCCTGCAAGTTAGGCTAGTAATTGGGTGACTTAGTTCATAACTGATGTGGCTGCTTGCTCAGGGTCTCTTACATAGACAGAACATTCTGGAGTGCCATGGAAGAGGTAGTTGTAACAGAACACGGCAACATACCTGAGATACTACACTTATAATTAATTTTCTAGTGTCTTATGTCAGGGCAGATTTTACTTAACAGTAGCTGAGTTTCTAACCTTAAGGAACTATCTGGAAAATAGTGTAAGAGAAATGTCACCCTGCCTTTGGGGAAAACAATTTCAGTGGCAGCGGATTTCTCATCAGAAGCCATGGAGACTGGAGGTATTGGCATGCCATTCTGCAAGTGCAGAAAGAGCTCACAATCCTGATTCTATACCCAGCAAAAATATCCTTCTGGAATGAAGAGGAAATTGAGACATTTTTAGATAAAGGGAAAAAAAGAGAGTTCATCACAAGCAGATCTACCCTAAAGGAATGACTAAAGAAATGAACTACTGAGGTTTAAATCTAGCAGGACATGCTCAGGGCTTGTGTACTGAACACTGCGCACTGCTGATGGAAGAAATCAAGGAGAATGGAGAGACTCTGTGTCCGGGTATTAGAACCCTCAACATAAGGAATATCGTTCTCCCCAAACTGATACACAGGTGTAAGGCAGTGCCTCCCAAAATCCCCACAAGCTTTTTAATAGATATGGTTCTAAAATTAATGTGGGAATGCAAGGGAACTAGATAGCGAACAAGATTTTGAAAAAGAAGAAAGAAGTAGGAGGAATCAGTCTCTCTCATTTCAAGACTTGTAGAGCTGTAGGAATCAAGCTTGAAGGTATTGGTGGAGTGATTGACACATTGATCAGTAGAACAGAATAGAAAACTTAGAAATAGATCCAAACAGGGACAGCCAGCTGACTTGTGACTAAGGAACAAAAGCGAGTCAGCAGAGGAAGGGAAATCTTTTTGACAAGTGATTTAAAAATAAAACCCTTAACCTAAACCCTGCACATTAGGTAAAGACACAGGCGACAATCTTCCGGATGTGGGCTTGGTGAGCAGTTTTTAAACATGACACTGAAACCATGTCCATAGAATTAATCAATTCATTAGACTTGATCAGAACTCTGTTAAGAGAATCGAAAGACAAGCTTTACGCTGGCAGAGATTATTTCCAGAGCACGCACCTGATAAAGGATGCTTGTCTACAATATAGGAAGAACTTTTAAAGCTCAGCCCTAACACAAAAATAGTCCATTAGAAAATAGAGAGTTTTAGAAAAATACAAAAGGAAGGAATAGATGTCGCTGAAGAAGATGCATGGTAGCAAATAGGCATATAAATAGATGCTCTTGTTACTAGCCCCTAGGGATATGCAAATTAAGGGACACAAGGTGTCACTACTACACACCTGAGAATAGCAGAATAAAAAGCAACGGCCACACCAAATGCTGGTGTCATTTTGGAGAAACGAGCTGTCCTGTTGTTTGTGAGATGTAAAATGCCACCGCTGTTCTGGAAAATTTTTTAAAAACTAGGCATACACTTAGTGTGTGACTCAGCAACCTCATTTCTGTGCATTTGTCCCAGAAAAATAAAAATTACTTCCACATAAAAATAGGGACACGAATGTGCTCTCCATATTCTAGATGAGAGTCCTTCACTGGTGATGTGCTTGCCAGGATTCTTGCCCAGTGTAGAGCCAGTGACCCTGTGTACACCCAACACGTGGGTGTTTGTAGCAGCTTTATTATGCTGACCCCAGACTGGAAACAACCCCAGAATCCTTCAGTAGGTCAGTGGTGAACAAACTGTGGTACCGCACATCATGGAATACTGTCAATAAAAAGAAACAAATTATTGCTACATGCAACTTGGATTGAATCTTAAGGACATTATGCTGAGTAAAACATGCCAACCCCAGATGGTCATATACTGTACTATTAGTATAACAGTCTCAGAATGACAAAATTATTAAAATGGATGACAGGTTAGTGCTTGTCAAGGCTGAGTAATAGTGGAGGGAAAGGAATCTTTGTGATGAAATAGTTCTATATTTTGATTGCAGAGATGTTTACGTGAATCTGCACGTGATAGGAAAAGGACATAGAACTATACACACACTTTATGCTGACGTCAGTTTCTGGAATTTAGAAGAACACTGTAGTTACATAACATGTAGCCCGTGGGGGAAACTGGGTGAAGGGTACATGGGACCTGTCTTGACAAATTCCTATACTTTTCTATTTTAAAGTAGAAAGTTCTAAACAAAAGAGAGGGTTTTTATAGTTGCTGTAGGATCCCACAGTACCAAATAATTACTTTACAGAAACAAGAAGAGTAAAGATCTGAGGCTCTAACTTTGGAACGTGTCTTTGTAGGGTAGGTAGACTTTTCGTGAATTGATAATAGAGAGGAAATGTATTATATCTTAGACTAAGAATAAATATGTATATATATGGAGTAAATGTCTCTATAATGCTAATATTCTTAAGGCATATTAATATCCATTGGTTTGAAGAACATTTTATTTAGTTGAATGGAAGAATGTGTTTTTAAGTTTTGTACCTCACAAAGAACTCTGGGATACTTGTCACCCTTGTATTGTCACATAAATTCATGAAGACTGAGAGTCAGAGAGAAGACATAAATTACCAATACCAGAAATAAAACTGAACCGTGCCAAAATGCAGGGGTATAATCAAAGCCACCTGTAGTTTTAAATAAAACAAAGCCTGTTTTTCATGGATCTAAGAAATGGAAATAAAGAACTCTCATAGTAGCCAAGGATGTCGAGACAAGTTAGAGGCCAGTGGTGAGTCCTGTAGTCACATGTTCGTTTGCTCCAGAAGACTGTCACACTTTGTGATGACCTCTTTGGGTGACCACTATTTCTCTCTGCTCTCCAGTTGTAAGTGTTCTGTGGCTCAGCAGTTGCAGCCCCATTCCTGTCTCAGCATCTGGCAGCTCTTAGTAGCTGCTTGTTGAATGTGTCAGTGCGCAGGTGGTGACTTAGTGAGACTCTTGGAACCAGAAGAAAGAAGAGACAGTTACAGAGGTACAGATAGGATGATGAAACAGGCGAGATGGTAGGTGTGGTGTTGGGCTCCAACTTCTGCTGAGCCATACAACGTTTACACTCTCACAACGAGGTGTCAGGACCGACTGTGCAACGTGGATATGGTTACTGGATGCCGTGTTCCATTGAGCAGTTGTAAGCTCTGAACGGGCCCCAGGTCAGGGAGGGGATCAGAGTGTTTGCCATTGAATACTAGCTGTCTCTGAGTGTGACTGCTCTCTCTGCAAACTGCCACATAAGTGACAAATGACAGTGACTGACCTCGCACTGTCTCTGCCCCAGTGTGCGCAGTGCTCGCTACTTAGTGGCCTGTGCGGGTCTGCTTCTTCTAGTGCACAGGTCCCCAAACTTTTTTACACAGGGGACCGGTTCACTGTCCCTCAGACCGTTGGAGGGCCGGACTATAAAAAAAACTATGAACAAATCCCTATGCACACTGCACATATCTTATTTTAAAGTAACAAAAAACAAAAAACGAGAACAAATACAATATTTAAAATAAAGAACAAGTAAATTGAAATCAACAAACTGACCAGTATTTCATTGGGAATTATGCTCCTCTCACTGACCACTAGTGAAAGAGGTGCCCCTTCCGAAAGTGCGGCGGAGGCCAGATAAATGGCCTCAGGGGGCCACAGGGCTGTAGTTTGGGGACCCCTGTTCTAGTGGGAGGTGTGCAACCAGGAGTCATTGACTCGTTTGGGCCCCAACTCTGTTGGAATACTTTAATTAAGCCATTTAAATAGTTGTTTAAACCACAGAAAAGAAAGATGATGTTTTTGTGAAACATAACTTGAATGTTTTGAAAAGATTTGATAAATAGTAATTACTAAAGATGCTTTGAATTAGACTTGAATAGGAGAGCTGTAAAATATTAGGGATCAATTCTAAAAATAAAAAGTGAAAAAGATTCTGCACTCAGATGTCTTCACATGTCTTTTAAGTAAGTTACTATTTTTTTTTTTTTTTCTGAAGCTGGAAACGGGGAGAGACAGACAGACTCACACATGCGCCCGACCAGGATCCACCCGGCACGCCCACCAGGGGCAACGCTCTGCCCAGCAGGGGGCGATGCTCTGCCCCTCCGGGGCATCGCTCTGCCGCGACCAGAGCCACTCCAGCGCCTGGGGCAGAGGCCAAGGAGCCATCCCCAGCGCCCGGGTCATCTTTGCTCCAATGGAGCCTCGGCTGCGGGAGGGGAAGAGAGAGACAGAGAGGAAGGAGGGGGGGTGGAGAAGCAAATGGGCGCTTCTCCTGTGTGCCCTGGCTGGGAATCGAACCCGGGTCCCCCGCACGCCAGGCCAACGCTCTACCACTGAGCCAACTGGCCAGGGCCTAAGTTCCTATTTTTAAAGCAGTTTTTCAACCTGTGGGGCATGAGGTCAATTTAGTAGTTGAAAACAGCAATAAAAAAAGAGAACTGTGTTAGAACATATCAGAGTGCATTGCACCAAGGAAGTAGCATTTTGTCCTGAAACTTTCCTTGAGATGTCAAAAACTTGAAAAACAAAGCGAAAGAAATTGAAACTGGAAATATTAGAATATGTCTTCAGGATATTATTTTTCTCCAAGGAAGAAGAAGAAAATGAGTGGGTCCAAACTGAAAGCAAAGGTTTTGGTCTGACATAGAAAATTGGTGAATGAGTGTATATTTATGAACTTTGCATTAAAATGAAATGTTTAAGATCTACATAGTGATTTTATGATATTTATTTTAAGTTGATGTTTTTGATTGACTATCCATCCGACTACAGATCTATTCACAGGCAAAGAGTGTCAGCATATTTTAGTTGACTAATTTTTCTCTCATACCTCCTTGTTTTATCCCAGTCCTCTGTCTCTACCCCACCCCCCTCTCTATGCCACTTAGTAGTAGTAAATGACCTCAGAGGCACTGCCTAGGCCTCAGTTTACTTTTTGTAAAGTGCAATTATGAGAGCATTTATGGAAGCAACCATTGCATCACTTAATCAAATCCTGAACTAGTTGTAAAGTGAAAGCAATTGAATTGGATTTATTTATACTGAAGTGTGAATGGCTGACAATCCCACAAACTTGCTGGAATATTTTTTAAGAGTGTCTTTTTAGGTCACGCTTTACTCTGATGTTTCAGACAGAGGACCGAAAGTAGTGAACATTTGAGACTGAGTAAAGCTTATCTGCCCACTCCATTCCTTTAGGTCTGATTGTACCATGGTTGGGGAGTGATGGCAGTCACTCCTTCAGTCCATCTGCAGAGGCCTGGGCAGCCATATAGAATTTCAGCCTCCCCTCCAGAACATGCAGCATACCTGGGTCAGGGGTGGCAGACAGGGCGTTCTCTTGCCCTTCCCGTTGTAATAGGATGAGGCTTCCTGTCACCTTGGATCGCTGTGTCCCAGGGCTGCTCTCTCCTTTTGCCTCTCCCCCTTCCTGGAGTGAAGATGGTGAGTTTTGCGGTAGAGGGGAGGGGCCTTCTCTGGATAGACCCCCTGCTATGCAGAAGCCCTAGGACCCTGGGCCTGTGGAGAAGGTCATCCCACTACTGAGGCCCTGTGCCTACACGAGAGGCTGCTTTTGCCACACACCCCTTAGTAGGCCGTTGGTGGTTGTGTGGCCGCAGCTCCGGGACAGCAGGGCAGCAGTGCGGAGGCGTCGCCACGTGCTGCACAGAGCTCAGTGGTGGGCTGCAGAGGTGTTCTCTAAGGGCCAGCAGTGACTGTGATGTTCTGTGAAGGCAGCAAGGAGGGAGAAAAACACATACTGACATCTGTTGTGTTCTCGTCACATTCGTCTTCGCACCTTTGTTCTTCCCACCATGCAGAGCTTGACTAGTCCAATACAGTCTTCCTTCAAACTCATTTGAATTTTGTATTCTGTTTCAAACCGTAGTCTTGCACACTTTAATAGAGTCTTATGAATTGTGATTGAATAAAACCGGTGCTCTTGAAACCTGTCCTATGTCTGTCTCATGCCTTCGTGTCTGCGTTGGCCCTGCAGCCCGAGAGGCATGAGCACGCTCATCCTGACAGCTACCTCATGAGAAAGACATTGTCATTTTACAGATGAGAAAATCGAGGTTTGAAACGGGAAGGAACCTAGGTCTCGCAGGTACTGATTGGAAGTGTTTGATTTCTCCCCCACGCCCTCCGTCACGGGCATGTTGTGAGCCTGTGACACAGAAGCATGAGCAGTGTTGTGCAAGTGTGAAAGCTGAGGGGGCTCAGCTATGTCCCCAGCTGTTAGAAACTTGCAAGGAGATCTTTAAGATCCTTTATAGAACTCTGGTCTCTCATTTCCCCATATGCATGTTCAATTCAATTTCAACCTTACTATTGGTAAAAGTGACATTTTTAAAAATGAGACACTTGGTGTACTTGAATATTGGTTCTGAATCAAAGCAGTTATTAACGGGATAGTACCCCTGGGAGCTGTCCTCAGTCTGGTGCATGCCTCTGTGTGTATCTGCACACGCTTGACTTTTAAACCCAAATCCTTGTCACCAATTGTTGGTCTCCTTACCACACTGAAAAAAAGCTATTTTAGTCTTGCCTTATTCCAGTTTTTCATCCCCCATGCCTACCAAGTCCCTAAATGTGCAGCTTGTCCATCATGTGTAAGAGCCTGGAGCTCAGGTGTTCTATCAGCAGTCTGGTTTTAAATCCTGACTTCGCGTTATTAGTGTGACATTGGGTAGAGTGCTTCAGCTCTTAGTGGCTCCCTGTTCTTATTTTTAGAGTATACGGATACCAACAGATCATTACCATATTGTAATGCCTAAAATGTTTGGGGTTGATGTTTTACTTTGTAAATTTTAATTGAATAATTGTATTGTTTAATAGGATTTTATACACACACATTTATATCTGTTAAGTAGAATTTACTTGAAACACTAAGTAATTACACGGCCCGTTTCTGATGGCTGTTACTGTAAGTAATAGATTGCCTTCCACTTTAGATTGAGTTTGGTGGGGAAGACTGCCCGTTTGTTGCAGAATCACCCAATCCAGTCTGTCAGCCCAGGACTTTGCACTCTGGAGGTGATTTTACAGGTCCCGTCCTGCTTCTGGATCTAGACCTGCCCTGTTGTAAGGAGGACTTTCCCCAGCGGCACCTGTCACATTTGGAAAACTCCCTATCAGTGGGCGAGCACCATCTTGACAGTCCTGTGTTCTGCTTCTACCTTGCTAATTGTTTCCTTGGGATTATTTGGATTGTGTAGAAAGGTTTTTGCAAATCCTTTTATTACTGAAGTCATTGTTGCCAGCAGGAATAAGATTAAAGGTGCTTCAGTCTGTTGAGTTGTTTCTAATTTGTACCTGTCATTTCAGTGGCCCTTTAACAGAACTCTGTCTCCTGTCCCTCCCCCTACCCCCAGCACTATCTCAGCTAGGTCGGAGAAGCCAGGCCATTGGAAGAAATCTCATTTTATCCTCCTGATTATTATGCTGGCGCTCAGGAGATAATTTTTCCCTTCATGCACTGCCAATTAATATGCAAATGGCTGATAAATATTTATGGAATGATTTGAATTATGCAGGGAGTGCTTGCAGTATATTCTGTAAATGAATTGTTCCCGGACTTCAAAGTGCTGGCTGCTGTGCTAACGAGGAGAGATTTGCATAAAGCCCTAATCACGCGCATACTGATTAAGCTTCATTATGGAAACTGCCAGCTGCAATCTTTGTTTCTATTTTATTACAAAAAGGGGAACTTTTCATGCTTCAGTTGCCTTGACAATGTCAGTCCTAGCTGGTAGGGGAGACTAAAACTCCTCTGAGCAACCGAAGTTTCCTTCTTCAGTTGGAGATGGCTGTGGTGTAACTGGAGTTCACATCTCTCCCGCCTGCATCCCACCCCCCACCCTGTCCCCCTAGAGTGGATGGAAAGAGTAGTACCTCTGACCCCACCCTGCCGCCACCTGTTTCTTCCTCGCTTTGGACTGTGTGGACCTAGAAGATCTCACAGCAATGCTGGACTGCAGTGACTATATTCTAGGTGGGTACCACCAGTGCAGTTCTTGCTTAGGAGCTTTAATATGGAAATAGCGGGTGTGGGTGACTGTCCAAACCCTTAATTACACATGCACATGCTGGGCGGGGAGAGATGGATGGAGGAGGGAGGGAGCGTTTGCAAAGCACTGGGTCCTTGAATTGAAGTAGGTCCCTCCCTACCACAAGCTCTTCTGGTTCAGGGATATTTTTAGTAAATAATGTGGATTTAGAATTCAACTTGAATGGAGAACATTTTTGCTTTTTGGGGAATTTCTACTGAGAGTATTTCATGTTGTAAAGACACCACAGATGTGAAACAGGGTCTGAAGTGAGCCTGAATGATATGTAGAGTAATAAAATGTTTTGCATACTTAGTGCAAATGTCTTCTATAAAAACCAGAACCTGGTGGAGATAAGGCAGAGCCTAGTGCAGACCTGCTTCCGCAGGCACCAGTCTGGGCTGACTACCCTGCACACTGCAGTCGGGCGGTGGGTCCATGTCCAGGTTTCAGAAATGGAACTTTTCACATTTTGACTAATATTAGCCCTTTTTATTTTTAAAAGTTAACTTCTTCAGAAAACAATTTTTAAGTACTGAAAAGCCTATTTTTAGAGTTTTCTCTATAGAACAACAAGCCGTTTGGGGATGGGGGCTTTCTGGCTTGAATGCATAAACTGTCTTTGGTGACTAAGATTTAAAATAGATTGAGGTGACACTTTGGTTTTTAGACATATGGTGAGTCACGGTGGCCATATTTTGTGTTGAGTATTGTCTGTTTGTATGCCAAATTGGTGAAACCTCTTTGGGCTACTCTGGTCACCTAGAAAGTTAGATGGTGTGAACTACAGGACTTTTGACATCTTACAAACCTTTGCAAATGATTTTTTTCCATTGTATGTCATTTTTCCCATTTGAAAAGTTGATGCTGCCCCATCACCTTCACAGTTGCCAAGGACAGAATGAAAGGACAGCTCTGAAAATGTTTGAATTCTCACATCGAAGGCACGGCCTAACCCCAGGCAGTGGGAATGTCTGTACAGTATGGGAAAACTACTGTTAAACGGGTGAACAGCTGGACCAGCACACTGCTGTCAGGAATTCAGTCCAAGAGCAACTTACAGGATGCGCGTAGACTCATTAACAGTCTGCACCAGGTGCCAAGAGAGGAAGCGCCTCAAGTATCAAAAGCGAAATTACTTATTTATGCTTATACTATATTTACGAATTTGGCAACTCACAAAAGTCAAGGAAAATGCCTTTTTGAAATGCTTTTAGCATTATATTTTAAAATGAGAAATTGTCTATTATTTAATATTATGTTATTAAATATAATTGCTTAAAGTCTTCTCATAGTTGTACAGTTAATCAGAATTTTTATTATTTTGTACAAGTAATTTTGTTAAATGTCTTTGAAGCTCTTGACAATTCAATAGAAGATCCTTACAAGCTTCACATGGAGTACCTGTGACATCAACTTGAATTTATGGATATGATTTGTACAAGGTTAGGCTTGTTAAGAATTATGCCTACTTTGTTTTTATGCTATGTATGAAATTACCATCTTTTTAAATGAGTATTAACTGGTTCATTAGTTTTCCATTTTCTTGTAAAATACCGTCGAAGAGGAAGCATTGAACAGTGTGTGCATCATGGTCTGCTCTATTCCATTTGTTGTGATCTCTGTTGACTTTTGTAAGACTTTGGTTAAGTCATTCAGAAAGCTGATTTTTACAACTTAGTACACCTGTTTCTTTCAAACCTTGGTATGCTTCTAGATGATATTTAAATGTTTCTGGACAGTGGGCGGAAGGAAGTTGTAAAACAAGCCTCATTTATGACCAGAAACGTTAGAATCTGAACGTTGTGAACTTCTGAAGAAGAAACCAAAGATTTGAAGAACTGGATAAACCCATAAGACAGGCATCAGTTTAAACTGTATTAGAACAGCTGTCCTGTAGCTTCTGGTTATAAATGATGAAATTTATGGGAGAAGGACTCCCTCCTGAAGCTCCCTCATCCCTTATGCGTGTGGGTAATGCCACTGTCACAGCATGGTTGGGGCTCTAGTGATCATTTTGATTTCTTATTTCAGTGTTTAAGCAGATGACAAAATGTGCTCTTCTGTCAAAAAATCAAATATAAAGTATTTTTGATTTTATATTTATTCCCAGCTAACCATTTAACCAGTAGTTAAATGGTTCTTAGCCTGGTGGGGAAAAGGCAAAACTTGCATGATTATAAACTTGTTTGACTTACAAATACGCTAAGTTTGAGTCTGCAGGAGAGGTAGAGTAAGGTATGTATTTAGTGTGTATTTAGTTTTTGCCCTTTTGACAGAGTAGAAACAAAACTTGTTCTTGTCTGTTGTATATCTTCTGGGATATCTAATATTTATGATGAAAACTTGACTGTGAAAATCTTTATTAAATCACCCTACAAGATATGAACTGTAACTGCAGGTTCATTTGGGATAACAAGGTAGTATAATTTGTAAGTGGGTGTGGTTGTGATTCAGTCTTGACATTATTAGATTATTTCTGTTATGCTTTGTGGTACAACTCCTTGTACTGGTTTATGGTTGACATGTGAACTGGACCTCACTTTAACACATGCTTAGTTTGTTGGGGGTGGGAGTAAATATGGAGATATTTTTCTTTGACATGCTTTGTATTATTTTATTGAGTTATTATCCAGTCTGTTGTCAAGGTTATCAGTGGATTGCTTTGGTCATAATTAACAAAGAGCTTATGGAAAAAGAAACTTTATTTGTTAATGACATTTTACTTTGTGAGGTGCTTTCCCCACATTTGTATCTTTAACATATTTTTTGCTTCATACTATGAAGCATTTATTCCTTTTACGTATCAGACTCTAACATTTTAGGTTGGATTTCAGCCATCTTTCTTGGAAGAATCTTAAAATTCATTAGAAAAAATACTTATTTGTGAATCACTTCAGGGTTAATGGAATCTTCAGTTTCTTTTACAAACCTTTCTTGTGATTTCCCATGTTTTACCCTCGACTCTGTCTCCTCGAACTGTAGGGCTGTAACATTAGTCAGTATTCTTAACCCTGTCCTCTGCTGCAGCTTTGCTCCCCTAACTACATCTCCAGTTTTATAAACTTCATTCACTTCTGATTTATTGCAGACTCGAGAATGAACAATCCGCCAGAAAATGGTAAACCGTCTGTGGAGAGCGGGGATGGCAGCACTGGTAAGACACCGTCTCAGACCCAGCTTTCTGATTCCACCAGGTAGATAAGAGAGGAGGCTCTCCGGTAACGGGCACTCTCTGGGCAGGTGGAAACCTGAGCCATCCAGTGTAAGTCAGTGTGTGCAGAAAGGGTCGTGCTGGCCCAAGATGCCGAGACCTGTGGACGCTTGGCACTGTGCCGCTGTTTATCAGGGAAGCCGCAGAGCGGCCCGGAGCATGGGCCTTTGTGTCCCTAGTTCTGGGTATGAATTACAGACTACCCACATACTAGCAATGTGGCATCAGGCCGTCTCCCGCTCTCTGAGCCTCATTTCCTCAGCTGTGAATTGACACAAGGTGTTTCAGGGGTCTTTGTGAGCCCTGAGGAGGGAGTGTTAAGCACGGTGCAGGCCACACGCTAACCTCAGTTCAGTGAATGCCTGCTCTTGTCACAGGTGTTCATGAAATAATCTTACTCAGCCCACATTCTATCTAAGATATATTAAAGGTATGGTAGTGTCTATATATAACTAAAAACACAGCTATTTCTATAACTACATCCTTTTAATTGGTGATTTAGGCCTGACCTGTGGTGGCGCAGTGGATAAAGCGTCGACCTGGAAATGCTGAGGTCGCCGGTTCGAAACCCTGGGCTTGCCTGGTCAAGGCACATATGGGAGTTGATGCTTCCAGCTCCTCCCCCCCTTCTCTCTCTCTGTCTCCTCTGTCTCTCTCTCTCTGTCTCTCCCTCTCCTCTCTAAAAATGAATAAATAAAATAAATAAATTAATTTAAAAATATATATATGTTTTTTAAAAAAAAAATTGGTGATTTAAAAAAATACCCTTGATTTGCCCCTACCAGGAGAAAATTACTATATAAGTGAGAAAACTGAGGCCCCAGGAGGAGAAAGCTGAGTCCCTAAAGGGTGGACCGTCCCCACACCCATGTCTACACTCCACTCAGAGCACGGTTCAGGAGCTGTTTCCCAGGTCAGCCTGCTGGAGGTGGGGCAGGGACTTCCCAGGCTTGGTGAAGGCGGAGGTTAAAACACTCAGCCACGCAGGCACTTATGGGCAGGGAAACCCAAAGAGAAGTAGTTCTGAACTAAGCTAGGTTTTCACTAGCAGAGGGCATCACCTCTTTGACCTGCTGCTTAAGAAATGCCCGACTCCGGGGTACCGTGACAATGAGGGTTGCTCTTTGAAACTGTCTTTACCCCCACTGACCGCACAACCTTTTAATTTGAAGCAGATGAGTTGAACCAGTGTAGCAGCTTCCTGCCTACACAGCTTTCATTCCAAACTGTCCTCTATCTGGGGTACTTTTTAGTCTTTCAGTCTCTGAGGTACCTCTGCCTCCTCGGCAACACTGAGCTGCTGGGTTCCCTGAGTATTAACATGTCTGTCCAGGTACTCTGCCTGAGGCCAGCCGTGGGGACTGCCGCACACCTGCCGAGAGGGGGCGGGGCGCGTTCTCTGCTGCTCTGTCCCATTTGGGCCCATCTGTCATGCCTGTGCAGCACTGGTGTCTGGCACCTAGCAGGACAGGTGCTTTGGCCACCCAGCCGACATGCAGGACTTATTTACAGAGAAGGTCAGGGCTGTGGGTCCCATTAAGATGTTTGGGTAGAAAGAGCCTGACAAACACCTTCAGAGGAGAGACTGCATTTCTAGGGAAGAGAAGCTCACTCAGAATGGTTGGCGAACACTGAGAATGTGCACAGCGCTGGACTCCCCCCCCCCCCCCCCCCCCACTGCTGTGCTGGTAGCACCAGGGACTACCAGTGACTGCCCTGGAACAGTGACCACAGCTCCTGGGCCGTGTGCACTGTGTGTGTTACCTGATGTCAGTTTCAGTTCCTGCCACAGCCCCCCAGTTAGGTAGTATTATGATTTCAAGAAATAGGAAATTGAGGCAGAGCCAACCAGGAAATACAGGCAGGACCAGGCTGTGCCCCCTGCCCGTGGTTTCCCCCGTGTACAGCAGTACAGGAAAACTGCAGTGTCCATCTGGGGCACGTGCTGAGCCTTCCTCGGGAGCTCCTTGCCCTGTTTGCGTGTGTGTGGCACAGAGCTGAGCAGTATCAATTTAGGTTGTTTTCTGTTTAATGTCTCTAAACCTCTGACTCTGGCTGAGAACCGGTACTTTCTTAGGCTTTTTACTCCCATTACCAGTGGTAGTGGTGATTTTCTCTTCCCCTCCAAACAGAGGAGAACTTGATTGCTTTTACACAAGCGTTACTGCCAGTGCGGCGACCCACAGAAGCTGGATCAAGTGTGAGATGACCAGCCGTCCTGACTTGGGCACGTAGTGATTCATTTCCTGTCCGTGGGCCGCAGTTCCTTCTGAGCGGGACCTCTCCGCTCATCTGAGAAGAACTGATACCTTGGATGTCTGTTTCTCACTGTTCTTAGTATCTCTCCTCGATGGCACTTCGTTAGCTTAGGAACAAAATGCACTTCCATTCCAGCCTCTACCTTAAATTACTATGTTTGATACGTTAGGTGTAAAGTTACAGTTTATTCAGCTATGACAAACTGATTTTTATCTAAAAATATAACAAGTACACCTGTAGACTGTTTTATGGTAAAGAGTGTGAATACTTTTGTGTAGATTACAATTTTAAACATTTCTTGAAAATAATTTTGATTTATAATATTTTAAGGAGAGTAATACCATGAAATTATTTAAGATTGTGTTATGTTACTTCTTTGCCTTTCTCCAGCCTGAGCGATTTAAGTTGCACTTTTGTCAGATAGCCCTTATATATTCACAGAGCATCTATAGCTTAGGTTTGTTAATTTACTTATTTAGTAAGTGCTTGTCCTATATATGAGACCTTGTACTTGGTATTAGAAGACACTAGTGAAATAATGAGATCCCCTAGGTCCCCAAAGAGTTAGCAAAGCACATTGTCTGACCAGGTGGTGGCACAGTGGATAGAGCGTCAGACTGGGATGCAGAGGACCCAGGTTTGAGACCCTGAGGTCACCAGTTTGAGCGTGGGCTCATCTGGTTTGAGCAAAGTTCACCAGCTTGGACCCAAGGTCGCTGGCTTGAGCAAGGGGTTACTCGGTCTGCTGAAGGCCCGCAGTCAAGGCACATATGAGAAAACAATCAATGAACAACTAAGATGTCACAATGAAAAACTGATGATTGATGCTTCTCATCTCTCTTCGTTCGTCTCTCTGTCCCTGTCTCTGTCTCTGTTTAAATAAAAAAAAACTAGCAAAGCACTGAGAGATAAGATAGGTATGCAGGTGATGGATTCAAGGGCGAGCAGGGTAATTCAAGGGGAGGTATGAGAAAGTGCCACGGTGGTATTTCTGTGAGGAAAAGTGTGTTCATAGGCCAAGTGGAAGGACACACGAGAGAGAAGGAGAGAGAAGAAAGAAAAACAATTAATTGGGACCAAGGTAGGGCAGAAGGACTGGGATCAGAAGTGCAGAATGGATGGTTAACCTTTGAAATAAATAAAAGTAGACCCTTTTTCTAAAATTGGGGAGAAGATGAGATTAAACAAGGAGAGACACCTGAGGTGGTAGGAAGAAGGAAAATAAGGAAGAATTCATGTTAAATCACTTCATTATTCCTGTTTCTCCTCAGAGTCGCTGAGGGGAAGGCAGGGATGACAGCTGTGATCATGGCGGCACTTCCCGTTTGTTAGATTCTTGCTGTGCATGGCTGACCCCTTCACTATACTTCATGTCATGATGGTTAACTCCTGAGGTCACTATTGTTAGGCATCTCACAGCTGAGGGAAATACATTCAGAACTGGTTAGTAACTTGTGCTTGCACGACCTCGAGCCTGCATTCCCTCCGGTTCCATCACTCTCCTCAGATGGAAGGAAGAGGGAGTAAGTTTTGACATGATTCCTTTTAAGGACTTGATTAAAATAAATAGATAAAAAGGATTAATAAGTTTGTTGAGGGTCAGGCTTAGATTTTTCTAATTTATTTTTAATTGGATTATTGGGGTGGCGTTGGTTAATAAAATTATATGGGTTTCAGGTGTCTATCAGGCTGAGATGAAGAAAGAGGAGTGTGTGCTTATCTCGCCAACAAGGTCACATGACCTTTCCCAGAGTAGCCCAGGCATCCATGGTCAGGAGGGAGAAAATTGGAAGATTGGATTATTTTTCCAAAATAATACCTTCTCAGCAAAAACACCATCCAGATAGGAGGGACTAGTGGTGGTGGTTCTCAGAGCACAGTTCTTTGGACAGGGATGCTGCCAAGGAGGAGTTCCCCAGGGAGGCGGTAAGTCCAGAACTTCCTCCCAGCCCTCAGCAGCCTCTGCTCTGCCCTGTCTGTGGATTCACCTAGTCTAGGTATTTTATGTAAGTGGAGTCACACAGTATTTATCCTTTCGTATTTGACCTATTACACTTAGCATAATAATTTCAAGGTTCATTTATGTGGTAGCATGCATAGCTGAATAATACTCCATTGTATGCAGATACCACGTTTTGTTTATCCATATATCTGTTGACAGACACTGGTTATTGCTACCTTTTACCTATTGTGCATAATGCTGCAGTGAACATTGTTGTACAGGTATCTCAGTTCCTCTTTCAATTTTTTCGGATATATAACTGGTAGTGAAATTTCTGGGTAAAACAACAAAAATTTTATTATCTTCCAGTTCTGGAGGTCAGAAGTCCTGTAGTCAAGGTTTGGAAAGCTGAATTCCTTCTGGAGCTCTTTGGAGAACCCATTTCGTTTTCTTTTCTGGCTTTTGTAAGCTGCCTCCATTCTTTATCTTCAAAGACAGAAGTGTAGCATCTTAAAGTCTCTGTGTCTGTGTGTCTCTCTCTCTGACCCCTGCTTCCATTATCACATGTTCTCTGACTTTCCTGCCTAGCTCTTTCTCATATGAGGATCTTTGTGATCACATTGAATCCATCCAGATAATTTACAATAATCTCCCCATCTCGAGACCCGTAACATAATCAGAGCTGCAGAATCCATTTGCCATGTAAAGTAACTATTCAGAGCCTCCAGGAATTAGGATGTGGACATCTTGGAGTGGTCATTGTTCTGCCTGTCATAGCACTTTGTCCTAAATTAAACCTGTTCAGCTGTCTTCTGGATGATGGCTGGAAAAGTAAAGAGTGTGTAAAGTGTTTTAATTGTGAATAGGAAAAACCAAAGTTTTGTTTTTGTTTTAATTAAGTGGGAGGTGAGGAGGCAGAGACAGACTCCTGCATGTGCCCCAGACTGGGATCCACCCAGCAAGCCTTCCATGGCACGATGCTTTGTTGTTGCTTAGCAACCGAGCTACTTTAGCACCTGAGGTGAAGCCCTGGAGCCATCCCCAGTGCCTGGGGCCACCTTTGCTCCTTGAACTGTTCAAGCCTTAGCTGCCAGAGATAGAGAGAAGAGGAGGAGGGGGAAGGGTGGAGAAGCAGATGGTCATTTCTCCTGTGTTCCCTGACTGGGACTCGAACCCTAGACTTCCATATGCTGGGCCGACACTCTACCACTGAGCCAATGGGCTAGGCCCCCGAAGTTGTTTTTTTCATGTAAAGAAATACTAGACATATTTTACAGCCTTGTTCACTTTTAATCAAAGGTCAGATTTCTTTCATCAGAACTCCTGACAAATGGTCATCTACCCTGTGCCTGGGCTTGTTGGCCGAGAGGGAACAGTAGCCTCGGATACAGCCTCTTCTGTTGGAGAGTGCTGTTATCTGTAGTCTTTTGAATCTATCCTTAAGAGTGGCACAGACTAACATGATTTTCCTTCTCTTTCAAATGAAAGCTCTTCTGGGAGCTATTATCCTATTTTAAGTCTTCTCCATTTATAAAGGAATAATCTATATTATTACACATAATAGTGGCTGTTTCTTATTAACTATTTACTAGATGTGTAAATGTATTGGGTAGATTATGATTTAATCCTTATAACAACCATGTGAAGTGCTGTTCTTTTGTTTTTGTAGATCAGAAAACTGAGGCTTAGATGATTAGTCACTTAAGGGAAGTCGCACAGATCTATGAAGGGGGCAGAGCCTTCTCTTACCCTTTGAGCTATGTTGTGTCTCCGGTGTGTAAGGTGCTGTCCTATGCTCAGTAGAATCACTGAAGTGGAATAAAATATTAAATTTGTTTTCAAGAACTTTATCTTATGGGGAGCACATATATAAAAATGTACCAAAAGATTTCTAAGTATGCATGAGTCCATGAGAGTTCAGTATAGGGGGAAGCTGTTTGCAGCTGGGGCTTGAGGGGTGGCTTTGGAGATGGGGGACTAACATGGCCCTTGGAGGCTGGTAGGATTTGTCAGGATGGTGGGAGATAGCATGTGTTCAGCATGAGGGAATGGTAAAGCTAAGGTGGCAGGAAGGAATACACCCAGTGCCCTCCTGCTCCTTTAGAGCTTTCTACCAGGTCATGTGGCTTCTAGATCTGGCCGCATTTGCAGGGCATCCCTCAGGAAGAGCCGATCCCAGCTCCTCAGACTTCAGTGTAGTCGGCAACATTACCATTGGCTTGTTGTTGTTGTTGTTGTTGAAGGTTAAAATGACATTAAATTTAAAAGTTTAAATACAGCCTGACCAGGTGGTGGTGCAGTGGATAGAGCGTCGACCTGGGATGCAGAGAACTCAGGTTCAAAACCCCGAGGTCTCTGGCTTAAGCTTGGGATCATGGACATGGCCCCATGGTCACTGGCTTGAAGCCCAAGGTCACTGGCTTGAGCAAGGGGTCACTCGCTCAGCTGTAGCCCCACACCCCTGTCAAAAAAGTGGTCAATGAACAACTAAGGTGCTACAACAAAGAACTGATGCTTCTCATTTCTCTCCCTTCTTGTCTGTCTGTCCCTATCTGTCCCTCTCTCTGTCTCTGTCTCTATCACACAGAGAAAAAAGTTTAAATATAAACGTTATTTTTTCTGGTAATATTTAATTGTTTTAAAATAGTAAAACTTATTTGAAAGCAACTGATTCACCTGTTGGTTCATGAGCTTGTAGTAAATTAAATGTCTTTTTTCACCTGAATTAGGATAGAGTGAGACTCTCCTATCCTATCCTTGTTCACTTGATTTTTCATTAAAATGATTTTTCCCCCTAGGATAATATCAGTATCTTTCTGACAACTGAAAAGGACAAATAAATTTATTAACGCCGCAACCTAATATATACATATGACATACATTCTAACGAGCACTATTATGAGGAGTTCTAGCCACCAGTGATGTGTTGTGTGAGGTTTATCAGCACCATGGTCACATGTCATAGTCTTTAAGGTGATAGGAAGGGTCCCGAAAGACCAGGGAGCAGTCCTGCTGTTCTTCCTAGGAACTGAAGCATCCTGATCCTGATGTCTTGACTCAGCACTAGTTGTGGAAAACATTTCCAGATGGAATTCCATTGTTTCCAGGAGAAGCCTCAGAAATTCACTGAGGAGCAGACCTTACAGAAAGTTTCAGCAAAGCAGTAGAGCAATCATGGTTTCAGATGCAGAAGGGCTGTTCTCTCTTTGAACTTATATTTATATAAGGACCCTTTCTAATGCTCTGTTGCTTCTATTATGATTACTATTTTAAGTTTATTGCACATTTTACTGTGTGAGTTGTATTCTTTTTTGCTTTCACAAGCCTGAGGGATGAAATACAAATACCAAGTGCTCTTGGAGTTCCTCAGAGTGAAATTCCATTGTGGTGGGTCCAGGTGCTCCTGCAGAGGGCCCCAGGGGCACGGGGACGATGATATGTTACTCTGTTCCTGGGGCGCTGGTAGGTGTCCGCTATGGATGGTGGCCTCTAAGGGTCTGAACACCACACAATAGGGAACATGCCTGACCCTGCTCGTTGGTACATGCAGGATTTTTAAAAGATGTTCCGGTTGGGGAGCTGCAATTATTAAACCTATGAAAATACTAAGTAACATTTGAATTAAGATTATACTTTTATTAAATGAATGAGAAAGCAATTGATCCTTTCAGTTGACAAGAGATAACCCAACCACAAATTTAGAATTTTTAAGGTGGTGTCCATTTCATTTTTATTTGTTATCAATAGAAATTTGAGACACTAAGAAGAGGATTTGTTTCTTAAAGGCCACTTCATACAAAGTATGAGATTGTCTATAATTTTCCCTTTTCTTCTTTAGAGGGCAGCTTAGTTTCTAGTCATGTCACCTTTTTTGTGATTTTTTAAAACAAGTCTGAGACTTTTCCAGCCATGTTGTACTTTACCTCTTTCTTGACGTGAGAATACTGGGCTCACCGAACCTGTGTGTTGGGCTCACTGTGCTGCGTCCTGGCTCAGAGTGTGGCAGGGGGAGCCAGGAGCAGATGTCATGAGCGTGGGGGGCGGTGACTGAGGGGAGCAGAGAGGAGGAGAGGAATTGATGCCACACGAACCCCGTGTTCGTCTCTGGCCCAGGCTGGATGTTGGGGCGGCCCGAAAGAGGAGGAAACTGGACATGCAGTGATACATTTGGTTCTGGAAGTGCGTTTGGGCGCTCTGTGGTATTTGCAGGTGAAGACGTGACCAATTGAAGGCAGAGATGTGTTCCTGAGGAAGGAAATTGGGGCGTTCAGAAGCGGTGGGAGTCTTCCCTAGAGACAAGATTGCGGGGAGGGGGAGGGGTGGGGTAAGGACCAAGGACAGAGCTCTTCCCGCTGTTGCCGGGTCGCAGGAGCCTGCAGTGCCCGCGCTGTCCAGTAGAGGCTGCATGTCAGCCCACTAGCCACACTGCTGGTGCTCAGCAGCACCTATGGTTGGTTAGTGGCTTCCATATGGTTAGCACATGCATACAATGTAACATCATCGCAGAAATTTCCTTTGGACAGCGCTGAAGTAGATAGGAAAGGGCAGCCCCAGAGCGCAGAGGGAAGCCCTCCTATGAGGGTAGTCAGGGCCTGCAGAGGTCAGAACACAGGACCCGGGGATCTGACAGGGGTTCTGGGGGCCCTTAGGTGAGGGGTAGGGAAGGAAATTGCTGTGGATAGAGATGTGAAGGGCAGGAGAAGGCCAGGCAGAGTAAATGTTTGGCAAAAAAGTATTTTCCCCCACAAAAACGTTTACATGATGTTAGAATTTTAGAGTAAGGACTTTCAGCTCTTCTTGGTCCTCAAAGTATTTCCTTTATGTGACATTATAAATTAATATGTTTATTAACTATATGTTGTAAAGGTTAAATTATTTGAAAAAGACTTGGTCACGATAGCTGGTAGGTAGGACACACAACATTCATTTCTCTGCAGTTGAGAATAAAGTTAATAAAAATCTGTTTTAATAGTACCTTGCATCCGTATAGACTCAACTCAACAAACACTAACCGTTCATGGGACTCATATCATGCGTCCCTGATGGCATGGTCATCTCCAGGGTAGCCACAGCGTGAAAGCATGCCCCTGCGAGCATCACTGAGAACACAAGGGATGTGGTAGAGCAGCAATGGGGTTGTGAGAAGATGGCAGTGCTCACCCATCCTGATGGGCTCACAGCATCGATTTGGAGTGTACTTCCTGCTTTGTAGGAGCATGGAACTTTTCAGGAGTTCTCTTTCTGGATCTCCACTCTCCCAGACTTCTGTTTCGTGATGGCTCACTTGAACCCACCACATGTGTGTGCACGCACGCACACACACACGCTCGCTGAACAGAAGCTAAGTTTTCCTTGAACATTTTTTAGCTGTTATTTATGTTACTCCTGTGCCACGGATTCTTACGGGGATCACACACACTGTAAGTGTCTAGTTTAATTAGTGGGTGGTGCTAAATGTCATGGAAAGCAAAGGAGCCTCAGAAGCACCTTGCCCTCGTGTGTGTTCAGAGCACAAGCCTCCATTCAGGAGACATCATCTGGTCCTCTGTAGAAGCAGTACTGACGGACATCTTCCAGGGTTCCGGAAGGCCCAGGGCTCTGCAGCCAGCTTCTCCACTCGGGTTTACCTGTTTGCTGGTGTGAGACCCCAGTAACAAATCTATTCCATACTTTTAACAAAAGAGTCGGAGGCCACTGCACTTTAGCAAGAGATTTCCCCCTTTTGAACGTACTGTGGTTTCTATTAAATATAGCTAGATCCTGAAAAGATGGCTAAAATTTGATATCCTGTAAGTTTCTATTTCTCGCCTTTTGTCTTCCTCATATTTTGTTTTTTCCTAGTATGGTGTGAATTGATCCAATTTCATTTTCCCCCCAAATGGATGTCTGGTTATCCATTTATGGAAAACGCCGCTGTTTCCTCACTGATCTGCAGGACCTCCTTGTCATGTGTCACGTGTCCTGAGATGTGTGTGGATTGTGCCTGGCTCTAGTCTGGTCTGTTTGCCCTGCACTGGCACCATGCTGCCCTGGTTGTTGCTGCTCTGTGACAACCTCCTGTCTGGAGAGTGCACGTCTCTCTACTTAGTTCTTTTTAGAGAGCATGTTGGCCCTTTGCCCTTCTATTTACGTTTTAAATCAGCCCGTCAGTGATACACCTTCTAACCTGAGGAAGAGGAAAGGAGAAAGAAAGTAAGTTGTTTAGGTGAAATAACTTGTTTGACCTGAAATTATTTTTGAAACCATGGATCAGTTTGGGGAGAACTGACATCTTTACAATGTTGAGTCTTCCAATAAATGAACATTTATTTATGTCTTCTTTATTATTTTTAAATAAAATTTTATATTTTTTTGCTGACAGGACTTGCTACAGTTTGCTAGATTTTAAATATATAGATTCTGTGTGCTGTAACCTTTTAAACCGTCTCATTCTAATAAAAGATTATCAGATTCCTTAGGATACTCTGTATACACATATAATCAAGTTATCTGAGAAGAAAGTTTGGTTTCTTTTTTCCAAGTCCTGCATTTCCCTGCCTTGTCCTGCTGGCTGAGCCTGCAGTCAGTCGCTGGCGCCCTTCTCCTGTCCTCAGTCCTAAAGGATGTGCTTGTCATGTCTTATCCCGCTGAGGGGTTGCTTTCCCTTCCTGTGTCTAGAAGTGTAATCGTAAGTGGTTATTGAATTTTATCTGAGATGATGAAATGATTTTTCCCCATTTAATTAATGTGGTAAATCATATCAATTGATTTTTTTAAAACTCCAAACCAACTTTGCATTCCTGGAATAAGTTCATCTTAGTCATAATATTTATCTTGCTAGATTATTTTTGTTATTATTATTTAGACATATTTATGAGTAAAACTGGCTTGTGTGTGGTTTTTTTCTTTCTTATACTGGCTTTTGTCAGATTTTGGTATCAAGGTTTTACTGGCCTCATAAAATGAATTAGGGAGTGTTCCCTCTTCTCCCAACTCTGGAAAGGTTGTATAAGATTGGAATTACTTTTCCTTAAGATTTTTTTGAGCAAACAGAAGAACATTTCCTAGGCTTTTCACTGGGGGGGGGGGGGGTATTTTTACTTATTAATCTAATTTCTGCAAATGCTATGTCCTCTTCAGGTTTTCTTTTCTTGAATCAGTCTTGATGCATTCTGCCTTCTAGAGTTATGCACATCTAAGATTCATGCTCTTGCCATGAGTTTTGTTAGCTCCTAGCATGTCCTCTCTTTGTATCCATGGCATTAGTGAGTGATACCCTTTTTGTTAGCCTTGAATCACTTGTTCCATCTTACTTTCTTGTTACAGCCTAACCGAATTTTGTAGGTTATATGATTCTTTTGAAAGAACCAAGTTGGTGTTTCTATTATAGGATGAGCAAAAGTAGATTTACGGTTGTGAGTACATGAAACAGAGATAATTCTTGTTATTACTTATCATTGTATTTATTTGTATTACAACTGTAAGCCTACTTTTGCCTACCCCGTATATGTTTTTACTAATTGCTATTTCCCTACTTTTTGGCCTTCAGTTTATTATCACCTTTCTGCTTGTCTCTTGGGATTACTTCCTTGCTTAACACATCTTTCTCTCTTCTGTTCACCGGCTGTATTAACCCCTCCTGCAGCTTCCCTTCGTGGCTCCTGAGACACGCTGGTCTGAGGGGGCTTCTCCTCCCTGGCTTTCTGTGACTTGACATCTCCTAATGGTGCCCGCTTGTCTTCAGCCTTCTTTTCTCCATAGCCATTCTTAATCTACAGACATTTGTACTCTCCTGGTTTTAGCTGTCACTTCTCTGTGAGTGACACAGAATCAGGGAACCCATAACATGTCTTGGCTCTTTCACAAACTAGCTATGACGTCTTGAGCAATCTACTTAAGAGTCTTTCATCTCCATTTCTTCAATAAGATGAGGAGCTTGTATGATGCTCACCTAGTGACAACCTTGTAGAAGCTTTAGCTCTGGCCTCTGATATTTGTAAGTGCCCACTGGATCATTTTTTCCATCATGTTTTGTCAAGGTTTCTGAACTGTCTAGATCAATGTTAACCTTCCTTCTTGCACAATTCACCTTCTCCCCTAACCTGTCAGTTTCCTGGATTTTTATTTAGATGGTCCCATTTGTCCAGGCACATGTTTGGTGTGGGCTCCCACATCCCCGTCTCCTAGCTTATCTGCATAGTCAGGTTTGATAAGGGGGTGTGTGTATGTGCCTCCCCCTCCTTTCAGCCCACTGTGGGGCTTTCTGTTTTACAAGAAGGATTTCCGTGTCATGTCTGCTCTGCCCCACCCTGTCCTCCTGGTGGGGCCTTGTCACCTTGTACAAGATCTGCCTCTGCATCTTACTCTCTGTCTGCCTATGTTGTTGGCTAAGCGTGTGCCTTCTGCCTGACTAGCTGTGGTACTACGCCTTCATGCCATGCCCTCCAGAGGCAGATCCGGGGCCCTAAGTAGTGCTCCCTGGTGGCCACTATAGCTGGTCTATACCAGGATGCCAGAGGTCAGTCAGTCTGGTGTCCTTAGGGCTTTGTGATTTATCAGGGGCTTGGTATCATTTTTCTGGGAACTTGAATGTGGAACCAGTGTGTAGCGTTTTCATGGTCTCCACGAGAACAGACCACTTGATCTTGGAAGGCATCCTTGGTTGGTGACGTGCTTATCTCTCATGCTTATCTCTGCTTTCCAGAGTCTTACCTTCCTGAAGCCTTCTTGATTTGTTTAATATGTCTTGAGCATGTTTCTCTAATGCTGCACAATCTCTTTTTTAGAGCCTTTTTTTAATTTTAATTTTTATTTATTTATTTATTTTTCTTTACAGGGACAGAGAGAGAGAGTCAGAGAGAGGGATAGATAGGGACAGACAGACAGGAACGGAGAGAGATGAGAAGCATCAATTATTAGTTTTTCGTGGCGACACCTTAGTTGTTCATTGATTGCTTTCTCATATGTGCCTTGACCGCGGGCCTCCAGCAGACCGAGTAACCCCTTGCTCAAGCCAGTGACCTTGGGTCCAAGCTGGTGAGCTTTGCTCAAACCAGATGAGCCCGCGCTCAAGCTGGTGACCTCAGGGTCTCGAACCTGGGTCCTCCGCATCCCAGTCTGACACTCTAATCCACTGCGCCACCGCCTGGTCAGGCTAATGCTGCACAATCTTAAAATCTTTACCCACGTAATGATTTCCTGCATGGAGATAGAGACAGCCGTGGGTGACAAAGTGTGTAACTTTAAGATAGTGACACCTCGGTAGTGTGGCTTCTGGCAGTGACACCAATCACGATAGATTTTATTTCACACCAGTTCATTACTATATGACACAGGCAGGTACCCTTTTTAATCCATTTACTGCATATGTGTAAGTAGTGCTGTAGTTTCCTATACGGGAAACTTTACCCAAAAACCATACAAGAATAATCATTGTGAGATTTTTAAGGAGGTGAAATATATACATATATACTTCTTTTATATCATAATTATCTCAAGGAAAAGTGTTGCATTTGCTAGAAATTAAGATATATAGTGGCAGAAGTTCCACCTTTTAGAAATACAACTGCGGTTCTAGCTTGCACCCCCAGCTGCTGTGCTGTGTGCCCGTGTGAGGTGCAGGGGTCCTATGGTGGGAAATGGAGGGGCGTACCCCACTCCTGGGTCTCGGTCATTCTCGCAAGTTCCGTAGTCTATTATATTCAGTGTAAAGTATTCTGATTATTTCTAATTAATGGCTGGGTATGGTCATTTGAAAACAATCTATTATATACTTTAGAACAGTGGTCCCCAACCCCCGGGCGACAGACTGCTACCAGTCCGTGGGCCATTTGGTACCAGTCTGCAGAGAAAGAATAAATAACTTACATTATTTTCGTTTTATTTATATTTAAGTCTGAACGATGTTTTATTTTTTAAAAAGGACCAGATTCCCTCTGTTACATCTGTCCAAGTCTTACTCTTGACACTTGTCTCAGTCACGTGATACTTTTATTAGTCCCACCCTAAAGGTCGGTCTGTGAAAATATTTTCTGACATTAAACTGGTCCGTGGCGCAAAAAAGGTTGGGGACCACTGCTTTAGAAGATATTTCTGGGTAATAGTGTGGTATGTCTTTCCATGAGTTAGTCCTATTGTAACATCAGATCACAGCATAAAAACACGGACATGACATCGACAAAATTTTAATTATTGCAGCGTCCTTGCTGATTAGTTACAGGAATCAATCTGTACTCTGGGATTGAAGGAATTAGCAAAATTATTCTGATTACCTGGTAAATGGCTGCCTTTGCCATCGGGGTGTCACTGTGAGGGCATTTCAATTAAGAGTAAGTATGTCTGCTCATGTCAGAGTCACCAGTGAATTTCTTCCATCTGAACCCTGTATCGAGAAGGGCGAGACGGGGGACCCCGCTGCCTCCATGGAGGCCCCGTCTCTGCCCCTTTGTACTGCAGTGAGAGGCAGCAGTCTCTCTCTTAGAGCACTGGATGTCTTGTGCTTGTCTGGCCTGTTTTCCAGTTACCACCTCCACTTCTGAATTCTCCAGTGCTATCTTAGATCGCAGTTTATTACTTACATTGTCATTTGTTTCTTAAGCTTTCTCTGTACTCGTGAACTTGTCCTCCAGTCCTGCCTCCAGAGGAGAAGTCCTTCCATTGCGTTGCCTCTTTCCTTTGCAGCTCTTCTCCTTGGAAGGACTTGCACAAGACAGATGCCTGATACACGTCGGTAACTGAAGTCTGGTGCTTGATCTGCTCAGTTTGTGTTTTCATAGTTACGTTCTTTTGCTTGCTTCCTAGGCACGCAGACGAACGGCCTGGACTTTCAGAAGCCGCCTGTGCCTGTTGGAGGGGCAATCTCAACAGCCCAGGCCCAGGCTTTCTTCGGACATCTCCACCAGGTAGGATGATATGCGCAAGCACGAGTGACAGTGAAGGGTGGAGGCGTGGGGCTGGGCCTGGGCCGCGCCCTCAGGGGTAGCACTCTTAAGTCAATGAAGCCTGGTGCTGACCACCTTGAATCATGTCATTCTGAATGGCTGGTCTGCAGTCCTATAGTTTAGTTGACTGTATAGCTATTGACACGTAACACTTTTGTTTCTAGTGGAATGTATCTAATAACTGGGTTACTGTTCCTGTGCATGTGCGTCTGCAGTTCTCTGAAGATAGTAAATTACAGCGTCACCCGAAATGGCATGGCCGCCACTGCCTGGGACCTGCCTTGTCGGGCTCTGACCTTGGGGCTCCTCTTCCTCCTCTAAGTCAGTTTCAAACCCTTTTAACTTGGGCAAGGTGGTCAGAGCCTTTGCTTGCTGTTTCTATGTGGTTTTACTTTAGTTATGTTGTTTCTGGGTAAAACATTTATTGAGGAACAGGATATTGACAAGCCTTAAAGTGTCCTTTCACATATCACCCACTAATCCCAAGGAAGACAGAAGCTGCCTGTGCAGGGGGCAGATCTAAGACACCTGTCAGTTGATGAGATTGACCATGGCGGTCACAGACATGCTGATGCCACGTGCCTTCTGTCGTATTCCTGACAGAAACAGTCACGAGGACAGAATCAAACACACCCAAGTCAAGGGGCCTTCTGTAAAACAGCTGGTCCCTGCTCTACAGAAGTGTCCATATCATGAGCGACACAGGTAGGCCAAGGAGTTGTTCTGGAATGAAGATGAGTGAATGGACAGGACAGCTGAATGCAGATACGGACTGTATCATGGGTCAGAAAGAGTTCGAGGCTGGTCTCCTTTCGGTCTTTGTACCTGGAACTCTCTGCCCTGGCTCTGGTCTTAATACATTACCTCGTCGGATAGTCCTCCCTGGTTATGCTGTATCTAAAGTGTGTTCTTTATAAATCTCTCGATTTTTTATGTCTTGTTTTTGTTTTTACTTCTATTTCTTTAGGGTTTTAACCTACTAATGGGACTTTAAGGGTTTTTCCTTTAACTAGGGTAAAACTAGTATAATATAATTTTCAGGTGTACACCATTGTAACTTAACATCTGTATGCCAGGTGATCACCCAGAAGCCTACTTACCCTCTTCCAGCATTGTTGACCCCTCCCCCCCGGTAACCAGCAGTCTGTTCTGTGTATCTGTGCATTTGTTTGGGGGTACAGGAGGTAGCAGTCCATTAACATTTCAGCTCTGAGCTCTACACTGAACCCCACACCGACAGCAGTGTTTAACCTAAGGAGGTCCCGCTGCTCTGCGACATATCCAGAACTGACTCATGCCCTCCTGTTTACACGTGGCCACTCTCCACTCATCCTGGTCTGAACCCTGGACTCATTCCTGACCCACTTTCCTCCACCTGTGTTCAATCAGCTCTCAGGGTCCCCTGCCGTCTCAGCCGTGCCAGCTCCGCCTTCCGGCTGAGGCTTCCCTCATCCATCCTGACTCATGTCTTTCTCCGTTTTCAGGACACTGCCGTATTTGAAGAGCACAAACCAGTTATTTTGTAAAGTGTTGCTCAGTTCGAGTTTGGTCACAGATAGCTCAGGTTTCTCTTGATAGGAACACAACATAAGCAGTGCCGTGTTCTCCTCGGTGCGTCACACAGGGCACATGTGCCATCGCAGGTGCTCCAGCTGTGATCACTTGTCTTCCGAGCTCCCCAAAACAAATGACTGTTTTCCCCTAGTCATTAATAAGTAGCTCTGGGCCCTGGCCGGTTGGCTCAGTGGTAGAGCGTCGGCCTGGCGTGCGGGGGACCCGGGTTCGATTCCCAGCCAGGGCACACAGGAGAAGCGCCCATCTGCTTCTCCACCCCTCCCCCTCTCCTTCTCTCTCTCTTCCCCTCCTGCAGCAAGGCTCCATTGGAGCAAAGATGGCCCGGGCGCTGGGGTTGGCTCCTTGGCCTCTGCCCCAGGCGCTAGAGTGGCTCTGGTAACGACAGAGCGACGCCCCGGAGGGGCAGAGCATCGCCCCCTGGTGGGCGTGCTGGGTGGATCCCGGTCGGGCACATGCGGGAGTCTGTCTATCCCCATTTCCAGCTTCAGAAAAATACACACACAAAAAAAGTATCTCTGGGGGACCACTGAGAACGTGGGAGCCTCATGCTGCTCCTCACATTGCACTCATTAGTTAGCGCACCTGGCGAGGACATTTGCCTGAATCAGTTATTACCATCATGGTGCTCAAGGATGGTCCTTATTTTAACATAACTGTTGTGGGAACTTCCTGAATGAATGAAATGCAAGTATCAAATGTTATGACACACTTCCCTGTGTGGTCTATAGGACAGAGTCTTCATTCCAGCCAGGAGTTCTGAGTTATGACAACTAATGTCGATTATGCAGCTTTGTATACATGCAGGATTTTTACTCTGGCCATATACATGGAGATTTTTAAATTAGAATGGGCAGGTAATTCTGATAGTTTATCATTATAAAAATATCATGAGCTTTGCTTTCTGAGGTCTGAAAACCATTTTTTAGTGTGTTTTTCAAACAGGAAATAGTCACTGAAAAATGTGCATACATCTCCGATGATTTACCCCCCATGCCCTGTATGGGGGCACTCTGTCCCCTCCCACATGGAAGTCAGAGCGAGGATTCCAACCAAATAGAGTAACTTGCTCTTATTCAATCTTTAACACAATGTGGGAGGTGGATTAAGTTTTTAGAATCTAAGGATCTATGAATACAAGCAGAATGCGATGCAAGGAGTGCCAGACACAAGTGCGGCATCCCGATGACACAAACTCAGTGTGGGGACATCCTCCGTGGTATAGTGGGAGCATGTTTTCTCGTGGGCGATGGTGGGCCTGCGAGCGTGTCCACCCAGCTTAGCCCCAGAAGAGAACCTCTTTGTCTGCTCAGTTCTAGCTCAGTGGTACCCTCAGTAGAGGCTCCTGAGGTCTTCATTGATGATGGCTCTAATGACAGTGTCAGCAGTGTCAGTCCCTAACCCCCTGCTGCTCCTTGCAGGTCCAGCTCGCTGGAACGAGTTTACAGGCTGCTGCTCAGTCTTTAAATGTACAGGTAAGCTGGGGCATGGGCCTGGGGGCAGTTTCTATTTTCCCCATATTTTTCCATTTTATGTAATGAGCATGCAACAGTTTTATAATAGGAGTACTTAGGAGTATTACCTTTTTTTCTTACTGATTCTCAAATCATTGCCATGGAAGAAGGTGAATTTTACATTAGGCTGCTGTGAATGACCAAAGTGAGCAAGAAAAGTCTCCTTCCACGGTCTCCAGGCAAATGTTTCTGGGTTCCACAGCTGCGACACATCCCTCACAGACCAATAATGCCTGAGGTGCCCTCTGTGTCCTAGTGTCTTCTTACTCACTGTTGTTGTGGGAGGGACTGGCCCAGGGCTGAGAGACGGGTCTCAGGCTTGAGTTCTTAGCCTGCACTAGCTAGCTGCGTGACCTTTTTCAAGTCCGTTAACCCAGTGGCTTTCAGCCATCAGATCAATATCAGGGCGGTTAACTCTTTTGTGGGGCACGAAATTTCTGGCGTACCGGCACCGGTCTGCGGATGGGGGGTTGGAACCACCGAATAAGCTGGAGCGCGTGTGTTGTCACCTGCGTTTGAGTGGGTGGTTTGGAGGACTGCCAGGTTCCCTCTCTACTCCAACATGTTATGATTCTAAGGATTGTAATGAAACCCGCATATAGATACTGATGAACTCCAGACACTCACACTTTAAAACAGAACTTAAATTGGGCTATGTTGCTTCTTTGAACCATGTGGCAGATCGTGCCGGGTTAAAGTCGTAGGCATGACTCTTACCATGTCAGTTGACCTGCTGCTTCCTTCACTAGAGTGTTATGTAACTAAACAGTCAGCAGGGGGTGCACTTTTCTGCAAGACTGGGTGCAGTGCTGATGATTGCAGACCTTGGGGTGAGGGTTCCACGAATCCCAGTGGAAATGGGCCCAGTAGCGTGGAAACAGGGCAGGAGCAGAAAAGGAGATGATGTGACCTTCCTTTCTAGGGGAGGGGAGGTGGAAAATTGCCCTGGTTGCCATAGTAAACTTTCATCCCTTAGAGAGATGTTGGCAAACAGGCTGTAGCTGCAGAGTGAGTGTTTACAGTCCTGCACTGTAATTATCTCTCACTGACGGGCAGAATTAATCAGAGCCTCTATGCTAATTAGCCTTGCTGCAGTCCCCAAAACAGGTGGTGGGAAATATGCAAATCAATGCAGAATTTCAATGCTTTGCATAACCAGTGTTAATTAGCATACATTTTCTCTCAGTGTCCTTCCAGGAGCAGGTCCTCTCCCTCCTAAAGCCTGGAGCCCTGGAGGCTGTGTGCCTGGTGGGCAGTACCACAGGTACAGCCCTCTGACCATTAGAGGGGAGCTCTGGGTCAGTCCCTCTCTGAGGTGGCAGTAAGTCTTGCACCGACAGAGACAGGTGGAAGTACTCTCTCCCATACTTCTTCCCAGCGTGGAGGATTTGGGTGTGGTCCATGATCTGGGGAAGACCAGTTCTTAAAAGTTATAATTGCTGCTTTGCTGACTTTGGAACAAAAAAAAAATCAAAATGCTTAATATGTAAAATTAGGAAAGTACAAAGATTTATAAGAAAGGAAAGAGTAAATCCAAAACACCCATGGCTACGTAAGTTCATGTTTTAAATAATTCTTGAAATATGGAATTATAAGTACCTTTCTTCTAATGAATGATTTGACCCCCCCTCCTTCAGTCTAAGTCTAATGAAGAGTCCACGGAGCCGCAGCCGCCAGGCCAGCCCCCCCAGCAGCCGTCCGTGCAGGCGGCCATCCCACAGACACAGCTCATGCTGGCCGGCGGGCAGATAACTGGGGTAAGTCTTCCCTTGGCAGAGAGAGGGTGGGCCGCTGTCAGCGCTGCCCCCGCAGCTCTGGCGAGGGCCCTGCGGGCACAAGCCGCCCTGCATTGTCGCTGAGGACCTTTCTACTCTGGAGGCAGCTCTGTAAAGGGATTTACCTGGTTTTGAGTTTTCAGGGTATCTTTTGTTACAGTTGCAGGTGCTCTGGATAAACTAAGGGCCTTTTAAAGCTTACATTTAGCTGTTGCCTTGTCAGGCAGTGGAGTTACTATCCCGGGCTTGAGAGTCTCGCGTTGACGAGGTGGTAGCGGTCAGTGTGAGTTATGACGTCGCTGTAGAGCAGGGGTTGAAGCGTGGGCTGGTGCTGACAGGAGCATGATGTTCTAGCGTGGAGCCTCCCCTCCACCTCAGACTCTGGGTCTGCAGTTCCCTGTCCTGCCCTGTGCCTCAGTATACAGGCAGATGGGGGTGTCACTGTTCCCTGTGCCACAGGATGGATGCAAAGACTGAGAGCAATAACATACATAGATCAGTGCTCGGCGCATAGCATTTGATGCAGGCCATTTCCTTTTATGGGAAGTAAATTGGCCTGTGAATATATTGAGTTTTCAACTTTTCAGCTGTCTTTGCTCTAAGACATAATTGAAAATATTTTTCCATTGGCCCTGGCTGGTTGGCTCAGTGGTAGAGCGTCAGCCTGGCGTGCGGGGGACCCGGGTTCGATTCCCGGCCAGGGCACACAGGAGAAGCACCCATCTGCTTCTCCACCCCTCCCCCTCTCCTTCCTCTCTGCCTCTCTCTTCCCCTCCCTCAGCCAAGGCTCCATTGGAGCAAAGATGGCCCGGGCGCTGGGGTTGGCTCCTTGGCCTCTGCCCCAGGCGCTAGAGTGGCTCTGGTCGCAACAGAGCGACGCCCCCTGGTGGGCAAAGCATCGCCCCTGGTGGGCGTGCCAGGTGGATCCCGGTCAGGCGCATGCGGGAGTCTGTCTGACTGTCTCTCCCCGTTTCCAGCTTCAGAAAAATACAAAAAAAAAGAAAAAAGAAAATATTTTTCCAATTCTGAAAATTTCTCTATTAAATTATCTTTTTTGGCCCTGGCCGGTTGGCTCAGCAGTAGAGCGTCGGCCTAGCGTGCGGAGGACCCGGGTTCGATTCCCGGCCAGGGCACACAGGAGAAGTGCCCATTTGCTTCTCCATCCCTCCGCCGCGCTTTCCTCTCTGTCTCTCTCTTCCCCTCCCGCAGCCAAGGCTCCATTGGAGCAAAGATGACCTGGGTGCTGGGGATGGCTCTGTGGCCTCTGCCTCAGGCGCTAGAGTGGCTCTGGTCGCAACATGGCGACGCCCAGGATGGGCAGAGCATTGCCCCCTGGTGGGCAGAGCGTCGCCCCTGGTGGGCGTGCCGGGTGGATCCCGGTCAGGCGCATGCGGGAGTCTGTCTGTTTCTCCCTGTTTCCAGCTTCAGAAAAGAAAAAAAATAAATAAAAAATAAAAATTATCTTTTTTGGGAGAGGGTTGGGGAGTGGTGAGGAACCAGTTATTTATTATTGAATCCATATTGTATCAACCCACAAAGTATTTTCTGCCCGTCATGTTCATAAGGTGTGTCCCAGCAGCTGACAGCAAGCTTGGGGACAGAACCCATTAGAGAATGCACGTGTGTGTGTGTATAAAATCTGTGTGCACGCATATTGACGGGTACTGAGTTCTGATTCTGTCTCTGAGGCACAGGTTGTACGAGACCCTTAGAGAAAGTGCCACTCAACCGCAGGACTAGCTCCTCAGAATGTGGTAATGTCCTTTCTGCCATCAGAACATGCCACGAAAAGGAAGGGAGAGCACACTTGCTACTTTAAGTGGGCTTGAAATAAGTTGCATTGTGAGAGCAAGTTTAAATCTGCTCTGAGTACATTTCCTGTGTCCCTGGTTGAGTTTTGCTTTGGGTGACAAGTGTCTACAATAGTATGAGACACTTGGGATTCCAGGGTTATGTGGCTGGGCCTTCTGTTAAACCTGGGCATTAGGAATCATTTGCATATAGAGAGAGTGGCTGTCACCACCTGTTTCACAGAGATAATGTGTCAGAAAGGGGATGTAAAGTTGCAGAGACTCTCTGCTTTCCATAACATAAAAGCCTCTGTGGGGAGGGGCTGAAGGGAGACTTAGAGAAGAAACAAATGGAGCTCGTATTCTTTAGTCATATCTTCAGCCATAATGGAAATGGGGGAACATGGCAGTATTCATGCTAATGGGCAGCAGCTGGGCCTTATCAGCCCTGTCCATGGTCAGATCCAGCATCCCAGTCCTCATTCATCTGACTAATCACTCGCTGTTCTGTTGAGTATAAATTTCTTTTCATATCCTGTCAGCAGTGATTCCTTTTTTCCCTTCTTGCTTACTAGTTAATTACTTTTTTTTGCCCAAACCCTAGGGCCCTGGACAGGCTTAAATGTGTAAGTCCAAAGTGAGGTCCACCATTTTTAGTTAAATGTTCTGTCAGTGGTGGTAGCCTGATCACCGGCGAGCACACTAGCCGCGTGCTAGCCGAGGGAAGTTGGTAGCTGTGGAATAATGCCACATGCGTTACTGCGTTGGGGCCTTTTCCTTCAGCCCTTTCTGACCGTTCGTCCCGGCTCTGTCTAGCTCACGCTGACGCCAGCGCAGCAGCAGCTGCTCCTGCAGCAGGCCCAGGCCCAGGCCCAGTTGCTGGCCGCCGCCGTGCAGCAGCACTCTGCCAGCCAGCAGCACGGCGCCGCTGGGGCCACCATCTCTGCCTCGGCCGCCACACCCATGACGCAGATTCCCCTGTCCCAGCCCATCCAGATCGCACAGGTGAGCGAGCAGCCCTCACAGCTGGGCACGGGCAAGGGTAAGGGCACGAGGTGGGGACAGGCTTAGGACGGGGAGTGGGGACGGGACAGGCTCAGAGCCAGGCCAGGGAGTGGGGACAGGGGACAGGCTCAGAGCTGGGCCGGAGAGTGAGGACAGGGGACAGGCTCAGAGCCGGGCCGGGGAGTGGGGACAGGGGACAGGCTCAGAGCCGGGCTGGAGAGTGAGGACAAGGGACAGGCTCAGAGCCGAGCTGGGGAGTGAGGACAAGGGACAGGCTCAGAGCCGGGCTGGGGAGTGGGGACAGGGGACAGGCTCAGAGCGGGGGGCCGGGAGTGGGGAATAGAAGGGCAGCCCTCTTTAATTGTGAGTTCACTTTCTGAGTGTTTGTGTGAGCCCTTATAGGCGTGAGGAACTCTAGATCAGTGAGGTAAGGGGTAAGCCTGCCCTATTACTGAACCAGAAATAATATATTTGTTTGCTTTTTGGGTTGATGCTGTAAACACATAAGTGATTATTTGAATAACTGTTTACATTAAATGACAATTCTTGAATAATTAGCTGGCATATTTCTGACACAGGCGATTACTGTATTTTAATTAGCTAATTAGGATAGGCGTAGGTTCTCTTGTGTGCCCTGCAGTGAGCATGGCATCCATGTGAGACTTGGCCAGTCATCTCTGAGGCAGGGATCGGCTTCGTGCAGAACTCGGGATGTTTTTGGTTTCATTTTTCACATCTTAGAGCAAGGTATCCAGAGATAATAAAAATTCCTTTAAGAGGCATAGACAGCACAACCAAGGAAGAAAGGCAAATGGAATCTTTCATCTCAAAGCCATTGGGGAGAAGAAGTAGTCACGTCAGTGAAATCTAGGAAGAGCTGTGAGTCAAGCGCTGGATCATGATGCTCACCCCCAGAGAGGGCCCGTGGCTGGAGTGAGATGTCAGACCAGCCTCTGTGACCATCATCTACAGTCTATACCAAGACAGCGCTTTTGTTTTAGCTGCTGCCATCAGCACCAAGTAAATGTTGTTAGTGTCTGAGCTGGGAGACCCTACGTTGATGTTATTTCAGTAAGATGAATGAGAGCACACTGAAAATGATAAATCCTAGGCCATTGTAAGGTGATGTTGATGAGTTATATGGATCAGATTTTTACATGGATAACTTAAAATTTTTTATGGTTTCTCAGTTGAGTTCAATAGGCTTATGCCAAATTTCATAAATTAGTATAGATTTTTAAATTTATGCAAATACAGATATCACTCTTAATTTTTACTTAGAAAAATCGGTCAACTTTTTAAAAACAACATTTTTTCTCACTTGATTTTTAAAACCCATATTGGTCTCTTACATGTTAAAACACAGAACATAACAATTTATTCTGTGGGAGTTTTAAATAACTGTTGACAGCTGAGCTCAACCTAAGTCAAGACAACATGTGTCAACAAAAGTAGTCCTAGTGAGAGGGGGAGTTCCCTCACCGCAGGAGACACGCCCCACTCAGGCGCCATTCGGGGAAGCGAGTGTTTATCTTGGAGCCTCCAACTCACGCTTTTATCTGATGGTGTAGGATCTGCAGCAGCTCCAGCAGCTCCAGCAGCAGAACCTCAACCTGCAGCAGTTTGTGCTGGTGCACCCGACCACCAACCTGCAGCCAGCCCAGTTCATCATCTCGCAGACGCCCCAGGGCCAGCAGGGTGAGCCACGCAGCAGGTCCGGGGGGATGGGAGTGTCGGACCAGTCCCGTCACTCCTTCACTCCGTGCTGTCCCGAACCTGTCCCTGCACTCCTTCACCCCTTGCTGTCCTGAACCATCCCTTCACTCCATCCTGTCCAGTCAATTTCATTTCCATTTACACTCAGTAGTCATGTCAAGCAAAGTACGTTGTCATGCTCACCACAGTGTGGAAGGTTGTCTGTCTCTCACTGCCATTCATCTCTTGAATCACCAAGGAGGAACCAAGAGTTTGACCAGAAGTCTAAATGAAATCCCCCGACTTGCTTAACATAAACTGGATAAATTGTTTCCGTGTTTTGGTTCTTTAATGAGAATATGTTCAAGACCTGCAGCTGAGTGTTGAATGTATATGCGTCTAGCAAACATTTGGTTAAGTTCCTTTGGAAGTTTGAGAAGGAGAGGAGTTACAAAACACATCCTCACGGCCTTTTAGAAGTAGTGAATATTGTATCAGCAATAAAGTCCAGGGACATTTGTGACGCTGGTCACTGGAATCAGTGCAGAGGGTATCAGGGTATCAGGACTTCAGCCCGTTTGTCCTTCTCCGCGACTCCTATTTCTGTGTTGGAGGCTTTTTTCCTGGTCATTCACTGCAAAGTCTTCTGTTGTGTAAATACCTGTTGCACTTAAAGGGGAGGGCTCCCTTGGTGAACTGGACAATCCGCAGGCCGCTTGTGAAGGCTTCTGGGTGGAGGGTGCGCTCGTGGGAATGGTGAGCTCTTCCACTGAGATGACGTCTTCACTCCCATCCATTCTGCCCCAAAGCAAGTAGCTAGCCAGTCAGAGGGTCACTTGGGCTCCACTGAATATACATCAGTCTCAGTCTTAGTCTGATGGTTCTTTTCTTGTCCAAGTCATGTCATAGTAACAACTTTACAAAAAAGACATTAAGAGTTTTAAGACCAGTAAGACTATTAAATCAACAGGAATTTTTCACTTCAGTGTACTATTCTCTTTCTACCATGTGTTCAGAGTAATCCTTGCTGTTCCTGGCATAACGTGTCGTGTTTTAACAGGTCTCCTGCAAGCGCAAAACCTTTTAACGCAACTACCTCAGCAAAGCCAAGCCAACCTCCTCCAGCCGCAGCCAAGCATCACACTCGCCTCTCAGGTCAGCTTTTTCCCGGGCAGGCTGCTTTCTCCTGTCCTCTCATTCCAGGGGACTGTGGGACCTGGTCGAATTACACACACACACACACACACACACACCCTGTAACACCCTAATTAAAATAATCCTGGTATTCAAGAAGTGACCAAAAATATAAAGATGGGCTTAGTTTTATAAAGTAACCCTACCAAATTGTTGTAGTCTTTGAAAATCTTCAAAGATTCCTGCCCTCTTCTATACTGACAAAGAAGTACAGCGCTGGTGGCAAGTACATCCCGAGTCCGACTGTGTGAGCTCCCTCCCGCACCCTGCCGCAGAGACTGCCGGGTGAACCGGGGCCAGGCCTCGGTGGACTCCCACACCACCCTCAGCGCTGTCTCGGGAGCTGCAGAGAGCTCTGACCTCTCTGCCCCCCTCCACCTCCAGGTGTGCTTTAGCTCATTTCTGCCGGAGTGCAGCTACAGAAAGGTAGTGGTCTGGGCGGTGGGGGCGCTGGGCCAGCTCTGCCCCTCGAATGGCTGTGTTGGTGGGTGCAGCCTCACCTCTGGATCTGCATCTGTGCTTTCCGTGACACTCCGGACTGGCTGTCCTGGAGCCTCTTCCAGCTCTGACTCTGTCATCATGGAAGTGTCCACTTCATACTGGCTCATTGCTGGATATGACAGAACTCAGCATCTGTTTATGATAAAAGCTCCTGCAAACCAGGAATAGGAGGTAACTTTCTTAACCTGGTGAAAGGCATCTTTCAAATCCCAGCATCCTAACAACTGAGTACCTGCTGCTCGCATTGTACTGAAGATCTTAGCAGTGCAAATGAGACAAGGAAAAGAAATGAAGAACACAGATTAGAAAGAATAAATAAAACTGTCTTGATGGGCAGACTACATGATTGCCTGTGTGGAAAGTCCTGAGGAAGCTACAAATAAGCTGCTAGAATTAATGGGTAATTTTAGCAAGCACGCAGGATACAGTTGATATATTAAAAAATCTGTGTATTCACAGTGATCATTTGGAAACTGAATTTAAGAAACAAAAATGTATAGTACCTAGGGATACATTTAACAAACATTTGTAAGAACTTGACATTGAAAACTACAAAATATTCCCAAGTGAAATTACAGAAACCTGAATTAATGGAGAGACCTGATGAATTCAGGAATTAGAAGACTGGGGTTGTTAAAACTGAGTCCACTCCAAGCTGGTTTATAGATCCCACACAGTTCCACTCGGTACCCAGCAGCTTTCCTTTTAGAAGTGTGCATTCTGTGTCTGTTGATACGCAATTATGGAGGACCTAGAACCGCCAGGCAGTTTTGAAAAGTAAGAACGTTGAAGGACACAATCTCAAGAATGATCACAGACCATAGTGACAAAGACAGCAATACCAGCAGGTGGGTACAAGTGGAGCAGTGCCCACAAGTCTGCAGCTGCTGTCTGTCCCCAGAGGTGCCAGAGGCTTTGGGGAAGAGAAGTCCCCTCTGCGAGCAGTGCTGAGATGGTCTCACCCCCTGTGCGGACAGAAGCCTCCACCCTGCTGCTCACAGCACACAAAGTGTGATTTGAAATGGGTTGTAGACATAAACTTCTAGAAGAAAACTTAGGGAAAATCTTTGTGCCCTCAGGTAAAGTAATGATTTCTTAAGTGGGACTCAAAAACCATGAACCAACAAAGAAAAAAGTGGATAAATTTCACAAAACGTAGAAGCTTCTGTTCAAAGAATAAAAAGGAAAGGAGATATTGTTAAAACTTATGTCTGGTAAATGACTGGTTTCCAAAATAAATCAAGAATTCATACAACCTAATAAGACAACCTGATGTTTTAAAAAGGGAGGATGGCCTGACCAGGCTGTGGCGCAGTAGATAGAGCGTCGGACTGGGATGAGGAAGGATCCAGGTTCGAAACCCCAAGGTCACCAGCTTGAGCGCGGGCTCATCTGGTTTGAGCAAAAAGCTCACCGGCTTGGACCCAAGGTCGCTGGGCTCCAGCAAGGGGTTACTCGGTCTGCTGAAGGCCCACGGTCAAGGCACATATGAGAAAGCAATCAATGAACAACTAAGAAGTCGCAATGCGCAACGAGAAACTAATGATTGATGCTTCTCATCTCTCTGTTCCTGTCTGTCTGTCCCTGTCTATCTCTGCCTCTGTTAAAAAAACAACAACAACAACAACAATAAAAAAAACATGATTAAAAAGGGAGGATGTTCAAAATATTAGAACATATTTCACCAGAGAAGGCATGTTGAGTACCTAGCAAACGTGTAAAGGTGCCGCAAATCATCAGCCCCCAGGGAAGTGCCAGTATCACCACGTGGTCACCAGAAAGGGCAGAGTTAAAGAGACTGGCAATGCACAGGTTGGCAAGAGGTAAAGCAACAAGCTTCCACGTAGCTTGTGGGACTGCACACGGTCCAAACGCCTCGGAAAACAGCTTGGCCATTCACCAAGTTAAACATCCGTGTACCTCTGACCAGCAGTTCTATTCCGAGAAATGCAAGTTGTGTCCACACAAACCGTGTGTGTGCATGGTCACTGCAGTTTTAGTCATAATCAACATCCGTGTACCTCTGACCAGCAGGTCTATTCCGGGAAATGCAAGTTGTGTTCACACAAACCGTGTGTGTGCATGGTTGCTGCAGTTTTATTCATAATCACTCTAAACCCAAAACAACTGACATGCCCCTCTGCTGGTGAATAGAGAGCATACCATTTGGCATATCTGTGCAACGGAAGGTTGCCCAGCCATGGCAAGAAGCGAGCTCTGATGCCACCAACACATGTGTGAATGTCAGAGGTGTCTGTCAGTGACAGAAGCCACAGAAAAGACTGCCTGCTCTGTGATTCATTTTATGTGACACTCTAGAGAGCACAGAATGATAGGGACAAGTCCTGTCAGTGCTGCCAGGGCTCAGATGGGGACAGACGGTGGAGGGGCCTGGGAGCTTCGGGGTGCCGGAAAGACCCTGAGGCTCAGTTGTGGTCACAGTTATGTGGTTGTCCGAACACTTCAAACGGCACAGTTTTAAATGGTGCACTTTATTGTGAATATGCTCAATGTGAAAACAAGGCTGGAATTTTAGAAGAGGCCCCTCCAGTGACTCCTTCCTGGCCCACGTGCTCCTCACCAATGGTGGCTGGATGTCATCCTGCGCCTGCTCACGGCCTCCACTCTGCTATCTGCTGCTCTGGGCCCGCCCGGCCACAGGCTCTGGAGCTGGGTTAACATGTCTGCAGTCCCCCTCCAACCCCCCCAACAAAAGTGACTGAGCAGTTTTCAGTCCTTTGTTATTTGAGAACAGGGCTACTTCAAGTCTGGAGCTGAGTGACAGTCGGATGGCTGACTGCGGGATGTATACTGCCATGTAGGTGTCTGATGTGGTTGGTGCTGCTCTGGCTCCTGCACAATGGCCAGGTGAAGTGACCAGTGCCACCAGGTCAGAGCAGAGCACTGCTGAGGTCACTGGAGCAGGAGGCAGGCACTGACCCACCTGCAGACCTGCGGAAGCCTGCTGTGTCAATCCTGGGCCAGTCAGTTCAATTGGAGAGAGTTCAGTATTACACGAATGAGGTCCAAGCAACAGGTGTGTGACCCGTTTTAAACCTAGGAGGACACCCGCAGGCACAGACTCGGTGTATAATCCTGGCCCATGACCTCTCACCTGGGCAACTGCTCACAGGAAGGCTCAGCCCCCATCACTAGTGAGACTCAGAAGGGCAGGGGTCTCAAACTCGCGGCCCACCGAACAATTTTGTGCGTCCCGCAGACTAATCCACGAAGTTCAAAATATTTTGGATAAAATTAAGTAAGCCTAGGGGCCTACTTGTATTTTTCATTTCTCTAGCATCCTAGCTAGATATTAGCTTAGTTAACAGCAGTTGTGATGCGAACTACAGTTTCAGGTCGTTTTGTGACACTGAGTAAACTGCATGTACGATTGTGCTTGTTGTACTGATTTTTTTTTGTTTTCAACTGCAGTGAGAAAAGTGTTGTGTAACAGTTGCCTTTTGTAGACCTAGTGCGGCCTGCCGAACGGCTGTGATCTTGCTCTGCAGTCCACATGCTGAGTTGAGTTTGAGACCCCTGCAGAAGGGTGTCTGCTCAGGCCCTGTGTCTGCGTAAGAAGGATGTTTCATATTTTCTTTTACAGAAAAGAAAGATTATACCCTCATGTCCTCAAATAACCTTTAGATGGAGTTCAATAAATATTTTTAAATTCATAGAAGAAGCTAGCACAATATTAAAAGAAACGTTATACAAGTTAGAAAAAAGTGACAGTTTTTTATAGATTTGAGGCAACGGATCTTGGGAAAAAAGTTCCCTTTTTTTCTTTTGATAATTTAAAACTTATGTATGCTGAAAAATAAAAGAAAAAAGGAGCAGACTAGGGAAATTTACGTTAATACGACACAGAATTTCTAACATTTGATGAGCTCTCTGAGGGTAAGAATGAGAATAGCATTAATACATAGATTAATGTATAGATGGGTTCAGATGTAAAACTAATTCACATCAAAGGGTACGGAGACTACTTCACACAGATAGGATATTGTGACTTTGCATAATAAGAGAAATAAAAACATAGGCAGCAGTGGGGGGCCGTTTGCTCCCTGATTTAGCAGAACAGTTAGAAAACTGCTAACAACCCATGTGGGGGAACCAGTGCGGTGCTATGGGCCCGAAGCTAGGACACCATCTGGTGTACCCTCTGCCCGGTACTGAGAGCCTGGTGAACTGGTCCCAAAGCGCTGATTCCAGGGTGGGAGAAAGAGCTACACGTGCTGCGTGGTTGTGTGCTGATACCTGTGTTAGGGAAACAAATGGAAAGTGTCTGGCAGTGAAGAAATTGTTAAGTGATGATAGCATTGCCTCGGTCAGCCTTTGGAAAGGATGGTTACGTAGACTGAAAGACCGTAGGATGGAAGGTAAAGTAGAGTGGTGAGCGGAAACTGTGGAGCATAAACTTATGTCTGCCTTAATTACGGTGAAGAATAAAAACATAGAGCTATAGAACTGTACATTTGAAACCTATACAATTTTATTGCCCAGTGTAACCCCAAGATAGTCAATAAAAAAAAAGTAAAAAAATAAAACAAAACATGGTGGCTGAGGGAAGCAGGAAGCCTGGAGGGATGGCTACTTCAGATGAGTGTCGCTGTCCTGCCTGGCCAGCTGGCCACAGTAAAAGCAGCACGTGACTGCTTTGCACTTGCACCTCATAGCCAGTCCCCTCCAGCGTCTTAACTGTGCTAGAAATATTTCTGTGATCGGTGGCGTGCGTGCCTTCTTGTTGAAGATTTCAAAAGTACTTCTTTGTGGGAAACATTTACGGATGATACAAGCTTAGTGCAACACATTAAAAACAGGATAACAGAAAAAAAAGTAAATATGGAAGAATAGTCACAAACACAAAAATGGAGCTATTAAGCTATTTGAAGTGTAGGTGATTTTATTTTTCCCCTTAAAATAGTTTTAATAATTTTATCTTTATAATATTGTGTCAGAAGTTGTAGATAGGATAGCAATTAGCAAGATAGATATAGTCCCTGCAGTTTTGAAACTTAGAGTTTAAGCTGTACACTTATGAGATAGGTCCTTAAAAATACTTAAAAATGAAGGCTGATCTATTAAAAGGCATAAAATACATGTAGTCGGGTGGTTTGAAAACCTGAATAGACTGGGTTTCATTTTCCGGTAGTCAAGTTACTGACATATACTTCCAGTTCAGCTGCACCTGTAATCAAAGTATGCATAATTTTACACTTTTTTCTCAGCGAGCATTATGTTGTGCTTCACCCGGTACAGGTCCCCCTAGTCCTCCCCAAATACAGCTCTTTCCTGGGCTGTTCTCTTGCCACACATTCTGGTTGCAACCTAAACACCTTTCTGTCTGTCTGCTCCTCTCCTGCCGCTGCTCCTCCAACAGCCAGCAACCCCAACACGCACAATAGCCGCGACCCCGATCCAGACCCTTCCGCAGAGCCAGACAGCGCCAAAGCGGATCGATACTCCCAGCTTGGAGGAGCCCAGTGACCTTGAGGAACTTGAGCAATTTGCCAAGACCTTCAAACAAAGACGAATCAAACTGGGATTCACTCAGGTAGGGCAAGCACCCTGAACTTAGGTCTCCCTCCTCGGCTGGGTCCCAATGTTTGCTTTTGTGCCCCTTAGTCTGTGACTGCTTCCTGTGTCATCAGATTAGACTACTCTATATATTCGGTAATAAATGAATGATTTAACGGTAGGTTAAAACCTTTAAGATCTCTATCAGAACACAGGCCTCTGAAATTATAATTGTACCAGTAAGTGGTAAGAATTTAAAAGATTATGGTAGGGATGACGCGACTCTACTAAGGTTTTGTTATTTGAAGACCATCTGGTATTAGACCTCAGTGCTGTGTATCTGAAGTGAACAGAGTCCAGACAGCAAGGTCTCATAGGAGCTGAAGTGGGAAGTTTGAAAGATACATTTAAAATATTTTGGGGGAGAGAGGGGAGGAGGGTGGTGGAGACACACATGTTCATATGTACACACACAGGTTCACACATACACACACTAAGCCCAAACTGAAATTTATTTACTCAAATGAGAATCTGTCGAAGATGAAAAATTCAAATTATTTTTTTTTTAATGTCACTTAACAGAGGGCTTTTAAAGTAGAATACATTCAAGGGTTTACACAGGAGTCTTGGTGTATAGTACTGCCACTGACTTAATTACTCTGACCAACCTGTCACAAATGAAACTTCTAAAGCAGGAGAAGAATGAACTGAGTGACAGGTAAAATGATGTAAGATTGTCAGGTGAAAAAAGGTTACCTAAGTTTAGATTGGATTGGGTGTTTTTATGGAATCAGGAAAAACCTGATGATTCTTTCCAGAGAATATAGTTACGGTTTGAAAGTTAAGCCACCACTTAAATGTTGTCACATTAGTTTTGTGTTGGAAGTACGAGAACGAACCACCTGATTGGGTGGGTCAGAAGCCAGCGGTCATCCCTGCGTGTGCTCTGGGTGGTTTTAAGAACAGAATTTTATTCCTGATGTTTCTTTGGTAGTTTATTTTTGCTCAAAGAAACTAATTATATATTGGGAACATAAAATAATTTTTTAAATAGATGTGATTTTAGAGAAAATGCAGCTATGCATTGGTGAGAAGTTTCAGTTGTAAAGAAACAAATTGCAATTAAAGATCAAAACATCTAACGACCTGGCTTGTTCTTAAAAAGAAAGCTAAAGATGCCACTAGATTGATTGGGGAGGCGTCAGATTGGCATAGTTCGAAGTGCTTCCGCTTTAAGCTGCTAGCACATTATACCCTTAAGTTTCCTAGGAGTCTGTTGCTTAAGTGAAATGCCAAGGAAGTTAAGGCTTTGACCCAGATGGTGGTTTGCCTTTCTGTGGCATTGGACCCCACACAGTGCTTGTGTCGTCCCCTCCTCCCCCATGAAGGAGCTTCCCTGTGGTCTGGGGTTCTGCTCTATGGTTTGATCCTATTGTTTGGCACGATAGGTCCCTGTTTTTCAAAATGACTGACGTGGCAGCGGCTACATTTCGCACAGCTTGACTGCTGGATTAAAGCACATGTCATTGGTGCCAGAGGAAAAGCAACCTTTACTTTTAAGTCGTGTACCTAGTTGTAGTTACTCAGAGGTGTCTTTGTATCCAGTTTACTTATTATACACATGCATGATTTCAAGTTACTGGTGGAAACAAACAAAACATCCCTGTTCTCTTGAGTAAATATGCATGTTATTAGATGTCTTCTGATGACGTTGTTGGTTATGAAAGGGTTACTGTAGATGTCATTACATAAGTAGGAGTCGTGGTGTCCCACTTTGTTCACCTGTGGCACATTCCTTATTACCTAATCTCAATCTTTGTTCCTTTTTTCCTTATTTTTTAAAAATATCCAATGGATATAATGTAGTTCAGAGGATATATGAGTCAACTGCTTCAGACTCTTCTTCCCTAGTGTTGTGAGTTACAAAAGCACTAAGCCACACACATCAGATGGAAATTAGTATAGTAACTGAGGACCCTGCTTTTTATTCAATTAAGTAACTCATATGTGCAGTAGGATTGTATTATAAATCTCAGTGACATGGGCTTGTCATTTGTTTGCTGTAGTTTTACTTAGTTGATGGCATGGCCACCGACTTAGGCATGGTTTCTTCTTGCTATGTTACGTTTGAGCAGGGTTTTAGTTTTTGTTTACCTGTCAATACTGGTACTTTCCACAGAAAGAGGTTGTAGAAGTTGTGAGGAAGTTCGTAGTGAGTTATGCAGTTACAGTGTCAGAAACATTGATTGCGTCTCAACTGCTACAGCAGACCTGAGACCGGAGAACTGCAGGGGTTAGCTGGCCCGGTTTCCAGCAAGGCTGTCATCTAAGCAAATAGTGACCAGAACATGAAGACATGTGACACACAGGTACCGTTTAGTGTCTGACTACAGGAGACACTCAGCGGCTGTTTGCTGAATGAGTAAATGTTCCAAGATGTTGACGTGGACAGACATCTGTCTGTGGATAGATTTAGCATGTGTGGCCGTCTGCCCATCCTAGTTCTGTCGGTTTTACTGTGACGGATGTAGGTCAGTGAGCAGGCCCCTTGTGTTCTGAGACAGTGGTGATGGGAGCCATCTGTATTTGTGCCGTCCTGTGTCCTGAGTGACAGCCACTGTCTCCCTATGACTGACTGCTTAGTGTGGCAAGGGCAGAACTGGAGTTGTAATTCCTTGATTTGAATGAATTTCCATGTAAATAGCCATAGGTGAAGGGGGCTGTCCCTTCATTTCATCTTTCAGTTCCAACAGTTCTCTCTGGTAGCTTTTTCTCAGAAGTTGCTTACCAGTAAGACAATGGCGTTAAAAAAACACCACTTCTGGCTCTGGCCAGTTGGCTCAGTGGTAAAGCATCAGCCTGGCATGCAGGAGTCCGGGTTCGATTCCCAGCCAGGGCACACAGGAGAAGCACCCATCTGCTTCTCCACCCCTCCCCCTCTTCTTTCTCTCTGTCTCTCTCTTCCCCTCCCGCAGCCAAGGCTCCATTGGAGCAAAGTTGGCCTGGGCGCTGAGGATGGCTCTGTTGCCTCTGCCTCGGGCACTAGAATGGCTCTGGTTGCAACAGAGCGACGCTCCAGATGGGCAGAGCATCGCCTCCTGGTGGGCATGCCGGATAGATCCTGGTAGGGTGCATGCAGAAGTCTGACTGCCTCCCGTTTCCAACTTCAGAAAAATACAAAAAAAAAAAAAAAAATCCCAGAACATCTCCCACTGCCCTCATCCCTGGAACCCACTAATGTCTTTCTGTGTCTAAAAAGAAATTTAAAAAAGAAAGAAAGAATAATAAAAAAACACCACGTCTTTCCCTGACTGCCACCTCACACAGGTGCTGATAAACAGTGTAGTGTCCAAAAGATGGAGTCTAGAAGACCAAAGGACTGGGATACCCCCCTTTCAATAAGTGCTGCTGTGGTGGAGGACTTGCCTGCAGTGCTTTGGACCAGAAATGGTGTCTTTCTGCCTGTCACTGACCTAACGGGAAGGGGAGGGTGACTCATATCAACTCAAGGAGCTTCTTTTACCTGTATAAAAATAGTTATTAAGATGTGGCTTTTTCAGCTTTAACAAGAGTGATTCACCTGGAAGAAAAGCACTGTGTACATTCAAAGGTTATGGGCTTGCAGAGAAAGACATCTTTGTAATATATTCAGGGATCATTGTTCTATTGCTATAAGGTTGCCAACTTTCAGTGCCCATGAAGGTTTGACTAAATGGGTCAAAACTCTCTACTGTGATTTTCTATATAATAGTTCTAAAAGTAGTCTTTTAGAATAGCTGCTTTTTTTTTTTTTTGTAGCCAACTTTGAAATCCAAACTAAGGCTGGAAAATAGATTTTTTTCAATGCTTCCAGAAATATTTTACAGGGACCCCCCCTCCCAAAGGCATTATTTCTGGACTTTAAAGTGCTCTATGGGAAGTTTGGTCTGTTCAGAAATACCTGAGGTTGTCTAGGCAGTTACATCTGTTAACCCTGTAGGTGAGACAGGTAAACTGACTTTTACAGATTCTTTAAATCACTTTGGTTGCGTCAGTTATAAGGGACCTGTTAGAATGTCAGCACCATCTTTTGCGACTCAGTAGGAATTTGGATAGTCTTGACTAGTACATAAGGGGGCAAGAAGAGATCCGAGGTGGAGGGAACATGGGACAGTTTGGATTGCTGTCACCATTGAGCAGAGCCTCACTTCCCCATTGGTATTCTGTACCCAGCCTAGGGACGGGTGTTTGTGTGGGACCCTGCAGATGGGATCATTGTTGAGTCTTCTTTTGGGGGACACGGCAGAGGACAGGTGTCGGCATCAGTGAGATGACTCTCTTCTCTCTCGTCCTGTTCCCTCCTGCTGTCTTCTCCACAGGGCGATGTCGGGCTCGCTATGGGTAAACTGTATGGAAATGACTTCAGCCAAACCACCATCTCTCGCTTTGAAGCCTTGAACCTCAGCTTTAAGAACATGTGCAAGTTAAAGCCACTCTTGGAGAAGTGGCTGAATGATGCAGGTGGGTGAGAAATGGCCTGGTCCAGGGGTCGTTGCCTAAGTTGGGGTTTATGTTTCCTATTGTGTTATTGGTGCTAGAGAATCTTGAAGTGTCAATTGGAGAGCTAATTCATTTAAATAGTAATTGCAGTGCCCACAATCAACAACAACTTTCAGGCGTGAAATGTTTCTTATGTTTGAGCCAGGGACAGGGACAGTTGAGAGGAGGGGAAAGAAGGCCTGTGCTTTTGATAAACTTGAAGGCAAGTTTATTGGTTCTTCCTCGATGCGTTATAATAAATTTGTTCTTGTTACTATTTCTACTTTTGTTACAAAAAATGACACATATTTCATGCATAAGAAGTGAGAGGCTAGTTTTAACTTACGTGTTTTATGCCGAGGTTTCCTTTCAGAAAATTTGAAAGTTTGAGGTGCAGCTGCATAGACTGGGAGAACTGTGAGGAGCCGTGGAGGTCCGATGTTTCTCATTTAGACATGTTCAAAACCGGGTCTGTGGAAGAGACAGATCTATTCTGCTTCCATGGCCCTATACCTTTATTGAGCCTCAGGGCCACGGTGAGACCCACCGCCTGCCCTTCCTTGCAGTAGTTCATCTGAGTTGGAAGAGGCCTGGACTGGCAAGATGGCCAGGGCCGCTCAGCTGCTGAGTGACAGACCTGTTTCACCTTCCAGGAATTTAGAAGTGTCTCCCTGTATAGTTTTCGGGGAGGTGTTGCCCTGGTTCATACTAATAAAATATCATTGCAAGATAATAATTAAATGTTCAGTAATTTCAAACAAGCTTTTTTTTTTTTTTTTATCCCTAGAGCTAATAAATAAATAACAAAACCAAAACCTAAGAGCAGAGCTGACTGTAAGGACAGAAAGAGTAGACTCCTGCTTTCTCAGAAAGAGAAGTCAGGGCAGCGGAGACAAGACAGCCGACGTTTCTGAGACAGACGCCCGCTAGAGCAGGAGGAAGCGTGGTGCGAGCGACATTGTCGTGTCGGTTATGGAAACCTTTTCACGCTGCTTGCAGCTTAAGATCTCTTGGTCAGCTCTGCTGCTGTTAATATTTGTGTCACACGCGTGAAGCCTGCTCATTGCCTTTGACCTCTTGTTTTTTTCCTTCGTACAGAGAACCTGTCATCTGATTCGGCTCTCTCCAGCCCAAGTGCCCTGAATTCTCCAGGGCAGGGAATTGAAGGCTTGAACCGTAGGAGGAAGAAACGCACCAGCATAGAGACCAACATCCGTGTGGCCTTAGAGAAGAGTTTCTTGGAGGTCGGTGGGGATCTTCCTTGCTCGTGTGTGGGATGGTTTATGCGGTGCTGATGTTAGGCACTGTCAGCCACGACCCTTACAGATGCTTACACCGTGGTGAAGACACGACAACATGGAACGGAGTGCCCAGGGCTCAGGGGAAAGCCGCTCCATCCACGGGAGCACTCCGTGTGACAGCAGCAGCTACTCTGGGACTCACGGGAACTCCACGGATAGGGAGGGGCAGGAGATGCAAGAGCAGGCAGGGGCTGCCCTGGAGAAACAGGAGGTGTCTCAGGCAAACACATATGGTTTGGTTTGGCTAGTTCTAGTATCTGTTCTTCCAACAGTAGTTTAGGACCAGAACACCAAGGGCCTTGAATGTCAGACTATTGAGGTTAAATTTATTCAACAGATATTCGGCTTTTTTTTTTTTAAACCAGGAAATATCACTATCAAAGCTTTCAACAGAATTTTAACTCTTGATTTAGAGAGGCTTGAGCATGGTGGAAGGAGCACTGAGGCAGAAGTCTGTAGTGTCCGCCACATAGGACCTGTGCTGTGGGTCAGACACCATGTTTGTAGGCTGAGGCCTCTTCTCTGGGGGACACCTCCTGTCCTGCTCCATGCGTTCACTGGCCTCCACGTGCTTCAGCTGTGGTCGTGTGCACTGAGTACTGAGCGACTCACATCCTTACTAGGCGACAAGGCTGTGTTGGTGGTTAATTCAGAGACATTTTATTAAAGGGGGGGCCTACTGGTCACTACAGTCGTCCCTCACCATATCCCGGTTCACTTTTTGTGGTCTCACTGTTTCATGGATTTTTATATTGTATATATAGATATATATATTGTATTGCGGATTTTTTGCTATATTGTGGGATTTTGCAGTATATAGTTGTATATTCACTGGTGAGTTACCCATATAGAATTTTTATATGTTGTTAAAATTACATAGTTTTAATAGTGTAGAAAGTGTTTAAGAGCATAGGAAGTATTTATAAGTGTGTGGGAAAGGTTAATAACAGTGTGGGAAAGGTTTATTAGAGTGGGGGGGGGTTATAAAGCCTTAAAATATATATAAGTAACAAATATAAGGTCACTACTTTGCGGATTTTCATCTATCGCGGGGGGTTCTGGAACCTAACCCCCGTGGTAGATGAGGGACCACTGTGCATCCCCCACCGTGTTCCCTGGCCCACGCTCCCCATCTGTCTGTAATGACACGGCTGTGCGCATGGCTCAGTTAGTTGTTACAAAGGGCGGTTCCCCCTCAGAACCAGAAGCCTACCTCGGAGGAGATCACTATGATCGCAGAGCAGCTCAACATGGAGAAGGAGGTGATCCGCGTCTGGTTCTGCAATCGCCGCCAGAAGGAGAAGAGGATCAACCCCCCCAGCAGCGGCGGGGCTGGCGGCTCGCCCATCAAGGCCATCTTCCCCAGCCCGACCTCCCTGGTAAGCATGCAGTGGGTGCTCCACCCCACACAGCTGTTTGCTGACCATTCAGCCGTGCATCTCCTGACAGAATTTGTTGTGCATATGTCCATGTAAATGTATATTTTAAATGTTGCCAAAGTAATTAAATCTTACATTATATTATAAAGAGAATTCATTGCTCTTTCCTTTTTAAGGTGTGCAATTTCAGTACTTTCCTATTTCCTGGCATTCCCACTCTTGGAGTGGTTGTATAGATCCCTGTGCTCATGGGAGTAAATTGCTACTGATGCTAGTTATCTAAAAACATCATCCATTGCTTTTTATTCATGTTGGGTCCTAAAGCCCTATTTATCAAACTTACATGACCAAGGGACAATAAATTCTCAGATGGCCTTTGTTCAGGAGCTCTGACCTTGTATTAAAACGTCTGCCTCGAGTGTCCACCCTCAGACACGTGGCCTTTTGTTTACAGCCTCACTGTCTCCCCACACTGAGGGACACAGTGCCCGCATGCCGCCTTTGACCTCTAGGGTGATTGTGAATGTGACTCTGCACGTCTAGCCTGGACACATTAATGGGAAGATCGAGTTTGCATTTCTGGTCCTTTCTTGTTCATTTGTTATTTTATTTTCATTTCGTTCTGTCCAGGGAGGAGTTTTGAATTGAAGTCAGCAGGGTGAGCGCACGGTGGTTCTGGGGGAGGCTGAGCTAGCTGTCTGTTGGGCGGCGCCGTCAGGGCTCAGGAGATTGTCCCGGAGAGGTTGTGGGCTCCGCTTTGCTCTGTGCATGGGGTGGTTTGAGCTGTGGACTTACTGGTCTAGTACGAAGACAGCATTTCTCATAAGACTGTAGAAATACTCTGTGTTATTTCAGAGAAACATCAGTGCTTTAAAATTTTGTCTAGCATTCTCTGTATGAAACCATTTCATTAAGAACAAAAACAAGACAATGTTGCCTCCCAGAGTAAAAAATGAAACAATATAAGACCCTGAGATTGGCTGGTCCTGTAGAATAGTTTCCTTGCTTAGGTGAGGGTGATACAATGTATCATTATACAGTGTGTTATTATATCAGTGAGGAGCCATCTTCTGACCATGGTCTTTCCACAGAGGCCAGTTTTCTCCACTCCAGGACCCAAGAGGAATTGTAACATCTTTTCTTCTTAGACCCTTTTATTTTATTTTATTTTTAGTCTATAATATTTAAATTCTATCCCAGAATTTAAAATTTTTATAGGCAAATAAGTCTACAATATAAGCTAAACATTTTAATCTTTTTTGATGTTTAAATGTTTTTGCACATTTTCGTCTCTGACCTCCAGGTGGCCACCACGCCGAGCCTTGTGACGAGCAGTGCAGCTACCACCCTCACCGTCAACCCTGTCCTCCCCCTGGCCAGCGCCACGGTCACCAACCTCCCTGTCACAGGTAACAGCTTCACTGTCACAGGTAGCAGCCTTCTCATCACAGGTGACAGCCTCCCCATCACAGGAAGCGGCAGCCAGGCTGTGCAGCTATTGGGCAGATGGTGGCCCATGAGAGGTTTCTGTGAGAGTCTGCCATTAAACTGAATCACAGCTCTCAGAAGGGATGGCTTGTTTAACAGTTGCATGTGAAAGCCAGAACTCCAAAACTACCAGGCACATTAATTTTGGCAGAAATAACACTTTCACATAAAGAGCTGTCTTTTCTGTTCTTCCACACCTTATGCTGTCTTCTCCATTACGGCCAGAATTATCTTTCAACACACCAACTTTTTTTCATGGAACTCCCCTTACAATCGTTGACCAGCTGTGGCTTTGTGCACTCAGGACAGTGTCCGGATTCACCTTTGCTCCTAGAAGGTTGTTCCCGCGGGGACCTGCCTTCCGCTGGCTTGTGCCCACCTCCTCCTGCACATGTGGGAGGAGTCAGACCTCTGACCCCCACGGCCCAGAGTCAGCCAGCGACCTGCGCGTCCCTGATGGTGACTGGGCCAGTCTGCCTTAGGTGTCCATTCCTCTTGAGCATATTTAGTTCCACGAGGAACTGTTCATTTTCACCTGCCTGTGTCATAGATGAGCACATTTTGTAATTTATTCTCTTGGCCAGTAGTCTTTGCTCTTCTCAAAAGAGCTGGAGGTTTGTTTTTGTTTTTAATCTCTCTTCTTTAGTGCCTGACACACTCAATATAAAATGAGTGAACTAATTTTTTTCCTGTGGCTTCCTTTAAATAGCAGATTTCCCAAATACGTTTAAAATTAACTTAGCGTTGTCATTGAAAGTTTTTAGTGACACAGAACGTACAAGGTGTTCTGCCATTATTCACCAGGTTGACTGTGAGCTGGTGAAGCATGGCAGCTTTCTGAGGTTTCACAGTGCCGCCTGAATTTGGCCTAGGACTGAGGACATTGACTTTCTGCACTCATGTTTAACTTCATGACTCCTCTTTGGCTCTGTGGCCTAACCATGATATAAAAAGTAAATAAGTGTTTTTACGTAGTTAATAAATTTAACGAAAAACTGTGCCTTTCCTCCTATTTATTCATCTTTATCAATGTGGACTCACAGGTCCTGAGCAGCCAAGGTGTAGGCATCAAGTATACTCGCTGATGCTGTGTTATTGCGTCTAGGGCATCTCAACAGAAATAAGTGTACACACATGGAATGCGTGAAATACACATGTGTATACTTACATGTGTTCGTGTACACACATTTCTGTCTTTATTTCTCTTCATCCAGCTGTCTATGTTTATTAAAATTTGCACGTTCATACTGATAGCTAAAATTCCAGTTCAATAGCCTATACTCTGTTCATTTCTAAGCCTTGGTTCCAAAATGTTTATTTCTGTGGTTCATTTCCATAGAAACACTGACTTGGTTACTAAAAAGGAGCCATGTAGAGGTGATTGGGTGGGGGATTCATTAGGCAGTTGATCCTAGAGGACCGCTAAGTAAGCCCACACACCTGAACCCGGGCGGGGCTCACTGCCTAATCTGACCATCTCTGCAGGCACTACCGACACCACCTCCAACAACACCGCCACCGTCATCTCCACGGCGCCACCGGCCTCCTCGGCAGTCACGTCCCCCTCCCTGAGCCCCTCCCCTTCTGCCTCAGCCTCCACCTCCGAGGCCTCAAGTGCCAGTGAGACCAGCACAACACAGACCACCTCCACCCCTCTGCCCTCTCCTCTCGGGACCAGCCAGGTGATGGTGACCGCGTCGGGGCTGCAGACAGCCGCAGCTGCCGCCCTCCAGGGAGCTGCCCAGCTGCCAGCCAACGCCAGTCTCGCAGCCATGGCTGCCGCTGCAGGATTGAACCCAGGCCTGATGGCACCATCTCAGTTCACAGCTGGGTAAGGGCTTTCTCACCTTGTTCACACCTGACAGGCCTCTGGGCGGTCATCCCGGGGCTTGCTCCTATGGGAGACTTTCTGTCCTGTCTTAACTGCAGAAATCCAGACAAAACTCTTTAAGCCTTAATTGCTCGGAAATGGGTTGTTCTATAGCGGCCCTTGTGGGCTGAAGTCTGAGCACCCTGGGAGGGCGGGAGTCAGACCTGCATGTTCAGATGGGGCATGGGCGGCAGGCCCTGCTCCCTGAGGGGAGGACCAGGGGAACCTAGAGTTCCTGAACTTGTTCTCGCGTGCCCCCTGCTGACCTCTCTTGGGGGACCCCTCTCTGGTTTTCAGCCACACACAGGAGATGGAGCAGTGGGATTCCCAGCTTTGTTTTATCAAACGTGTAAGGCTCACTTGTAAGTGCAGTCCTTCCACTGGCAGTTTCTTTTGTTTTGGAAAAAAGAATTGGGGTCATGCAAAGGAGAGTCCGCATGCTGCGAGTGAGGCGTAGTGCGGGCTGGAGCCAGGTCGCTGTGTGGGGGATCCGGGGGAAGCAGAGGGGCAGGTGCTTCCCTCGGCCTCCTCCTGCCCCGCCGGGTGCTGGCACGCTGACAGCCAGGCCGGTGGTGACAGGGGCTGCTCTTTGACTTTGCAGAGGTGCCTTACTCAGTCTCAACCCAGGGACCCTGGGCAGTGCTCTCAGCCCAGCTCTGATGAGCAACAGTACGCTGGCGACTATTCAAGGTCAGTACCGCTCTCCTCGCTTCGCTCCTTCCTTCCTTCCGCTATTGTTTTCTTGTCAATGGAAGAAGTCTGCTTTGCCGGAGGTCAGTAGTACAGGGAGAGAGTTAAATTGATAATCCTGACTAACCTGAGGACCAAGAAAATGTCCTTGTAAAAAACCTTTGTGGAGAAGTATAGGTGTTAGTTTGTGAGTCAGAACAGAACGTGGACTTGTTTGGTGTGTTGTAAGAAACCAGGACGCTGATGCTGCTGTTTATCTTATGTGAATGGAGCTGGGGCAGAATGTCCCCATGATGAGTTTGTCCAAGTAGTCACCCAGACCCACCCGAGGCAGAACTGATCAAGTGAGATTCCCATCCCCATCCCCACCCCAAGAGAGCCATGCCTGGGAAGGTCCTATGATGAAGTCCCTGGAGCACTTTTCATCCTTGCTAGGTCTGCCCTTTGTGTGTCCCCCGCCTGCAGAGCACTCGTGCTTGTGGGCCATAATGTCCTCCCCAAGCCCGTGGGTCCTTCCAAAGCCCCTCGTCCCACATACCGAAGGGTGTGCCTCGTGTGGCTTCTGGGCTCTGTCTGAAGGTGCTTGCTATTACATGATTCAGGGAAGCAATTTGAGAGACATCCATATATCATTCAGAGAATGTTTTATTCTTAAAATAGTTTGTGCTTAGATGAGAGTTCTTGGGGCCAAAAATAAGCTCTTAGCTGACTTCAGTAAAGATTAGTGTTACCTGGATGAAGTTTCTACAGCATGCTTTAGAAAATTAGTTATAGGCAAATCCAAGATGTGACTTAGATTACCTGACATCATATTGCCTTTTGCATTGTGCAGAATTGATGGTTAGATCTGTAAAGCTTTTGTTAGCCAAGGATTTCTTTTTGCACAAGTCCTATGAGAAGTCACTTTTCTCGTGTAGTAGGACATGTCTCTGGGTGAACCAGTGCTCTCTGGGGGACCTAGGGCTGGGCTGTGACCCCGAACCTGGACTCTCAGAAGACTTCAACCCCACCACGTCTCACTGTTGTGAACTTTTTGTGAGATGGTGTCCACGTCAGGGACATTCTCTTCAGCCCTCTAGTCTTCCTTGGGTATTACATAAGAAATCAACTGCACTTTTAAAGTCTAGAGCAGTGGTAGTCAACCTGGTCCCTATCGCCCACTAGTGGGCATTCCAGCTTTCATGGTGGCTGGTAGCAGAGCAACCAAAGTATAAATAAAAAGATAGATTTAACTATAGTAAGTTGTTTTATAAGGATTTATTCTGCCAAACAGCAAAAATCAGACATAAAGTACTTGGTAAGTAATTATTTTAATATGCTTTAACTTGCTGTAACTCTGCTTTATAAATTTTATAAAGTAAAGTTACTTCCCTACTTTATAAATCACCATTACTGTGGAACCGGTGGATGGTTAGAAAATTTTACTACTAACAGAGATACAAAAGTGGGCAGTAGGTATAAAAAGGTTGACTAGCCCTGGTCTAGAGAAACCTTCACATTTGCATGTAGAGGGTGTGGTTTTATGGGTTAGGAGATAGTGGGGGCTTGTCAGACAACAGGAAAATTTAGTAAGTGAGAGTGTTGGTTATTTAATTCTCAGGTGTCAAAGCCCATCCTACCCTGAGCTGGCTGCCTCAGCCGCCCGCCTCCGTCCCTCTGTGCTTCCTCCTGCGGCACTTGCCACACACGTGCTGGCCAGGGAGTCCGGTTCTGCCTCAGCAGGGGGTGGGGAGCTTGGTCACACCTTACACTTCACTTGGTAGCATACAGTTTGTTTTAGAACTAAAGCCTTTTGAAAGACAACTTTTCACCTGAAAGTGCCCGCTGGGTTGGTGAAAGCTGCCTGTGTGTTAGTGCTGCAGTCACTGGGGCAGTGTGACCTCTGATGGAGGGAAGTCACAGTGAGGGATCTCTGTGAGAAGCACAGTGGCTGGCCTGACCAGATGTTGCTGGGCAGGTGAGACCAGGCGGGAGCTCTGAGATAGGCATGACTCTGGTGGGCGATGTGCGGCCCTTGTGTCCCCACTGCCCTGTCCCTGCTCACTCGGCCCTTCAGTCCTGCGGGCTCTTCCACAGCTGGAACGAGACCTCAGTGGGTGGCCAGGCAGCTCTCTGAGGAGGCCGGCAGTGAAGGGCTGCCGGCCTCCTGCAGGGCTGTGGGAGAGCCCGCCCGCTTGCTGTGTCCCTGGCTGCTCCGGCTGGTATTAACGGTCTCCTTCCGCCCGTCTGGGGGTTTGTCCTTAGCTCTTGCTTCTGGTGGCTCTCTTCCAATAACGTCACTGGATGCAACTGGGAACCTGGTCTTTGCCAATGCGGGAGGAGCCCCCAACATCGTGACTGCCCCTCTGTTCCTGAACCCCCAGAATCTCTCTCTGCTCACCAGCAACCCCGTTAGCCTGGTCTCTGCCGCCACAGCCTCCACGGGGAACTCTGGGCCCGTCGCCAGCCTTCATGCCGCCTCCACCTCCGCCGAGCCCATCCAGAACTCTCTGTTCACCGTGGCCTCTGCCAGTGGGGCCGCCTCAACCACCACCACCGCCTCCAAGGCCCAATGAGGGCTGCCCGCCGCTGCGGCCGCATGGCCGTGTGTGCCCTGCTCCCTCCCACCACGTGGGAGGGTGAGCGAGCGGGGAGAAGGAAGACACGTGCCGGAAGGAAGGATGGTGACCGGACACCATTGCCTAGTTTTGTAATAAAACACTTTTCAGGATTGCTTCATGGATTGGAGAACTTTCTAACCAAAAAAAAAAAAAAAGAAAAGAAAAAGAAAAAGAAAAAAAAGCAGAAACAAAAAAAAACAAATAAGTGAAAAGACTACTTATCATTTCCAGCGGTCAGGATGACAGTCCAGGTGGGTCACCAATTCTGATATAGAAAGGGGATTTCTTGTTTGTCTAAATTCCTTTTTTTTTTTCTTTTTAAAAAAAATCATTTTTATGGGTCTGTTGTATAGGCCGTTAAGTCATAACAAGGTGTTTATAATCGTATCAATTGTGTTGGGGGTTCCTTTCTGAACTGGTACAATTTAGGCAGGCTGTGTTACTGTATCTCTGTTATTATTGTTATTGTTTTTATATATATATAGTTTGGATGTGTTTGTCTTTTGCTCCTGGATCCTGTTTCAGTGAGCTCCCACACTGTGGGGAGGGAGGGTGGTGGGGGTCGGGGAACTTGCATTCTTAACTGCGGGAATGTCCTTGCTGGTTTCCTTACCCCCGATGACTCTTACAGAGGTCCTAGAGAATTATTTTCTTTTGCCACTTATGCAAGAGGCTCGGTGCAGAAGCCGAGGGCGGTGTGTGCAAACGCTCCCACTCCATGCGCTCCCCCACCCCCCATCAGGTGGTGCCTTCGGAGCACTTTTGTGTGGGAAGGAATTCCCGCCAGACTGTAGCTCTCACTCCGATCTTGAATGACCCAAGGCCAGGTCCCAGGCTGCACCAGCACTGCTCCCTGCTTTCCATGGGGCGCACATGTTGCAGGCGGGGCTTGGCTCCAAGAGCAAAGACTACTGCAGACACCTGACTGGGTGGTTCCCTGACTTCTTGTCTCCTGAAAAATGCTCCTACTGTTGCTGTGTGTGTGTGTGTGTGTGTGTGTGCGTGCGTGTGTGTGCGCTCGCGCGCCATCATATGGAAGGGTTCATCCAGACTTCCTTTAACTTACTTGGCAAAGAACAAACTGACTTGTTGGGGTTGGGACACGTTTTCCTCCTTTGTTTTCTAAAGGAGTTCTGCTAGACTGTTTGCCATTGGTAGTTGATCACCAAAAGGTGTGATGAGAAGAGTCTGAGGTCACTACCTTCTCCTCTGGCCACAAACTTCCTTTCCCGGTCACCCCGCTGACAGTGCTTGCCCTCTGGTGGGCCCTGGAGGACTCTGAGCAGGTGGAGGTGGGGCTTGCACATGCCAGGTTTGTTAGAGACGCTCCTGCAGGGCGGGGTTCATGGCCGTAACATCTCTATTGGGGAGGGTGGTGAGCTGTGGGCACCATGTTAGAGTGTTTCTGGGATATATGAACAAGCCCAGGAAAAGGAATAGTTTGTGACATAAATGAAGAGGAACAGGGGGTAACACGGAAGTTAGATCGCCTTTTCGTCCATGTGCTATTATTGTATCTGTACCAAAAACCCGTGGACATGGTCGCCGCAGTGCACTCCTGCGCCTGAGTGCAGGCGAGGTCCCGGCGGTGTCCACGGTGCTGGCTGACCTCGCCTGTCAGAGCCGGCACTTTTCCCCTCAAGCTGCAGGCTGAGGGCTTACAGGTCGTTTTCATTCTCATTGCTCAGCCTGTGTCCAAGGGAGCTTGGCTCTGTGTGCTCGTGTCTCCACAGAGTTGGGAAGCCGCACAGACCGTGTGCCTGGTGTGTGTGGTTGTCCGCGTGGAAAACTGGCAGGTTCGTGTTTCAAGGCCAGAAGCATTTCCATCCCCTTGTTTTTTCTTTTGTTCCTTCCATCTTCCTGATTTATTTCACAGAGTATTTAATTCCCACCTTACATGTCCTCTTCTTATCATTCACCTTTCCCCAAATCCCTCCAAGATCAGTGAACTGCAAGCAGGGAAACTAACAAATGTCCATCACCTTTTTTTATGTGTGGTGTTTTTTTTTTATGTTTTTTTTTTAAACTAAGCTTGAACCAAAGTCAATTTTTAGCAAGCTGCTGTACTAATGGACTAGTTTATATCGTGCGGTTCAGACACATTGAGGAGTTAGATGCTACTGACAATTTCTTTTTCGTTGTCTTTATTAATTATATATAAAAGTTGCTGCTTCTTTTAATCTTTTATGTTGGTAAATTGTACTATCCTCTGGGCAGGCGTGAACTTGATTTTTACCTAGTTTATTGAGTTTGGTGTGTAAATAGAGCAGCGGTGTTGGTGACTGGCCTTTCTCTCCGTCCCACCATTTCTCTGAGATTGTTCCGTTTACTCTCTCATCCTGACTTGACATTTCTGACCTTTATCTGTGCAGACAGATGGCTTGAGGACGGGTCAGCGATGCTGCAGCTGCCCATGGAAATGGGTCCCTCCCGTGGGAGTGGTTGGTTCCGAGGCAGGAGGCAGGGGGGGTGCTGATGCTTGCCATACTGGATTAGACGCTAAAGCATTAATTTCCCAAAATTGCTACCAAAGGAAGTGTCAGTCCTCAAGGAATGCAGCCCAGTGGAGAAGAGGAAGGGCAAGGACAGGCTGTGTTGTGTGTGAGTGTGTGTGTTTTCTTACGTGGCTCAAAGAATGCTCCCCCTCCCAGCTCAGATTCACTCAACAGACTTTAATATTTAAAGAGATACTAAGCTTTAAGTGTCGATGCAATGGTCTTCTGTCCCTGGCCCTGTCTGTGTTCTTTAGTCAATTGGGATAAGGGGTTCTGCCTGGGCATCACTTTTTGAGGATAAACCTTAAACAGCATAAAACCCTGTATTTAAAACAAATAAATCCTTAGACAAAGGTAACTTAAAATTCTTTTTCTATTATTTAAAAATACGTTGCAGAAGGAAAGGGAGATTGTGCACGCACATGTGAAACACTAAAGCAGCTTGCTGGTGGGTGGTTAGCTCAGCCAACTCCCTGTCAGTGTCCCCAGACATACCACCACTGGCTGTACCACGTCACGGCTCAACCTGCAATCTCTTCTGCTGTGTCATCATTCTTATCATCTCAAGAAATGCTTTTGAATTGAATGAATTTCCAAAGCTAGACACTCAGAGTAGCTGTTAGACATCTGAAGATCAAAGTGGGATGGGGCACGTGACCAGAAAGACGTATTGGGTGTAGGGTTTGTGTATATCTGAGACGAAGGTTCAGACAGGTCGTCACAGTCCATTGTATCAGTCTCCTCTTTTTTTCCTTCAAGTTTATGCAAGTTTGATTTCCCTGAAATGCTTAACACATTAAACCAAAGACTACTTCTGATGCATTAGGCTTGCCCATGATAATGGGCCCTCCCCCGGGAGTGGTGAATGGGGAGTGGTGAATGTAATCGTGTGGATCCCAAGCAATGCAGTGTGCTCAGGTGTGGTCAGGGCTCCAGGTGTGCCCTGGGTAGACCTGAGGGATGGAGCAGGAAGACCTGGAACTGGGCTTCTCGCAGGAACCCTGCTGCTTGTTCCTGATTTAAGAAATAAGCTGATGGCTAGAGTCGTTGAAATGTTCTGGAAGTTATATAGACAGCTCTTCAGAATTATGTAAATTGTTCGCATGCATTATGTGGCATCTTAAACACTTCCTTTCTTTATTTGATAGGAAAGATCAATACCATCCCCCTTGGTTTAGCTTATTATTAGAGAAATGGAACCAAAGGAACCTGGCTGTTGTCTTGGGTAGGACCATACCTATTTGTGCTCCATGGCAGCATTATTAGAAATTAACAATCTTTTTTTAAAAGGGAAAATAAGATTAATTAAAAGATTTAATGAGATTATCTTGCCAATTTATTTTACATCATTCATTCATTATTGGGGAAAAAAGCACAATTATATCTCTTTTTAAAAATGTTACTTTGTCCTATTATCCTTCACTTATTTGCAAAGGTAGGCAAAGTCGTGTCTATATTATCCACAAGCACAGATATTGTTTGACACAATATTTAAATTGCTGGGAGAACTTGCTACATTTGCAAACATAGGAAATTAATGTAGTCTTTTAAATTTATAAATCCTGATAGTAAACATTGCAATTGGAGTATAACCAGCATGAGGCCTACAAAAGAATCTCATTGTCGTTCGTGGTCCACAGTTCCCAAGCCACGTCATCCTCACAAAATCTTCTTCATCATGAGAAATGTTAACATTGTTGAGCTAGGACGAAAAGGGAGAAGAGTTGAGAGGGAGAAGTCAGCAGGCCCTGGGCACCTGGGAGCGTGGAGGCCCTGCTGAGGGACACCCCACGGAGGACCTCACCCAGGAGGGACCACCTGTGGGCCGGTGCTGGGGCCTGGGGTGGTCCCCGGGGATCAGTCTGCAGCCTCAGAACCTTCTGTGGCAGACGAGCCCCAGCAGCGCAGTGGGATGGTTTGGTCAAATGCTTTTCATTAACTCAGCATTGAAAATTAAGGAATTTAATTTTCAAACCATATTTAGAGCTGAAAACATGAAAAGACCGAAGATCTGAAATTTAAAACGATTCCAGTGGGAAAGAATGGATGGGTTAATTTGATCATAACCATCCTGAGTTCACTTGCATGTGTGTGAAAGGCACTCAGTGTGGCATTGTTCATGGAGCGCTGGCCCTGACCAATCTGAAGTCATCTTCAGTCTTAAGACATTTTGAGGACAGCACTTTGTAAAACGGTGACTTTCTCAGCATCCACCTTTCCTTTGGAGAAGGCAAACGTTCAGGAAGCTCTGAGACAGGCTTTGCAGAAGTGGCACGCACAGACGCAGGCTCGAGCCAGGAGGAACGAGTTGGGTCCTTCGCTGAAGGCTGATGCAAATCCTGACCTTCCTCATTCTTTTCTTAATCCAAAGAGATGAAACGGGGCACCCCTGAGCTTCCCAGTGAGACCTTTGAAAGGACTCTGTCAGGAGGGCCGGGGAGTGGTTCTGAGCTGTGCAGCTGATACCCAAGTTCTGTGCAGCCGGCCGTGAGCTGCTGCTTCTCACCGTCTCTGTCCCTGAAGCGGCTCCCCTTCCCGGCTCCTTGGGGGACTCACAGGCAGCACGCTGAATCTGGAGTCCGGGTCACCTTTCCCCTCTCCTCTCAGAGTGGCGACCCCTTAATCCATGAGGATGATGCTGGGGGGGCAGCAGTGAGCTCCTGGCACCTTCGTGAAATACCTCAGTGTAGTGTAGCGTCATTGCAGAACTGGTTTTAAACTAGAAACCAAATAAATAAAAACTATAAATAGTGGAAATAATTCTAGCTGTAGCATTTAGTTGACTGATGTCTATTATGACTGGTAAACACGATTGATGCTGTATGTATTGGGATCCTGTTTATAGGTGACAGTTTATAGGGTTCGGGAGGGCGGGGTGGGGGTGGCAGAGAAGGTGGTGATGTTAGAAGGAAATCGTTGCTCGTGTGTGTGTGTTTTTCATGTATCTGTCTTTCTTGCCAAAGGAAACTTGATTGTCCCTGTGATGAGGTTTGGGGTTTGTTGGCCTCTCTGTGGTCTGACCTGCAGGGCAGTGGGGTGGTGGCACACAGGTGACACGTGGTTTGTCTGGTAGGTTCGGAGTGCCCTCGGGCATTGACATCCTTGCTTTGGCTGCCTGTGCCCCCAGACAGCCTCTGGTAACGATGCGCGCCCGTGTGTAGCAGACGCTCAGGCACAGGGAGGTGCAGTTGGGAGTCGGGGCAGAGAGCGCCGTTGAGTTTGGAGAGGAGGGTGGAGGTGAGGGTACGGCGCGTCGTCATCTGGGAAAATGTACTGCTTCATCCTGTTGCCCTGAGTCATGTTGGATGTCATGCTCATGGCAGAGCGCTCCAAACCTAGACTTTCTTTTTCATACTAAGGCTAATAATGGCCAAACCAAAAACATAAAATAACAGAAACCAAACTAAGAAGCTGACAGCTGGCCTGCTTGCCTCATGCCTCAGTCAGATGTGACCTCTGGGGATTGGTTGGTTGGTGAGATTGAGGTGGGCGTTGTTCTTGGGGGGGGCACCTTCTGGAAAAATGAAGAACCCTTTCTGCCGTACTGCGGGGCAGGCTTTCTCGGCTCCTCGAGTTCAGAATAAACTGTGTCTCCAGAAAAGCTAATGGGTTAAAGGTTTTAAATGAACAGCCATCTCACAGGGCTGCCGTGGGATCTGGTTTGGATACCAAAGACACTGGTACATCCTAGTTTATCTGTGCGTTTCTAAACGAGCAGAGAGAATCAAAGCAGAGAGCTGGAATCTGATCCTCTTCCCCTTGGTCCTCCCCTTGCCAACCCTCTGAAGGAGTCTTGTTGGTCAAACTGGCTTTGCAAGAGAGATTCCTGTAGTTTCACTCTGTTGGTCTGTAAGGATGGAGAAGGCTACGACTTCAGTGTAGCAGTGATGTTCTTGGAAGTGCTGGGAAATTGGTGGTAGGGGCAAGAATTCTTTATTTCTCTTCATCTAACACCTGTAGAGCGAGTGCAGCCTGTTGGAGTACAGAGGACATTTAGATGGCTTGTTCTGTCACCTGTAGAGAAGCGTTTTCAAGAGCAGGGTGACGTGGGAAACCAAGAGACCTTCCATGACCCTCCCACGAAGCTGTGTTGATCCAACGTGTTCTTACATGTGGACCCCTGGGGGTTGAGGAGCTCGTTGTTTGGGGTGCTGTTGATGGGACCCAGAAGGAAAGGGAGGGACAAGAAATGTATCGCTCTCAATGTCTCATCCAAAACCATCAGGTTGTCGAACTTCATGAACGCTTTGCTAATAATTCTGTTGTTCTGACACGATGTAAGTGTGTTGATACTGTGCGACTTCTCAGTGTGAGACAGGTCTGTAACAGGTCATGGGGATGGTGGAGATAGGAGCACGTGAAACAAAAGGCATGGGAAACAAGGCGTATGTGAAGGACACTTTTGAGCGTGGAGTGAGACTCCCTGGGACCAGGGAGTACAGGGGTCCTCTGCAATTCTGTGAGTCCTTGAATCTGCCTGCTCTGTGCTGGGCTCCACCGCCCTGCGCTGCCTTCTGGCTCAAACCCAGCCTTCTGCCAGACAGTGCAGACCCCAGAGCAACATCCTCTGCAAACACAGAGGACTGTAGCCCCTGGTCTCTTGATTGCCTGCTCACACTGTGCTGCAGCCGCCACAGGCTTCTGTTGGACCCTGTGTTCTGACAGGACATCCTGAAGCCTGCAGGCGGACGGCCGACACCGTGTGGTATAAAATGAGACAGCCAGGTGCTCCTGTGCAGTTGGGGTCCCCCTGAAAGGACAGAGCGAGGTGAAGACACATCTCTGTGCCCCCACCTGGCCTGTGTCTCAGAGTGGGCACCACATGGTAGGAGTCACTGCACTTTCAGAAACTACATGCAGTTCTGTTAGGAGAGGCTGGACTTGCAGTGGACCAGGCGCCCCGTTTTGGTTCTGACCTGCACGGTCTTGAGTAGGGTGCACCTGTGCCTGATCATAGTGTGAGCATAAGACCTGCAGCCATACTGTAGCCTGGCCTTTCTGCGCTGTACACTGCCCGTCCCGAGTCAGGCCAGGGGGACAGACAGACTTCCACCTTCTTCCATCTGCTGGAGCAGGCCTGTGTGCGCCACTTGTGCAGGGCGGCCGCCCTCCACGGAGGCACCTCCTCCCACAGAGACCACCCCCATGTCCCTTCCTCTGTGGTGGCAGCAAAGCTGTTGCGACTCAGGGTGGGCCACGAGTCCAGGAGTCGTGTACCTCATTCTAGCTTGGGTCTGAGCACCTTGCTTGAACTTCCTCTAAACCTCACAGCTGCCCGGTGTGCCCTCTTCCCGAGTCGTGTCGAGCTCTAGCCTGTAGCATCATGGCACCCGTAGCCGGGGCTGGGACTTCTAGCGCCTCTGAATGTCACTGCTTCAAAGCTACTGCAAACTGAGGGCAAATTGCAATCTTCTGTTTCTCCTTGTGGAGAGGGGTCTTCACAGGTCTAGCATCTACTTCCCCCGCTTCCCTGTAGGGGCTGGCCAGCTGGCCACGCCCCTTCTGGCCAGGGCCACCCACCTCCTGTCCTTGCCTTTCCCTCGCGGGGGCGCCCCTCACCCCCCCAGACCTCCTGGTTCTGCTGATTTTCAGGACTTTGGGTGGAAGGGGAAACACCAAAGAGGCTCCTCTGCTGACTGCTGCACACACATTTCACTTTTGTTCCTTTGACGTGACCAAAAAATCCAAATATTTAAGTTGTTATTGTTATTAGTTGACAATCTTCTGTCCTGTGGGCTCTCGGAAGCTACACCCCCAGCCCATCACCTTTTCTTTGAATGTAGTTCTAGCCTCGGTCCCCACCCCTGTCAGGAAGCTTCGCCAGGTCTTCACGCGCAGCTGCATGCCAGGGAAGATGGTTTCTTTGTTTGGTTTGGTTTTGTTTTTTAAATTTCCAGCCAAAACCAAAGATTTCTTAATGATTGTATAAACTCAAAACAAACAAAAAAACCAAAGAAAAGGGAGCTCTTTGGCGTCCATCCAGTCTGTGGCGCCCTGGCCGGGCCAGTGAGTGGGGCTCTCGGCTGCGTCCCCGGAGGACGCGCAGAGCTGTGCGCTCCGACTCCGCCAACTTGCCGATGTGCTGCGGGACAGATGAGTGTTGCGGGTTTTCCAGATCAGCAGGCAGAACCCGTCACCATGATAACCCACCACAAGCACCACGGTTACAGCGGGGCTGCGGCCCCAGGACGCCACAGAGTGGGGGAGGCTGAAGACACTGGCACAGCCCTGGCCACTGGGCCGGGTGCTACCCCCTGGGTGCCCAGGGCCCTTCGCAGCCTTCTTTCTCTCTTCCTCCCTTTGGTGAGAGCGTGCAGAGCGCATCCCGAGCGTGCGTCCCCTCCCCCACTGGCCAGTCCCCTTTCTCAGCACTGTGCAACTATGCATCGTACTTCTCACCTTCCGTGCTAGTAGATGCCTGTGACTTTTTAACTCGGGGGGGGAGGGGCGGGGGGTGCAAATGAAGGAACTTTTTACACGTATCTTTTTAATCTCAGTTGATCGGGGGAGGGGGGGTTTGGTTCTAGGGTCAAACAAGCTCTATCCCAAAGCAAAATCCAAATGTTAATAATATTAGCCTGATGCAGATACCAAAGATGATTTCTGTCCTGCAGAACCTTAGACTTGTGTATTAAGTACGATTACCCAGCACTTGCATTAGTCTAACCTCAGTAATTCCAAAGCTTAGATGTATATTTTGGTATATTTCTGGGATATTAAAAAAAAAATGTCGTTTAACTTCTCGTTTGTTTCAGTGTAAAGTCATAGCATGAAAATAACTGAACTGTCCTATTCTTAGTAGTTTGAAATAATAGTATTTTTGTATGTTTTGGGTGTGTCTCTGTATGTATTGACATAACAGTTTTCACTGCCTAGGTGTTCATAATAAAAAGAGAATGAAAACGCTCTTAAGTCTGCATACTGTTCCCTACAACTCCCACCTTCCCGGAGTGCTGGCTCACTGGTTCCATTCCAACTGGGGCTTGGTTTGGTTTTAAAGAGACAGTAATCATGTTTTCCTAAAGATGTTTTTTTTTTTTCTTCTGTCTTTATAAACTCCCCCCACCACCACCACCACCTTTTTCGTTTCTTCCTTTTTTCTTTTTAATATTGATTCAGGGGTGTTTTTCCACTGTTGTCGAGGGAGGGACACAAGGGGGAATTGGCCCCTTGGCCTCCCAGAACTTTTTGTTTTATGTACTTAACTTCAAAATGTGAGTTGGAGTTCTCTTTTGTGGAAATGTTTAAGACGTGGTATATAGGATACTCTCCAGAGCTGTCCCAGCCGTCCTGACGAGGCCTGGACAGCTCCCATAGCTCCAGGGGGGTCCTGCCACATTTCTTCTGAGGTGGCTTGCGATCTGGGGGGGCTGTTGTGTAGCCTCGCTGCCCCAGACAAGGCCAAGGAGCGTTTCGTAAGAATCGGCTGTTAACTTGGAATCCCCCCCACCCCAGAAACACAAGCAACAAGCAACCTCACGTTTGGGGGGGACGTGCGTGGTGCGTGGTGCTGTCTCCTTAAAAGTGCCCTTTCTTTGCCCTCCTGGGCTGCCTGCAGGCTGCGGGCGTGGGAGACTGTGCAGGGGACAGTGACTCAGAAGGACATGCTAGGGTGGCGTAGATGCGTTTGTCTGCTGTAATTTTTTATATATTAAACTTAACTGTAACTGTACAGTTCATTTTTGTTGTAAAACATCATTAAACTGTTTTTCAAGTGTCTTTGCATTGTCTGAGTTTCTCTGAAGGTGTTTTGTTGGTACCTGGATGCTCCACACACAGCCCTGCCTGTCACCTGGCCAGCAGGTGCCCGGGCCCCGAGGTGTAGGGGACATGAGTCCAGCAGCAGTGGACTCTCCAGACCCCCGGGCTTGCTGTGGTCAGATGCGCACAGGCCCTTGATGGGTGCCGTGCGGGAGGCTGGTCCGAAGGTCCCAGTCCCCTGTGGGCCTGACTACAGAACTGACCTTGAACTTGACTTTTCTAGATTTACTGCTTAAACGGCCCTGCATGTTTGTTCCTCGGGGCTCCTCGGGAGGAGCGAGCCCCACAGCCAGCGCCCAGTTCCACTGTCTGCGGGCACACCACGCAGCCCCTCAAAGAGGAGCTGATAGCATCGAAAGGAGCGTGAATGTTAACATGAGTGTCTCCACAGCTTGTTGCAGGGCTCTGGGAGGGCGGCTGCCTCCCGGTGTGCACAGACTGGATGCGTCGCGCGCTCTCCTGGGATTAGGAGGTGTGGGGCACTGTCCCGGGGGGCACTGTCCCCAGGGGTGGCAGTGGGGTCCTCTGCCCTGCCCCTGCTCAGAGAGCTGCCCGTTCTTCCCCACCCTGTCCTGGTGTTTACAGTTTGCCTTTGAGTTGGCAGAGTTGTTTTCTTCACCTGCTTTTTTAAATTTTATTTAATTTATTGTGTTTACATAGATTCAAGTGTCCCACTGAGTACACCCCCCCACCCCCGTGTTCCCCTCAACATCCCCTTTGCCCCCTTCCCCCAATGCCCTCTCCCCTTCCCTCTAGGATTTGCTTTTCTGCTCTCTATAACGCTGTTATGTATGTATAATTTCACCAATCTCTTTCCCTTCTCTGACCCCATCCTATCATCCCTTTTCCCTCTTGACTTGTTTTCCCTCTGGTCCCTTTGATCCTGCCTCTGTCTCTATTCTGTTCCTCAGTTCACACTGTTCATAGGATTCCTCAAATGAGTGAGGTCATATGATATTTTTCTTTCTCTGCCTGGCTTATTTCACTTGACATAATAGTTTCCAGGTCCATCCATGTTGTCGCAAAAGGTAAGATTTCCTTCTTTTTCATGGCCCCATAGTATTCCATTGTATATATGTACCACTGCTTTTTAATCCACTCATCCACTGACAGACAGTTGGGCTATTTATAAATCTTGACTATTGTAAACAACGCTGCCATAAACATGGGGGTGCATTTCTTCTTTTGAATCATTGATGTGGTGTTCTTGGGATATATTTCTAAAGGTGAGATAGTTGGGTCAAAAGACAGTTCCATTTCTAATTTTTCGAGGAATCTCCATACTGTTTTCCACAGTGGCTGCACCAGTCTGCATTCCCACCAGCAGTGCAGGAGGGTTCCCCTTTCTCCACATCCTCGCCAGCACCTATTCTGTGTTGTTTTGTTAATGAGCACCATTCTGACAGGTGTGACTTCACCTCCTGCTTTTAACGGGAGCCCTATTGTTTGGTAGAGACAGCGGTGTGCTCACAGCACGAGGACTTTCTAGAAGGCAGACACCACGGGAAGACGTGTGGACAAGGTGCTGGTTCGGTTCTGTCATCCTTTTTAAAAGGTGAATTCGTTCTAATGCACTTCCAGTGGTGTGTGCCATGTGGGTGAACAAGAGGTGAGTGTTCTCAGATGGTCTTTCCTCTCCAGTCATGGGCTTGTGGGGCCCGTCTGCTGGCACCCCACTCGGTTCTCCCACCATGCCTTCTGGTGTCCTGCACGTAGCCCCCCACACACGCACACGCACCACTGCCACCTCACCCGGGCCTCAAGTCACGTTCCTGACACAGAGGGTCACACTGTCTTATGTCAGGCTGCCCACACAGGTCACTCAAATCAGCCAACCCAGAAGCCAGGTGTGAGGCATGGGGCTGCCATACAGAGGAGGCTGCCCATCGCCGTGATGGGCTCGAGGGGCCATGAGAGCCGCAAAGTGGCCTCTGCAGTCCCCCCGCCCTGAGACCAGGGCACAGCATCAGGGCAGGCGGTCTAGCCCTTGGAGGCCGTTCTCTCCACAAGCCTCCCTGGCCCCCGCTTCTCGCCGGCCATCTGCACACCTGTGCTTCCCCTTGCCCATCCCCATGTGTCCCGACCGCAGCCTGTGCTGTGTCCTCTCAGATGATGTAGCTGAAACCAGGGACCAGGTGTCAAGCCCCTAACTCTGTGACAACAAATGACACTTCTTTCTCCTCCCCATTAGCCTGCCCTGTGCCGGTCACAGCACAGCTGCTGTTGGGGCACAGCTGTTGGATGGCCTGGCTGCCCTGAGGCCTGGGCACTGATGGGGCGCCTCCTCTCCCTGCGACACTGCGCACTGTGACACGTGGGCCTGGCAGAGGTGCCTGTCACTCCTGTCGGCGTCCTGGACACTCAGGACTTTTAATAGTCGTGACCAGGGACTTCTTTTCTGAACAAGGTAAGGTACTGGCTCTGAAGCCCTCACCAGCGTTCATTGGGTGGGGGTCACTGCCGAGGGAGGGAGGGCAGCTGGGACAGGTCCCTTTGTGAGTGAACCTGCCCTCCATCGCCCTCTGCCCTCCCCAGACCCTGCAGCCGGTGCTGCGTCGACACTGCTCACATCCCAGATGCCCTTGGCAGGTGGGCTGCCTGTCCCCGCCGCCTGTGCACAGGGGGCCGCTGCTGCTTGTCACCAACCCCTATAGCTGGCGCCATGCTGAGCCAGCCAGCCTGCCTGCCAGGCACCCTTCCTGCACCCCCGGGCCACACCACCCGCCCCACTGGGTGGCACAGAGCACTGAACCCCTGGCCCCCAGCAGCCTCCCGGTGTACAGGGAGCTGCCCTGTCCTGACAGCGGGCTGTCGTCCTGGGGACCGAGTGCCCAGCCCAGGCCTGATGGCTGACACACAGTCTGAAGCAGTGTCTACACTGAAGCTTTATTATGCAGAGAGCAAGGCTTAGCACAACAGCCTGAGTCACCCTCGCACCTCAGACGAGGTCTCACCCGGCCACTGGATCACACAGCTGGAGTTTCCCATCATGCTGCTGCCCTCCAGGGTCCACGCAGGTCCAGGTGCGGTAGGGTCTTCCCACAAGGCCTTCATGGGGAGGAGTTGGTGCTGCACTCCGTGTGACACGAACAAGAGCCTGAGACCCCATGGCCTCGGTCCGTGCTCAGTGCCGACAGTTTATACCAGTCTGTTCCCAACATGCTTCCCCTGTAGGAGTGTGAGCCCCACGAAGGCAGGGATGGGCGTGTCCACCCTCAGGCCCCGCAGTGTCTGGCACCCAGACTGCTGCGTGGATGGGACACTGGTGAAGAGGCTTGTGCTGCCCTCTGGGGCCTCCCCAAGGCTCCCACCCCTGCCCACGCTATAGCCACCAGGGCTCTCGCCCTGGACGAGTACAAGCTACTGAGTGGTGGGGTGGGGGACAGGGGGTGGCAAGAGAAGCCATATTTTACAGCAGGAGCAAAGCCACTCAGGTACCGAGAGCAGAACAGACCGTTAGGGTAGTTACTGACGTGAGGGCTCCCTCTGGGACTTTACAAACCAGACTGAACAGCTCGGCTCTAAGACATGTGCTCACGCCCCAGGTCCCCAATGGACAGAAGACCAAGGACTGGACAGGCCACGGCCCCAGGGACGTACTCCCTCAAAGCGTGCAGGGTGACATTCTGTACATTGAGGTTTGGGACCGGCTAGGACCAAATACGGCAATGTGGATCTTCCTGTTCCGAAAGAGGAAGACTCTGATGGTGAGTCATGTGAGCAAACTGGGTTGTAACTGCTTTTTCCTGTCTCTGACAGTCGGGGCGTCTGCAGGTCTGGCCTGTGAGTGGTGCAGTCGGTCCTGAGCGGCTAGCGAGGGGGCAGCGCCTGCATGTGCAGGGCATCATAGGTGTCCTTGGTGGCCGTGCTGAGCCCCTGGTGACAGGAAATTAAGACAGACAGTAGGTCAGGAGCCTCATCTGAGCACAGGCCCACCAGAGGTCGACAGGTGTCGTAGCATGGCCTCCGGCCATCCACCCACTTCCAGAGGCCCAGGGGATGAGCCTCTTGTGCCACAGGGAGATAGGTTCTGTCCCCGCTGGGCATGGCTTGGGGGCCATTCCTTTCCTGCTGAATTCCCTGTTTCCTGGGTGCTGGGCCCACAGTGCTGGTGCCTGTCCAGCCTCCTGTCAACCACAGGGACAGTCACAGGAAGGGTTCATCTGAGACCTCGCCACTGAGGTGCCAAGCTGTCAGGGACTGGCAGGCGGTCCCAGCCTCCCTCCCGGGTCCGTCAGGCCAGTCAGCAGCAGCCACACATGGCCACACTCGGGGCCCCTGTGACATCACCGTGAACTCAGCCCGGCCAGGTAGCCCGCATGCCGAAAGACCTGGTGAGACTGGGGACGCTTAGAGGGGCCTGTGGTCAGCCACACTGTCCCCACTGCGCCGCACACCAGGCTGCTGGCCAGCATTATCTTTTCAGACCTGTTCCTGGTCTTGGTTATTTTTTCCTTCCCTCTTGCTGCTGTCTCATTAGGGCTGAGGCTCCGGGTGGAGCGAGGCCTCTGCAGGGCCCAGAGCCATGGGGGAGAGCCGCTTGGGCTCTGCTATGTGCCGGCCCTCAGGCCAGCGGCACAGCTCCAGGCTGCAGACGCTCGGTGCTGGGGACAGTGCCCAGGGCTCACTCGGCCCCCTGACAGAACCCACCCTGTGCCTGGATGGTGCCCGGGCTTGTCCTGCCCCATTGTCAGCAAGACCTTGTGGGAGCCCGACCCAGCCTCTGGTCAGTGGTGGCACCAGGGAGGGGGCCTGCAGCGGAGGCTGCGCGCAGCGCCCTCTTACCTGGTAGAGGCCGTCCGTCCCCTTGCCTCTCCGGCGCTGCTTCTGTGGGCGAGACAAGAGAGGGGGACCGGTTAGGCAATCTGCCCAGTCTTCCTGCTCCGTCGGGGCCCCCAGGAACCAGCAGAGACTGTCCCACGGCCAGTGGCCCTGCCCAGGGAGGGTAGGGGGCTGCAGGCCCTGGCCAGACCTCAGTCGCTGCAGAGTGGGGGGCCTGGCTGTGACAGGCCGATTGCTCTGACCACACAGGCCCCAGATTTCAGCTGCTGGGATGGATGGGCCGGAGGCCCCTGGACTGCCTGGCTGCTTATCGAGGCCGCTGGGGATGGCTGCCCCACTGTGACATGAGCTCCGGCCGCCGGGTCCCTTCGGAGTGTGTGTCTGGACCAGGGTGCATGCAGGAAACAGGGGTCGTGATTGTTACTAATGGTGACAGGTCTGAGCTGCTTTGGGAGGGCTCAGGCTAGCCCAGCATCTGGGCTTGGCTTTAACTCCTCAAAGAGCATCATCCTTCATCACTGTTTTTTGTGTGGCCCTATGGGCAGGATCTGGTTGCCCTTCGCCTCTGCCAGTGCCCACGGGGCTTCTGCAGGCCTGTGAGTGGATGGGATAGAGGCCCAGGTAGGTGTACGTGGGAGAGCACAAGGACCTGGGAGCAGCACTCACCTCGCCTTTCACCCCGATCTCACTGTAAGCCTCCGCCATCTTTTCTCTCTGCAGCGCCTGCAGAGGGGGCACGCGGGACACACCACCAATGAGGCAGAGCTGGCAACTTCCCCCACAAGGAAGCTTCTTGTTGCCCAGATAGGTGGGGCTTCAGGCTGCACGTGGCCTACCCTCACCTGCAGCCCCCCAGGGCTGTCCCTGGCCTGCCAGCCCCGCCCGAGCCGAGACGCTCAGGTCAGGCGCAGGAAAGCCAGATGGGTATTCCAGCCACAGGACACCAATGGTGGACAGCCCAGGGAGTGACCGGAGCCTGGAGAGTCCTCCTCTAGGCCTCTCCTTCCTCCCACAGTCCAGGGACACGCCCCCCCCTCACATTGTACTCATCTTCCTGCCCTCTCCCACCGTCTGAGGACACGCCCCCCCACTCACGTTGTACACGCCTTCCTGTGGGTTCTTCCGCCGCTGCTGGGAGAAAAGGGAAGAGTCAGAGATGGGGCGGCGGGGTCCAGGTCGGGGAGCGCGGCACCCCTCCCCACACTCTCTGTGGGCACCTCATTGGTCTGTCCCCTCCTCCAGCTCTGCAGCCTGGCTTGGGCACACGGGGGCCCTCACAGCTGGGTGACGTGTCTTCCTCTGGGCACCCTGCACGGTGCCCTGCTCACAGGCTTCCCTCCTCACAGGACCTCAGCCCAGCAGCTTGGAACGTTGGCTGATAGCTCGTCTGGCCCCCCTGTCACCAGCTTACAGGTGAGATTTTTGCTGAGGATGAGAGGCCCTGAGGACCCTCATCTGGAGCAGGGCCAGCCTCTGCCCAAGAGGTCCTACTGCCCCTCCTAGCCCAGGTAAGGAGGGGAGAGAGGGCTCCAGTTGGGGGCGGAGAGGTTCAAGACCGATGGTCTTCACCCCCATTCACTCTCACAGCATCCCCTGCACATGTCAGAGGGCCTGGGGTTACGGGGAATGCTGCATGGACAGACGTGACCAGGAACGCCAGGGCCGCTGGTGCGGTCAGGCAGGACAGCCCTGGCCCAGGCAGCTGCTCCCCTGGTGCAGGGTGTGGAGTCTTTAGCCAGGGGACAGCTGCCTGGCCACCATGCTCACAGGGGACCCCTTGTCCAGCAGCCTTGGGGCCTTCCTGCATGGACCTCACCAGGCCTGTCCTGGGGCCAGTAACGCCCCTGTGAGCGCCTCTCCAGCGGCCATGAGGCAGGCGGGTGGGGTGAGCTTGCATACGAGGGCTGGCCCCGTGGGGAGATGGGTGCCACAGGAAGTGGGGCCACCCCCTGTTCTCAGGGCCCAGGCCCTTCCCATGGGGGCTGTAGGGGTGAGAGCAGAGCGCTGGCCCTGCCGGGCTCACCCTGCCACTTGCACACACAGTGACAGAGAGAGGAATGTCCCACCTGTTTCCCTCCGATCTCAGGGTCACGGCCACGTCTCTTATCCAGAATGTCATACTCCTCTCTCCGTCCTAGGTTGAGCTCCTGAAACAGACAGGAAGGTGTTGGAGGATGGCCTGCTGGGCTGGGAGTTCCCCGGGGTAGCAGCTGGTCCATCAGAGACCAGCCTCTTCAAGCACACCTCGGGGGACATATAACCACGGGGTGGGGGTAGGGATCACTCCTGTGCATAGGGAGTCCCAGGGCGAGGAACCCGCCACCCCCCCCCACTTCCACCTCCCCACTTCCCCCACCCCCACCGTCCTCTGTACCAGCCTCAGGCGCTTTCCAGACACCCAGTCCTGAAAGTGTGTTGGCCTCACAGCGCCCCCACCAGGCAGGTGCAGTCACTGTCCCTGAGCCTGGGGCCTGCGACCCCTGTGCCCAGCAGGGGGCGCCCCTTCCCGGGGCTGCGAGATGGAGCCAACTTACATTATACAGCTGGTTGGGGCCCTGCAGGTGCTCCGTGGTGTCTGCACTCCGGCTGAACTGGAAGAAGGGACAGCAGAGCGTAAGTGCCCAGGCAGAGGGCCCCCACCACCACCCACAGCCTCACTGTGCCCAATGGGGTGGCCCTGGTCTGAGCTTGACTGTGCCCTACCCCCTGGCGGGGACACATGCAGCTCTGCGCTGGCCCAAGCAGACTTTAGGTCACTCCTAGGGCAGTGCCCTCCCTGGCTCGGAGTCCAGGAGAGGATTCTCAGGCTCTTCACCAGGAGACTCTAGAACAGCGGTTCTCAACCTGTGGGTCGCGACCCCGGCGGGGGTCAAACGACCAAAACACTTTGGCGATCCCTGTGTTTTGGTTGTTCGACCCCCGCTGGGGTTGCAACTCACAGGTTGAGAACCGCTGCTCTAGGAGGACAAGCCCAGCTTGGCAGGTGACTGCTCAAGGTCCCACTCCTACATGTCCCCCTCCCCACAGCAGGTGGCTGCCTGTGTCCTGCCCAAGGCACATACCAGCCCGCACTTTCTCAGTTCTGCTGCCTCAGCCAGAGAACCTGCCAGGCCCGACAGATCAGAGCACCAGGCACCACCCGGGAGACCTGGGCCTGCATTCCTCGGGCTTTAAGAAGGATGGAGCATTTTCCCAGCACCCCAAGGGCGCAGGTTCGATCCTCGGTCAAGGTCCATCCAAGAAGCAGCAACTGAATGTACAACTAAGTGGAACAAACAGTTGATGCTTCTCTCTCTCCCTCTCTCAAATCAATTCAATGGAAAAATTAAAGTCAATTTTATGTGCCACATGTGAGGGAAATGGAGTTCCTAATACTGAAACTCAGACAAGAGTATGGTGATTACTAGAGGGAAGGTGTGGGTCAAAGGGGTCACATAGACCGTGACGGAAGATGGTTTGACTTTGGGTGGTGGGTGCACAATGCGATGTCAGCTCATGTATCAGAAACGTATACTTGAAACCCATATAATCCTCTTAACCGATGTCACCCCAATAAATTTAATTTAAAAAAAATTTTAAATAAAAAATGTTTGGCTTGGCTTTTTGAAGAAAATCTCTTACCAAAGTGTCAACTCCAGCACAGCCATGGGTTGAAGAGCTAAAGTGAGAGCAGAGCTGGCCAGAGCCTTGGTCCCCACCCCCTCGGTCACCCTCGGCCCACACCAGGGCCACCCCAGCCCCTCTGAGAGACCCAGACCCTGCAAGGCACCAACCGAAACCCTGCTCTGGCCAACTCTCCCACTTCCTGCTGGGGGACCGGCACCAGAAGCTGGGCAGTGACCTGAGGATAGCTCCGGTCCCCTTCCTCCCTGCTCCTAACTGCCTGAGCATAAGCCTGTTTGCTGCCAGCAGTACTTCTGCCCTGGGCACTGAGGACAGTGGCACTCATCACAGCTCCTCCTGAAAGTGCCCAACACCAGGATCCCTGTCCAGTCTGTCGGCTCAGTGCCTTCCCTCCCCTCCCACCTGCCCAGCCCCCAGTGTGCACACTGGGCTGGTCCCTGTTTTGCTCGTGGACACCAAGCCACAAGTGCCACCCGTGCTTGTGACTTTCCAAGACCAAGGCCCCTTTAACTGTCTACCGAATGGGGGACGGCACCCACCTTTGCTCTCAGGAACAGGGCAGTAATGATGACGCCGTAGATGAACAGGATCCCATCCAGCAGGTAGCAGAGTTTGGGGTCCAGCAAGCCATAGCTCTGTGCCTCTGCCAAGAGATGAGACTGGTCAGCCAGGCCCAGGGTGACAGACCTGTCCCCACCACCCCAGGGTGGCCCCATGACTGGTCAAGAAAATTACTCCCCACCCCCCATCTGACCCCAACCTCCCTCACCTTGGACCAGCTCCTGGGGAAACCTCACCCGCCCCAATCATAGGCATGATGCCTAGTGGAGCCACACAACCTGGACAGCGAGGAGGGAGGCAGAAACCAGGGCAGGTAGAGCTGTCCCCTGTGCTTGGGACAGCTGCCTCGGCCATGGGAGCCCAGTTGTGTGCGAGCCCCATGGGAACCACGCTCTCTGGAAGCCTCTGGAACATGCCCACATTTGGAGAGATGGCACCACCTGAATTCAGGTGTGTGGCTCACAGAGTCCTCACTACGGGCACAAAACAGGATGGGTGGTGGGATGTGATCATTCCAGTCTCTAACTTAATTAGATCTGCCAGAATTTGGGTGCCTCTTCTCCCTTCCTGACTCCTGTGCTCTTGGCGCCAGGCACCAAGCAGGGCCCCCAACCCAGGGAAGTGGGGTCTGGTACAGGCTTCACACCCCTGGACCCAACAGGTCTCACAAGCAGCAAAGGAACCCTTGGTAATCCCTCTCCCCACCTGGCAGCCTCCTGCTCACAGTCCTGGTTCATGGCCTCAGCACACACACCCCACCCCCTGTACCACTCCCAGACTGTTGGCCTCAGTGCCTTTGCACGTGCTATACCCTCTATGTGTTCTCTCCTTGTCATTCCCTGCAACCCCGCCATCTGGTGACAATTGGAAGCAGCTGCACCATGCAGCTCAGAGGTCCAGCTGTTGAAGCTCCCCCACCTCACGTTACCAAGGGGCCTCTATCCCTCTATCCCACATTAACTTTATCTAGCAGGAGGAATGCAGACTTAGCTGGCCTGGCCCTTGAGTCCAATAAGGCCAGGGAAGGAGATACAGTGAATATTCTGCTTAAATAAAAGATGTTATTTGAAAGCTCACTGAACTGTGACTGAGAAGGCACAGATGGTAGCCTCCCTAGACTGTGTCCTTCCTACTCGGTATGTGTGTGGAGACTCACGCACACCACCGGGCACCGTGCCTTTCTGTCCGGCCAGCCACCCTGCTGGTGTTAGCTAAGTGGAGGTGCCAGGTGTGCCGGGGAAGGGGGGGGGGGGCTATGCTCCCGAGGTCAGGGCGCCCTCTGGTGGCCGCTGCGGAGGTGGCCGGTGTGCCTGTAAGTGCCACCTTAGCACTGCTGACTGGGACCTGGGGCAAGTTACTCACCCTCGTTCAGCTAGCTGCCTCTTTTGTGCAATGGGGTGAAAACGATAACATCTCTGAGACCCCGCTTTTCATGCAGCACCAGCGCCCCACAAACACTGAGGCACAGTGAACTTCAGGTTCACCCAGGGAGTGTGCACAGCAGGTGCGGGCTGCCCGGATATACCCCCCACACACAGTGCATTCCCCTCCCCTCCCTCTCCCACACCACCCTGCCCACGGGAGCAGGAAATTCAAGGCTACCCCACCCCTGAATAGCTGTCTTCAAACCTTTCACTCCCTTCCCTAATTCAAGGCCTCTCCTGGCCCAGACAGCTGATGTCCTTGTCAGCTGCCTGAAGTCCCTGCTCAGAAACCATGGACCAGCCTGTTACTGTGAGCAAAGCCCAGAATCCTCCACAAGGCCACACCAGGGTGCTGACCAACCAGCCCAGGCTGGGTGCCCACCACAGCAGGCCCCTTTCTGCCCCTCTGGGAACATGACGGTCCGTTCCTCCCCGCCTGCTATAGCAAGCACCACCCCTGAGCCCAACATCTACCCAAGGGGGGCTCCTCCAGCAGCCTGTCCCCTTGAGAACATTCAGTGCAAGAGCCTGCCCCCCCCAAAGTGCTCTACAGACACATGAATGGGGTTAGGAGGCTCCTTCCATCTGGGCTGTAGCCCTACAGCCCAATGGCTGCATGCTCTTAGGCACTTGCCCTCCGTCCCAGCCTGAGCTCAGGCGCGGGGCAGCAGCCAGCCAGCAGGTGTTTTCAGGGGAGAAGCCCACCCCCTGCCCAAGGTCAGGCTGCTCTTTGGTCCAACGGCAACACCAGAAGCCCCCACTGACCAAAGGTGGGTGTCTGTGAAGGTCTTTAGGGGACAAGCCAGTCCTCCTCCAACCTTGCAAAGGCCCCTAAGGTGGGGTGATTTTTTTTCCTTTTAGGACTGGAGAGGGGTCTCAGCAGCGATTTATGGGATTGGTTGAGATTCAGGGAAAGGGTTGGGAGAAAAATCATTTGGCTGCCTGTCATAAAATGAGAACAGAAAACGCAGTGGACAGTAAATTCAGAACAAATAAAAAGAAATATTTCTTCATGTTGTGCAGAGCCAGCGAAGTGGAGGGACGGATTTGGGTGCCTCCCCAGAGATAAGGAAGAAGGGCAGGTTCTCTTTCTTTTTCAAGAGCAGCTGGATTTTATGACCAGTGACAAGTGTGTGGTTTGGCCCAGGGTGGGGTGGGGGGGACCCTCCTGGGAGGGACCCTCCCTCCCCCTTCCTCTTTCAGTCCAGCTGTGACCATGCTGGGGGGGGGGTCTGAGGAAGGCAGGGATAGCCCAAAAGTTCCACAAGAAGCCCAGGGCCAAGTTCAAGTACACTGCTCACAAAAATCAGATCAGGGACCGTGCAGACACTCCAGTACTTTCAGCCTTTTGCACAGTGCATTTTCACCAATGAAATAAAAAGTTGGTTTTGCTTCTCATTTGCATCATCTAACAACTTTCTTTGACCTGTCCTTTGTTTTTCTGATGTTCTTGTTTAATAAAAATGAAATCAAATGCTTTTTTTTATCACTTCCTATTCATGTTGAAGTATCCCCTAATTTTTGTGAGCAGTATACATCATTGATTACTTACTGAGCATTTCTGCTCAATGCTGGAGATATTGAAATAGAGAGAGCCCAGGACTGGGTGGCAGCTGAGTTCTGTTTCTTCCCCTCCCTCTAAGTAGCGGTGTGGTCCTGGGTGAGTCACCCCAAGTCTCTGAGCCTCAGTTTCCCCATCTGTCCAATGGAGGGCGATCCTCTCCACCCTAATAAGGGTTGTGGTGAGAATCGACGAGACAGGGCTGTCGGTGCTGGAAGCCATGCGCCCAGCTGAGCTGTAGAGCGAGGCCCGACCCCAGGAGCCTTTCCCCACCCAGCCCTGGGCCTCCACAACCATACTGTGGGCCCTGCACTAGGCAGACTCGGCAAACCTGGGAAAGTAAGAGGATTTAGCCCAGTTTCCCGCACCCGCCCCATCTCACCCAGGTCTAATGGGTGACGTACCCCCGGGGTGCAGCCCCATGGCCAGTGTGGGTACTGAGGCCTCGCTGGGCCTCCCGCGGGTGCCCAGGCAGAATCAGGCCTCCCCCCGTGTGTTTGCAGGCCATTCAGGTTCGTCCAGGGCAGAGCACAACCCTAATGACCCTGCAGGTGAGCAGGCCTATGCCACAGAGGGGCTGGCCCTGAACACTCAGGCTAACTGCCCCAGTGGAGCGGGATTTGCACCCTGGGGGGAAGGGACCCTGCCTGCACCCACTGTGGGTCGCAGCCATGAAATCACTGGCCAGCCTGCTCGCTACGGTCCCCCTCACCTTAGTGGGGGGAGCCCCAGTGGCTGGTGCCTGGTTGACATAGGAGCCTGAGTCTTGGTCACTTCCCAGTCCCCAGTCACTCCCACAGCCATGCACCAGGCAGGCACCGATGCAGGGGGCCAGCAGGCCACAGCCCCCCCAAGGGCCCCATCTCCCAGGAAGTGAGGGAGTCAGCTGACAACTAGCAGCCCCTCCTCTTTGAAAATCTTCCAAGTGGGGTGCAGCACAGGGCTGTGCTTGGCTCCTGTCACACCGCGAATGGATATGACCAACAGGCGGGCAGGGGCCAGCCCGCGGGCACTGCTGCACCGGGATCTGCAGGGTCTCCTACCCCATTGCCCTCCACAAGTCCCCACCCCGTCCCTGCGGAAACCTTCCCACTGCCTGGGGTACAGACACGGTCCATTTTGCCCTCGGCCTCCCTGCCTTCAGCCCAGGGCATCACTTCCAGCCCCCCATGGTGTCACCCCAATTTTCACTTTCAGCCTAATAAGCTGGGGGACACCCAGAGGAGCCTCCAGGGGCAACAGAGACCATTAAAGTGCCTCTTAGAGCACCTCTCCAGACGGATCCTTGCGTCGTGTCTGGAAACGTCATGCTTTATCAGTGAGAGCGAGCCCGGCCCTCTCTGAACTACACCCTTTGGTCATCGTCCTAAAAGCCCCAAGTTCAGAAAGCTGCACAGACTGACCACCCCAGGAGGACTGTGGGGCCCACGGGCAGCCTCGGAGAGGCACCGCCCTGTGGAATCTGGGTTCTCTGGTGGGCTGTCTCTCTGTGAGCTGTGTTGTCTGTCTGGCTCCCAGCCGGACTGTGGTTTTCCAGAGCAGGGAGAACAGGTCTCACTCAGCCTGGTCCTGCTGCTGCCGGAAGCGGTAGACACAGCCCAGTGACCGTCTCCCCTCCAGCACGGACTCCCTCACACCCCACTGGTAAGGGTGCCTCTCGTTCGAACCCCAATTTGCACTTTTAAAATGACTTCCTGTGCCTGATCGAGTTTGATTTTTCTGAGAGCCCACAAAAGGCGGTGGGTTGTTGGCCTGCTGGGCTTCCTTGTTGGCTGAGAAACAGACCAGAGGAGCTCCCCAGGACACCTGCCGGACGGGCTCACAGGGTCTCCTGACTCTCGGTGGTCTCTTACCTCTATGCCGCAGGTGCCCCTCACCTTGGGGACAGCACACTGAGGCTTCACCTCGCTCCGAATTCACAGACAGCTTTTGACAGTCACAACTGCTTGTGAAGTGTTTATTCAGGTGTCCCCCTGTCCTCATAAGCCTGGAATGCACAAGTGAAGCATTCGAGTCTGTTTACAGAGAGAGGCCTGAGAGCCAGAAAGACTGCGGTTCAAACTTGGAATCTGCTTCTTCCTAGCTCTGTGTCTTGGGGCAACTTGCTTAACCTCTCTGAGCTTGAGTTTCCCTTCTGCAAACAAGACTGACCTCACGGGACAGTGACCTGAGGCAACATTGATTGTGGAGAAGCCACCTGGTGGCACATGCTGAGCCCACAGGTCTCAAGTGGCCCTCTGCCACCCTAGGGCTCTATGGGTACAAGCAGCGGCCAGCGGGCCGAGGGATGTCTCTGTATTGTACCCCAGTGCTCTGGGGGTACTCTCACCCAGAGAGCAACCCACCTTTTATAAGAATTTCTTCTCTAGCACCTCCAGCCTCTGCTTGAATACCTTGGGTGACAGAGAGCTCACCACCTATCCATCACTAGTGGAGAGCTCTGATCTTCAGGGGGTTTTTTTGTTTTGTTTTGTTTTTACATAGACAGAGAGACAGAGAGAGGGATAGATAGGGACAGACAGACAGGAACGGAGAGAGATGAGAAGCATCAATCATCAGTTTTTCATTGCGACACCTTAGTTGTTCATTGATTGCTTCTCATACGTGCCTTGACCGTGGGGCTATAGCAGACCAAGCAACCCCTTGCTTGAGCCAGTGACCTTGGGTCCAAGCTGGTGAGCTTTTGCTCAAACCAGATGAGCCCACGCTTAAGCTGGTGACCTCGGGGTCTCGAACCTGGGTCCTCTGCATCCCAGTCCAACACTCTATCCACTGCACCACCTGGCCAGGCTGATCTTCAGTTTTTTTTTGTTTTTGTTTTTGTTTTTACAGAGGCAGAGATAGACAGGGACAGACAGACAGGAATGGAGAGAGATGAGAAGCATCAATCATCAGTTTCTCGTTGCGCGTTGCGACTTCTTAGTTGTTCATTGATTGCTTTCTCACATGTGCCTTGACCGTGGGCCTTCAGCAGACCGAGTAACCCCCTGCTGGAGCCAGCGACCGTGGGTCCAAGCTGGTGAGCTCTTTGCTCAAGCCAGATGAGCCCACGCTCAAGCTGGCGACCTCGGGGTCTCGAATCTGGGTCCTTTTGTATCCCAGTCCGACGCTCTATCCACTGCGCCACCACCTGGTCAGGCTGATCTTCAGTTTTTGAAAAGCAACTTTGGTCCTAATTCTGCTTCCAGAAGCACCGGAGAGCACGGGTTCCCCCACTTCCACTGGCAGCCTTTACAACTTTACAACCCCTCCCGCCCATGTCCAGTCTCCCTCCCCCTTATCAGGGAGCTCTGTGGGATCAAAGCAAGAAAAAACCCTTTGAAGGGAGAGAACATGAGTCCCCCCGCCTCCCCCCTTGCCACTTAACTAGCCGGGTGATCATGGAGCAGCCCCTGCCCCGTGGGGCACTGTCATGGGTTGGGCTTTCTGCCCAGCATGCTCTCAGCGCACAGGCCCTGGGGGCATCAGAGCTGACCACGGAGCCCACAGCTCGGGTAGGATCAGCCACTGCCAAGCCCCTGACCCCCTCTCGCACCCCCAACCGTGAGGCCAGAGTCCTGCTGCTAGCCAGTTGCACCCTCAGGCTCAGGCACCGCTGGGGGTGACACTGCCACCTAAGACTAGAAAACAGGAAGTCACATGTTCTCAGGAAGGCAGTGGCAGCAGCTACAGGTGCCCGTGCTGAGTGTGATGCCCGGCCCGCTGATCACACAGCAGAGGTGCCTGGGCCTCCCCCTCGGGGGGCGGGAGGTGATCCACTTCATGGAGCAGCTAACTTTCTTTGCAGCGGTAAAGGCAGAGGCTAGACATGCAGGACAATGATGCCAAGCACAAGCTGAAGATTTACTCTGTGCCAGGAAGCACTTGGGAGTTTTCTCATTCAGTCCTCACGGCAATGGTGACCTTACATCCAGGTCTGGAGCCAGGGCTGAGCCTAGACCTGTCAGGATCTGTGGTCCAGGCGTCACTGCGTCCAGAGTCCTTCCTACCCACGTTTGGTCCTCAGGGCTGGGGGAGGGGCTTCCTCACCAGGCTGTGGAGTCCTTCCTTCTCCAAGGGTCCAAGTGTCACAGCAAACAATATCCTGACTCTGCAATCAGTCTTGTTTCTTTGAGAGGGCTGGGGCAGTGTTAACAGGCTGCTGTTGCCTGTGAGGCCAAGACTCCCACTGGCCAGGGCACTCAGAGGCGGACCCACCTGGAGACCCTCATCCCCTCCACCTGCAGAACAACTCCACATAATTGCTGCTACTCAGGGAACATTCTCCCTCCACCCCTCCTCGGTGTTGGATTCCAAACGCTAGGGTTCCATTAGAGGGACACCCACTGGGTCACAACCCCCTACAGCTCCCACAGACACGTGTGCCCCGGTAAGGACGGGAGCTGTCTGATTTCTTAGGGGAACAGAATTATGAGCAAGTATTTCCCTTCCTGTATTTTTATTTTTGTTAAACTTGTACGGTTTGTGCAATCATTTTTTAAAAACTCTCTGTGGTCACATTTTACTTACACCAACTCACTATAAATGTGCAGGAAAGTTGGGGAAAAAACCCAAAATCACCCATAATACTACATTCCAACACAGCCACTGTGAACATCGGGGCGGACTGCCTTCCAAGGTGTCTCTTTATAAATCATAATCGTGCTACATAAAAAGTGTCCCTAAAAAGGCAATTTTAAAATTGATATTATAATTTAATGTTCTATTTTAGCCTTATTTCATAGTTTTACCGACAACCCCTCTCGATGCCTGCCGAATCATCCTTCCACCATTTGTTTAACCATCATCAGACATTTGTGTCCAACTTCTCACCACTGTAAATAACTTTGTGATCAATAGCTTCACTCCGAAAGCCTTTTACAGGTTAAGAGTCTGCTCAATAACACTTTGAAAAATGAAAGCTAAGATGGCGAGTCCAAGAGAAAAATCAGCCAAAGATACGAACAGGCACTTCTTAGAGGAGGGAAAACCAATTGCTTTTATAAACCTATAAAAAAAGACCCTCAATCTCAATAATGGTCAGAGAACGGAAAGTACAAAATGACAGGGTGATGGGTTGCAGTGTTCATGGCTGAGCAGAAGGCCTCCACTGTGAGGATAAGTGGGAAAAGGGTAGAGAAAGAGCAGGTGCAAAGGGCCTGTGGCAGAGCCAGGCCTGGGGTCTGAACCGCAAGGAGGTAGGTGCGGCCAGCGTGGCAGAATGAGAGACTGTGTTAGAAGACGTGGTGAGAGGGGGAATCAGAGGATGGGACATTAGTGAGTGCCTCCTCAGCCAGGGAACTGTATTCTGAATAAGATGGGTTTCAAGGGCTTCTCTTTTTACAACTAATTCATGTGACTTTTGTCATTTGAACAACATACATAAAATTTTAAAGAAAAAAATAATTCAAGCCAATTGAAATCATTTGGTTCACAGTTGCCTTGGGCCCCCTGGGTTGGCTGGAGGTGCCTGGTGAGCCGCAGAAGAGGCCTAAAGTCTGGCCACTCTGCCGGGCGTTCGCCTGCTCCATAGGGCTCCATGCTCCGTCCATCTGCAGTCACACAAGTACAGTGGTGTTTGTCTCTTCCTGCCCTGCCCTAAGCCGAGCTTGGCTTCCACGCAGAAAGTGCTTTTCATTTCCAACCCATTCATCCTTCTGCTCTTGAATGAACACATATCGGTCACCGAGCCTTTGTTTCAGTGATGGGCTGAGCGCGCCTCGCCCTCCTAACCCTATCCCCCCATAGATTTTTATGTCATAGTTCTAACTCCCCGGACCTCAAAATGGGACTGCACTTGGAGATGGGGGATCTTTAAAGAGGCAGTTATGTTAAAACAGGTGATTAGGGTGGGCCGTCACCCCATATGATCGCTGTTCTTACAAGAACAGGTCATGAGGACACGGACACCCAGAGTGACCACCGTGTGAGGACGCAGGGAGAGGACAGTCATCTACAAGCCCAGGAGAGAGGTCTCAGGAGAAGCCAGCCCCGCCAACCCCTGATCTGAGGCTTCCGGCCACCAGGACTGTAAGAAAACGAGCTCCTATTTCAGCCGCGCCGTCTGCAGTCCTTTCTCCAGCTGCCCCGGCACCCGGATCTCGTCTCCTTCCCTGGGAACGGCCACCAGAGCCTCTACCTGGGAGGGACGGGTGTGGTCCACATGAGCAGGAACCTGGCACAGTGCCCGGCGCATGGTGTGTGCCTACAGCACAGTGGTGGCCAGTGTCACCGGCAGGAGGTGTCAGGCACTGTGCCAGGCACTGAGGAGCGAGTGAAAAACGGCTCCAGCCTCATTGTTGAGCAAGGAGGGGACACGTCAGCAGCCACCCCGACAAGAGGTGCCCCGGGGAACAGGCGGGAGACACCGCCTGCTGCAGCCACGGTCCGGGAGGGAGCCACACTCATGCTTTAGTCCCTCGTCCTCATTCGCCTCCCGGCCGGGTGGGCAGACAGCTCAAACACGTGGCCCTCGCGGCAGACCACAGGGTCTGACCCGGGAAGATTCCTGGCCGCACCCAACATTGGCTCCTCACTTTCAGTTTACAAAATGCTTTGACAGTCCCGGTTTTGTCTGATGCTGACAACCGTACAGGGCAGAAACTTGCACGTGTCCCGTTAGCTCAGCTCCGCAGGTACAGAGACTGGAGGTCTGGGGGTGAGGGGTGAAGTGAATCTCCTGAGGTCCCGGGTGCATCTGTAGTGGGGCCTGGACGAGCAGCTGGTCCTGCTGGGCCTTTGTTCTCCCTCACACAGCACAGCCTGCAGCCCTCACCTCGGGCCGTGAACTCTAGCACCATGGAAAAGAAGTCCTCTCTAGACCCAACCCCTTTGTGTAAAAATTCCAGGCAGGACGTTGCCACTTCTCTGAGACCGTATTTATTCTGCCGGTACAATCATCCTCACAGTACACAGAGATGCGAGCACAAGGATGTTTATTGCATCATTATCTGGCTCAGTGGTAGAGTGTTGGCCCAGTGTGTGGAAGTCCTGGATTCGATTCCTAGTCAGGGCACACAGGAGAAGTGCCCATCTGCTTCTCTACCCCTCCCCCCTTGTCTCTCTCTCCCCCCTTCTCTCTTTCTCTCCTCAGCTCCCACAGCCATGGCTCAAATGGTTTGAGCAAGTTGACCCGGACACCAAGGATGGCTCCAACGCCTCAGGCGTTGAGATGGCTTGGTTGCTGAGCAACAGAGAAGCAGGTCCAGATGGGCAGAGCATCGCCCCCTAGTGGGCATGCCGGGTGGATCCCGGTTAGGGCACATGCGGCAGTCTGTCTCTCTGCCGCCCTGCCTCTTACTTCACTAAAATAAAATATTTTTATTTATTTTTTTTAAATTATTTTATTTATTCATTTTTAGAGAGGAGAGAGAGAGAGAGAGAGAGAGAGAGAGAGAGAGAGAGAGAGAGAGAAGGGGGAGGAGCTGGAAGCATCAACTCCCATATGTGCCTTGACCAGGCAAGCCCAGGGTTTCGAACCGGCGACCTCAGCATTTCCAGGTTGACGCTTTATCCACTGCACCACCACAGGTCAGGCAATATAAAATATTTTTAAATAAAAAGAAAAACAACATACATTTCTACCAACTGGGCACCTGATAAGTAAGGTTTGGTATATTCCTATACGGCATTTAAACAGACATACGCAACATAGGTAGTTCTGTATGTGCTATGATGGAAAGATCCTCAAGACACTCAAGTGAAAGCAAGCTCTACAACTGTGTGTGCAATATCTGTGTGTGAAGAGAAAGGTGCGCACACTTGTATACACAGAAAAACGTGTCTGCAGGGAGCTCGTCTGGGATGATGAGAAAGTTCTAAAACGATGGTGCGGATGGTTGTGTGACATTGGGAATGTATTCCATGCCACCGAATTGCACACTAACTACAGGTAAAATAGTAAACATCATAGTATGTATATTTTTATCACAAAAACCCATATATGTGTGAGTATAGCTATACCTGGATGGCTACATACACAAACAGCGTTACCCAATCTGGAGAGGAGCCAGGGGACAGGGAGGTTGGGAGGATTTTTCTTATTTTCCACTTTGCACATTTTCTTTACTCTCTGACACGCAACGATCACCTATCACACTGGTAATTCCGAACAATGCAAACTACAATGAATGGTGTGAATCCTTCCATAAAACAAGGCGTGTGAGACACAGTTCTAGGAGCGGTGGAACGTGGAGAGACAGAGACTTGTCCGTCTAACCGAGCGCCTTGAACTTGGCTGTGTCCCAGTGCCTTTCTGGTTGATGACCTGTTGGGGTCTGGAAGTATCTCAGACACGCAGAAAATGTCCCTCGAGTGCTATTACGGGAACATAATCACGTGTGTGTGTGGCCACAGCTGGAGAGCACGTGCCCCGTCGGGAACGCAGTTTGTGCCGCAAGCACCTCCTCCCGCCAGCCCGGACCAGGGGGAATGACTCATAACAGGTTCTGACCCACAGCTTGCCCCGGCCAATGCCACAGCATGCTGGAAGTTGGGGCCTGTCCTGGCAACCCGAGGGACCCCGTGGCGTGGAAGGGAGCCACAGGCCACCTATAGCCCTCACCAGCCCTCGGGGAAACTTGTGCTTGGCCCAGGTTGTTGAGGGCGCACCTCCTGGAGGCTCCCCAGTACCTACAGCAGAAACCTGAGCATCTGCCCGCTCGCCTGACGTCCCCTCCAGCGAGACTCCCAAGCCTGGGGCCATGCCTCCCACCTTGTAGGCCCCTGGGACATCCCACAGACCCCTGGACGACAGGGACAAGGGACAAGGCTCAGGGTGAGGCCCTCCCACTGCACCAGCTTCCCGAAGGTAGTAGGGGAGGAAATGCTATTTTGATGTCAAGCCAGACACAGATGTCTCACAGGGGCACGCGGTAAACAACACGCTGGGATTTTAAGAGGTGGCCTGAGGCTCCCAAGGCCACAGGGCTCCCTCCCTCATGAACCAGGGAGAGGAAGAAGGCTCCTGGATTCTCAAGAGGGGACGTGCTCATGGCACCCCTGGGCTCGGGCCACCCTCCATCTGACACGGGTCGAGTCCTGCCCAGCCTGTCACAGCCCCCTGAGGTGCACTGGGGTGCTGTGCTCTGCTCTGAGGCTCAGCCAATGTCCCCAAGTCACCGAGCAGATTCAGGAAGGATAGCCCTCCCCAGGAGGGAGCCAGTGGGGCCCAGAAAGGGGGCCTCAAGGCCCTTCCTCCCCATGCGGCCAGGGTGGGCTCCGGGCGGTCTCACTGTCCCACGGCCCTCGGGGTGCGGTTACTGGGAGCAGAGCCCCTCCCTCCCTCCGGCCCACAGCTGTCTCCCCGCTCGAGGTTTCCTGTCAGCACTGCCACCAGGGCCTGGGTTATCTGTCCCTCGAGATCTGCCATCTGCAGCGCGTGCACACACACACACTCTCACACACTCACACACTCACACACGCAAGCACCCGCCCCCACGTGCGGTCCCCTTCCACAAACCGCACGCCCCCGGCCCTCTGCTTGGGGAGGGTGGCCAGCCCAGAGCTCAAGGGCTCCATGGATCTGTGGCCAGGCTGGGAGCCTGGGCCCGGAGGGGCTTTTCCCCACGGGTCCCCCTGAGAGGCCCCAGGGCCTGCGTAGAGAAGGGACAGCGGCCAGGAGCCTGCCTGTCTCTGGGCTGCGGGGTCTACACGCCCGGCCCGCAGCTGGACCACTGTAAGGACAGGTGCTGCCTCCCTGCCTGCAGGCCCAGGAAGCGTGCACCTCCAGGCTGGCTCCCCACCTCCTGCCTTGCACCCCCCCCCACAGGGTACAGGGAGGAAGCACCGGGGTCTCTCTGTTCTCACACAGGGGGACCCCAAATGTCGTCAAAGCCACCACTCTCAGAACTGCCAGCTGCTTTCGCTTTGGCGCCCGCCAGCTCGCAGTTCAGGCACCCCCGACACCCAGCATGCCAAGTTCAGGGCAGGAGGCTTCACTGCCCTCTGGGGGGAGGGCATTTCTGTGTGGCGCTCCAGGGTCACACACGGGACTGCTCGTGTCCGAGGCTGTGTCTCCTCCCGCCCAGCCCAGGAGTGAGGGGACACCATGGGAATGACGTGGCCGTGGAAGGGAGCCACTGCCGGCTTCTTCCGGTTTGCTCTGACTCAACGGGTCCCGTGACCAGGTGTTGATGAAAAATGCAGGTGCAGAGACTTTTGACTTAGAAGGACAGAAAAAGTGGGAGGAGCTCTTTCCTGGGTGAGGAGGGCCTCTGTGCCCCTCTTGGCTGCCCACAGGACCAGTGTCCTTGGAAGGGGTTCCTGGTTTGGCCCAGGGACCAGTCTTCACCGCCCTGAGCCGCCAGATCAGCCTGTGCAGGTGGCCCGAGGCTGTACCTTTTAACACACACCCCGCGCTTCCATGCACACCATGCTTTGGGAACCGCTGCCACCCAGGCTGGTTGGGTCTGGAGAGTCTGTGACTGCGTCCAGCCCCACCCAGCATCTGCGGACAGGGCAGCCCCTAGTGCTGGCTCGGACAGGCCCCAGGGACTGGCACACACACGCCGCCTCTTTTGTCAGAGAAATACCCAAGAGGGTCCCGATGTTGACATGAGGTCCATCCTGTGCCATTGGCATGTGTCGGCATGTTGTCATGCCACCTCCTGCAGACATCATGCCATACCCCATGTGGCCACCCGAGGAGCGACTCTGTTTAACATACACTAGTGAGGACAGTCCTGGAATTTCTCTCCTCCTCTGGCTCCACTTCCTTCCTGTCCAGCGCTTTGCTGGGGACCAGCTGGTTGGTGGCAGGGCACTGCCCAGGGGTCCTCAGACCCGCCTGTGTCTCGGGAGACTCTGAGCAGTGGGTGAGGTGCTGGAGAGGTAGGGTCCAGAGCTGGGTGGGCATCCCCTGCGGCCTCAGCACTGGCTCACAGGGTCCTTGGCTCCCGGCACGGAGCTACAAGCTGCTCTGGGCAGTGTAGGGACTTCTGTGGTTTGCTCGCGGCTGTGTAGAAATGGCACGGGGGGGCCTGGGTGCTCGAAGCGTGCGTTAGTCCCCCTTGCAGGGCTCAGTGACCAAAGAGAACAAGTCCAGTTCCCAAGCAGACCGGAATAGCCAGCGAAAGAGGGGAGAACAGAGAAATACTGCAGGCCCCATGAAGCTGGCATCCTGTCCCTAGTTCTTCTTGGATGGAGGAGCAGAGGCACCTGCCCACCCTGGACGATGAGAACTGCTGTGCACGGAAGCCAGTGACCGTGCGGGTGTGGGAGCGAGCATGTGCTTGCGTGTTAACTGTGCCCTTGGGTTTTCCTAACGTGGCCCCCAGTGCCCTCCCCACACACACACCCCGCTTGTCCCTTTCTCTCTCCAAGCTGTCCTCAGCCCGCACTCCTCTAGGCCTCCTTCCCAGATTTCCAGCCAACACCAACTGCCATTGAACTCAACCACTTTCAGTGCCAAGGGCACTGGGTTGCTCATTGGGCCTAAGGGGCTCTCTCCTGCTTGGCTGGGCTGCGGGTTGCCCGAGGGCAAAGCCCCGCCCTGTCCAAAGCCCTAGGGCGGCAACCCCAGGACTCGTTAACCCCATAATCGCTCGGATGACTGAGGGGCTGATGGGTGATGATTAATCAGCGGTCATAAATGGCAGAGGTAAAATAGATGAATCTGGCCCCTTGCATTCCAACTTGAATACGAGCTGGAAGAGGCCTGTGTTTATGGGAGCCTTGGCCAATGCAATCACCCAAAGCATGCCCTTAGGGTAGTGACTTCACCCTGGTTTCTTCACCTCCAAAAATCAGGGTGACAAATAATATGAGTATCACTGTGGTTTCTCCCAGCTGTGCCTGCTCCCATGATCCTGAGCTCAAGCTGGTCGGCAGGAAGAAAACGCCTTATGATATCTCAGTGGGCAGAGGTCACAAAGCATCAGACTCCTAAATGTGCCCCCTGCCCTGCTGTCCCGACACGCCGGTGCGTCAGGAAGACCTTCGGCTTGGCAACCTCTTTGCTCAGCTTTCGAGGCTGAGCACAGAGGTGACCTCCTCTGGGCAAACGCCCGAGCGCCCTTCAGGCGTCAGACCGAGGTCCCTTCCCCGACACTGGGCGACGGTGTCTATCCTGCAGGGCGCCCCAAAAGTCAGGGACCATCACCAGGGACCAGGTGGGATGCTTATCACGAAGAGGAATACTAGGTGCTTGTCAAATCACACATTCAAATATGTTTCCTTCCACCTTCAATCTTTGGGTACCTGTTTGGGCGACACAACTCTAAAGAAACAGGTTCAGTTACTACCCTTGTAAAAAAAAAAAAAAAGAAGGTCCAAAAACTATAGAACTTTCTCTGTGTTTTCAGGCTTTAGGAACACTCTGTAGTGTACTTCTTGCACTTCTTTTTTTCTTCTTCATATTTTAACCATTGAACTAGTTGCTTCACATTTAGACGAACTTCCTGATAAGGTATCCGGAGGTTGAAGAAAGCCACATGGAGCATGCTGTTCAAAAATGTAGCTCACAGTCTGTTTATAAATAAGTTCACAGTTACATTTCGGACCCTGTTTGTGACACATCTCTCACTAATTTTTTGATGACATGTCTATCCCCGTTAGGAATTAAACCCCACAAGGTCTGGGATATATCTGATCGGTTCTTCTTTGCCTCTCCAGGCCCTATCTAGTGCCGGCCCAAAAGGGTTTGATGAGTAAATAAATGACACAGTCAGGTGGGTTGCACTCGAACCCTTGCTCTGGGGCTGATCCTAGAGTGGGCTGCCTCCCTCGTTCCCACGTTGTCTTCTCTCTCTCTCTCCCTAGTCCCCCAAAAGGCAGACAAGAAGCAGCAACAGTAAGACTGGAGGGCTGGACGTCTCAGGCGTGGAAGAGAAATATAAGGGGGGATCAGGAGATCTGCCCCGAGGGTGTGGGGGGGTTGCAGGGGATGCAGGGGGGTGCAGGGGGGTGGGAGGGCACGGGAGGAGGGGGCACAGAGGGAGCGCGCGGGAGGTGCGGGAGGGTGCAGGGGGGTGCAGGGGGGTGGGAGGGCACGGGAGGAGGGGGCACGGAGGGGGCGCACGGGAGGTGCGGGAGGGTGCGAGAGGGTGCAGGGGGGTGCAGGGGGGTGGGAGGGCACGGGAGGAGGGGGCACGGAGGGAGCGCGCGGGAGGGTGCAGGGGGGTGCAGGGGGGTGGGAGGGCACGGGAGGAGGGGGCACGGAGGGGACGCGCGGGAGGTGCGGGAGGGTGCGGGGGGAAGACCAGCTTCCCCAGCAAGGTCGCTCTGAGCTCTTGCGTCGGGGAAAGGCTACAGCAGGTGTCAGTGTCCCACGCAGGCCACCCTGCGCCAGTGGTGCCGCCCGCACAGTAGGGGTGGGAGCAAGCCAGCGCTGGAAGGCTTTCCTGGAGATGTTTGTCAGTTTGGCAACCCTCCATGCGCCCAGCCCACGCCTGCGAGAGCTCGCCTGTGACGTACTTGGCTCGCTGGGATCAAAGGCCCCACAAGCCTGCCACCCCTGCAGCTGCGGTGTTGGGGACGCGCTGGGGATGTGGGCACGGAGGACAGGCTGAGAGTCAGCCGGCCGGGCTGCCACCTCCAGCCTGCCAGCTCCCAGGGGAGGGAACTTGCCCTGCTGCTTCCAAAGGCAGCCTGGCCCCCTTCTCAAGAAGGGGTGACGGGGAAGCCTAGGGCAAGTCCCCTCCCCTCTCACTTATCCCACAGTGTGGTCCTCAGGACACTCAGCAGGACCCCCAGGGATCAGTGAGGCCCACCGGGTGTCTCACCCACCCCTACTTGATTCTCAACCTCAACCTATATAGAAGCGGAGACAGACGGAGATAATGCTATCACTCTCAGGAAGCTACCGGAAGAAAACAGCACAATGTTTACAAGTGGTTTCATCTCTCTGGCGTGTGACATTATGGGTTGATTTTTGGTCTTTTTCTTTCTTTCCTTTTCTTTCTTTTATCTTTCTCTATTTTTCCAAGTTCTGCCATGTATTATAAAAACACATAAAATTTTGAATCGAGAGAAATGAGTGGAAGTATGTTTTTGACGCCTTGTATGCACCTGCTGAACCACACCCCCTCACCCCACCCTGGCTACCCTTCAGGCCAATGACTGTTGGGTTGGTCTGCCTTCGACCGGCTCGTGGAGGCAGGAGGGAAGGGCAGGTGGGATGGCAGAGTTAAAGGTTGGTTCTGACTGGTCCCGGCAGAGCAGAGCCCGCAGTAGGGAGGCTGGAAGCGTAACTGGCCAGGCAGCGCTGAGCCCGCTTGGAGGAGCCCGGGTCCCCTCCCCCTCCCAAGTCACTTCAAGCCCAGAGGGCAGGTGGGAGCACACGTTTCTGTCCCACTCAGAGCTCCAAATTCCCCTCTCACATCTTAGGACAAGGACTAGGTTGGGGCTCAGGATTGCTCTGGGGTCGGGTCAGCGTCCCCTCCCAAAACGCAGCTCTGGCCCTGTGATCACAGAAGGGGGTCTGTGTGCGCCAGGCCCTGTGTCCGGTCAGACGGGCGGACCAGAAACGTGGCTCAGGGACAGAGCCCTGGTGATGGGCAGGGGTGCTGGCAATGCAGCTATGCTGTAGGTGTCCTGACCACAGGCAGCGTGACCCGGCCTGGGACCTGGGAGTGTGTCTGCCACAGACACACCCGCCCTTAGCAGTGTCTCCACCAGAGCAGGGCAGCGCTCCTCTGCCCGAGGAGGTGGCCCTACTGGGAGGGGTCTGCTGGGTCCCTCCGAGGGCAGTCTGTGCTCAGACCCACGTCCTGGCCGAGGTCCCCTCGGTGACATCAGAAAAGTGGGGCTGGCCGTGGAAGGGGCTCCCCGAGTGTCCACCCCTGGGAAGGGCTGCCCCAGCCCCCTAGGCCTCTGCCGGCTTCCTGTCCTCAGGCTGACCAATGTACCCCTTCCCTCCTGGTTTTCTCTCCGTGACTCCTCCCCAAATTCTCCTCCCTCCTGTCTGACCAGTCTTGCATTTCTCTGCTGTCTGCTCCTGCTTCTCCCCCTGCTTTCCCCAGACGGCCCTTTCCTGGGGTAGCATCACTGTCACCTCCATGGCCTTGGGGGACATGTTCCGGGCGGCCCTAACACTGTGGACGCTGCTTCTTCGCCAGCTGCAGCTCTCTCTGGAGGACAGGCAGTCGCTGGCCACCCTTCCTGCCGTCTGTGGCTGATTTGCCGTGTTGACCACCACGTGTGAGCTGCCCTGAGCTATTTAGCACCGAGGGTTACACTGTCCACCCCGGTATATCACTCATCCCAGGAACTGCAGCCTGACCTGTGGCCTGGGGCCAGCAGGCCTTCTTATCTGGGCAGGTCAGGATCGGGCAGCAGGCTGGTGGCCCCAGTCCCACTGGCTGTGCGTTTTGTTCTCCCACTGGGGTGCCCAATTAGCCAGACTCATCCTGCCTCCCTCCAGACTTCAAACGCCCAACGCCTTCGTATCTGGAAGCTGAGCCCTGAAAAAATCACCGCTTATCTTTTTTTAAAAAAATGGAGACGGGGAGAGGGAGGGTAACATACATACGCTTATTCACAAAAAATAAAAGCCATTCTGTGGCATTCGTCTGCTGGGGTGTTTAGAATCTAGGTTTGGGACTCACCTCTCTTTTCTCTTGAGCCTGCATTTGAGCTCCCCATGTAGTGGGAATGTGAACTACTGAGTGCTAATTTATTCGTTGAATGCCAGATCCAAAGAGTCACTATTTTTTAAAACAAAAACCAAACTTTCAAACTTAAAAGAAAAAAAAGTAGACCCCATTGAAATGAATGGTTGGCATATAAATCGACATGAATTTATTCCCTAAAATTATTAAACGAAGGAGCCTGTCCACCTACCCTGATTGTGACTTTAAAACCAGTGAGTCCTTGGCCCTGGCCAGTTGGCTCAGTGGTAGAGCATCGGCCTGGCGTGCAAGAGGTCCCGGGTTCGATTCCCGGTCAGGGCACACAGGAGAAGTGCCCATCTGCTTCTCCACCCCTCCCCCTCTCCTTCCTCTCTGTCTCTCTCTTCCCCTCCCGCAGCCGAGGCTCCATTGGAGCAAAAGATGGCCCGGGCGCTGGAGATGGCTCCTTGGCCACTGCCCCAGGAGCTAGAGTGGCTCTGGTCGCAACAGAGCGACACCCCGGAGGGGCAGAGCATCACCCCCTGGTGGGCAGAGCGTCGCCCCTGGTGGGCGTGCTGGGTGGATCCCGGTCGGGCGCATGCGGGAGTCTGTCTGACTGTCTCTCCCCGTTTCCAGCTTCAGAAAAATACAAAAAAAAAAACAACAAAAAAAAACAGTGAGTCCTTTCGGCTAAAGAAGCGTCCCTCTCCTGAGACACCTATGCTCACACGTTGGGAAGGGGGCAGTCAGGGAAACAGCGGAGAAGAGAGGAAGGCCATTTTGTTTCCAGTGTTTTGTTCGCTGACCTGAGAAACCACCGCCGCCCTGGAGGTGCTCTCCACTCCATGAGGCCAGACGTCCCCCAAACCCTGCACCTAGCTGATCAGACACGTGCCTTTAATGACAGCTTCAGGAAGAAGCCCCTGTGGTTGAGAGAGACACAGAGAGAGACAGAGAGAGAGAGACAGAGGTAGAAACAGAGACAGAGACAGAAAGAGACAGAGATAGAGAGATGAAAAGAGACAAAGAGAGACAGAGATAAAGATAGAAAAGAGAGACAGAGATAGATGGAAAGAGAAAGAGAGAGAAAGAGAGAGAGAGAGAGAGAGAATGCGAGGTTGTGCACTGTTTTTCTCCACAATGCACCCCCTGTGGCCCGGAGCAGCGGCCTGGACTGTTCATTGGGCAGTAACAGAGCTGGTTTTAACTTCCCCTCCTAGGAGAAGCTTCCTTAATAAACAGAAACACAATGTTCTAATTTCCCAGCAGTTTCCTTGCCCCAGACTCTATGTCTGGCTTCTTACGGCCGCTTAGCTGCCACCCCGGGTTTTCTCCAGAACAAGAGAAACTCAGTTCTGGTCCTGGACACCTCGAGGGGTGGCTTCCTCCAGGGACAGTGCGGTGAACCCCGGGAGCCGCTGCCCTGGGGCTCCGGCTTCAGCTGGGGCTCTGGCCAGCGGCCTCCGGTGTGGGGCCGGGGTGCTGGCTCCCCAGGCGCCCAGTAGGTCTGAACGCCTTGCTTTCTGCCTCAGTGTCCCTCTCACGGGAGCAGGAAGGTGGGAGGAGGGAAGAAGAAGGCTGGGGACAAAGGGAACAGTTCTGTCTGTTGCCGTCCCAGCTCGGAAACACCGGGAAACAGAGCCAGCCACCACTGACCTGAAACCTCCATCGTCTCTGTGTCTTCTAAAGGCAAAACATGGAAAGTAAAGAAAAAGAAAGAAGGGCGGGGGGGGGGGGGGAAGCAAAGGGAGAGAAGAATAGAAGAAATAGAGGAAGTCCAGTTTCTAGAGAGAGCCCCGAGGAGGCTCCGAGATTGCAACATTTATCTTCAGTGTGTGCCCGGGAAGAAAGGTGTTCCTCCCTCTCCCCCTTGTCTCCTCTCTCCCCCCTTCTTTTATTTCCTTTTCATCGATTTCACTGCCTCTTGCCTTTCTCTCCTGTCTCCCACCTTCAATCTCCCCCTCCCCATACATCTTCCTCCCTCCCCTCCCTACACAGAGAGCCAGGTGTTTACAAGCCTCGCACACAGTTCCTGGAAGAACGACCCCCCTCTCCCCACGTGCACCATCCCTGGAGCAGCCAGCCCCTCATGCACCAGGGGTGGAGGGCGTGCAGGGCCCCAGGTGGCAAGCCTCGAGAGCCCCCCAACCTGGTACTGCTCTCCTGCTGCTCCCAGCTCGGGTTCCCCTGACCGATTTCAGGGGATTTGTGGACCCCACAACAGGAGTTACTCTTTCAGCCCAGGCTGCTGGAAGATTCCGAGCCACCACCGTCATCCGGAGGTCACCGGTGACAGGCATGCCCTCATAGGCATTTCTCCAGCCACAGTGAGAGGAGCTTTAGGAGAAGCTGGCAAGGCGGTGTTGGCTCACTACCCTTCCCCTCTGCTCATCGGAGTGTTGGGATGCTACACGGCCAGGTGCAGGCTCACTCCGGACAGCAGTGCCAGGAAACACTGCTTTCCCTTGGACGCCAGCCCAACTATGAGAGAAACTGAAGTGTTCTTTATGACAGAAAATGTCCTCACCAGAGCTCTGCTGACCATGCGTTCGATTTGTTCTGACATCAAGGGGCCCGAGACATGGGCTCAGTGACCCCAATCTGGGGATCGGGTCGCAGCTTTGGAGCGTGGGGCTGGGCACAGCTCGCACACCGGGTACCGACCATGCCCTGGGGAGTCCCTCCAGGCCAACACACTAACCACAGAAAGAACCCTCTGCCTCACCCGTGCTTCTGACCGTTTGCCAGCTTAACTCGGACTCCCTTTTAGGAAGAAAAAAAAAGTGTTTGTCTTTGGACTGACCCAAGTGCCAGGCAGGTTTGTGTATTAAGGTGAAGTCCATCCTTATGTGTGGACTACCTCAGATTATTATTATTTTTAAATAGTAGAATTTGGAACTGATGATTTTGGGGAAATTTCACATAGACACAAAACCTATAGGATAATTAGGCCCAGCCCTGCTTTTTAACCCCCACTTTCTCCTTCGGAGACACCCAACTACTGAAACCCAATTTTAATTTGTATGGACACATACATATACACATAGCCACATGGGGATGCGTGTACACATATATGTGCACATAAGTATACATGCATTAGGGTGTGCTGTGCAGGAATTCCCATTTTCAAAGGTGGGGACGGGGGCACCAGGGTTTGCTGGGTCGGCAGCAGAGACAATGGAGGGCCGGGCTCTCATTCCCAAAGCTCTTCATCCTTCTTGGCTTCCAGGCCTGAATGCAGCAGCCACCAGAGATTTATTCTGAATGTTTCTCGTGGTGCCTTTCCCCGTGTTAATAAAACTGACCATGGACGATGCCACGCTCGTTACCGATGACTGGCCATTTGCTCCTGGCTAATTTCGGGCAGCCCTGCAGGAAATGCAGTCCTAGATAGAGCCCAGAGGAGGGTCCAGCCCACGGGCCGTGTCTGGCCATCTCCACCCGTCTGCACCACCTGAAACCCCATCTCCCATCAGCACTGCTCAAGGGACAGGAGTTCAATCGGGGAACTTTCCGTTCGACAGCCAGTCCTGTTGCATGGGGTTGTGGCTGCCTCCAGCCTGCTTCTCAGCCTCAGTGATGCAGAGGGACAGGCAAAGAGGACCGGTGGCATTTACAACCCCTTCTCGGGGACCCTGCAGCGGGCCGGAGCTCGGTCTAGTTGTTGCCAGGGTGCAGCACACCGACCAACTGTCTGACCAGCCTCACCTTGGCCTTGTCCGGTTTTCAGTGATAGTTCTGGCCAACCCTGCAGTCTTGCTTTATTCTGAGAGTCATGTGTCTGCTGGTACACCCCCAGCACCCCTCGCCCCCCACCCCTAACCACCCAGGTGGAACCCAGTGACCCTGGCTGGCGGGTTTAATATCTGTGCGGTAGGTACACCCGTGGGCTCTTCACCACCCAGGCACTTCCTCATTCCAGACGTTTGGTAACAAACAGAAGTCTCAGGAGCCATATTACACGCCACTGTTCTGCACTCCCCTTAGCCAGCTCATAATTGACTTTTAAATCATTTAGGTATAAAAGCAAATAATAACGGTCCCCACTGTTCGGTAGCTAATAAATTCTAGCTCATGAAAACCGAAGGAGAAGGCTTAGACCATAAAAATTAAATATTTATATAGATACCACACCCCCATAGACATAAATGCATATGCACACACAGTTTAGGCATCCCTATTCATTTTTCATTTCTTATATGATGGCCAAGAAGAAAAGGGAACTGGTGGAAGGAAAAAAAATAAATGGAAAATTTATTGCCCCCAGATTGATAGGAGAAAACACTCCTCTGATAGCTAGTCTCCTCTAACAGTACAGGGGAAAGGAAAGAAAGGGTACACAAATATTGAGCTGACAAAATTATCTTTCCTCTGCCGTGAGAAAGGTGAGTTAATATCCATAAAGAGTTTAGAGCTCCCTGGGTTGAAAGGGGCTCTATAACTACAAAGCATTATTATAATTTATTATTGAACAGAGACCATTTTTTCATCAAAACCATTTTTCAAACCTCTCCTAAGCACAGGCCTGTCTGATGGGCGCTCAGACATGGAGCCAAAACACCTCTCCTGGCATGGCACAGAGAGGCCATCAATCACGTTAATGCAAAGACTCCTCCCATCCGGCAAGCCAGCCGGCTGGCCAGGCTCCTAGTAACCCAGCAGGGCTGTCTCAGAACTGCTTTTCCTTCCATTAGGTCTAGTGACTTACCCAGGGACCCCACGTTAGTGCCTGATGCTGAGCAAGGGCTAGAATTTCCACCCTCACTGCCTTGTTCCCAAGAAGGGGAAATTGAGGCTGCAGAATCCTCACTCGCCTTGCCAGCCCTGCTGTCTACTAAACTGTGACCCACCACACATCTACCGCGCTGAGCACCTCTGTTTCCCGGGCGACCTCTCGCCCACCTCGCTCCTCCTCACTGTGCACGAAGGTGTCGAACAGCAACATGTTCTCTTTCCTCCCATAGAAAATATGCTTCCAGGAGCAAACTGCCCCTAAAAACAGGTGTGCCTAACACTGAGAAGATGTGGTCGTTTTTGAAGTCAGTCTTTAAAAATAAAAGTCTGGCCAACAAAATTTACACATTTTCAATCGTCTAAATGTACTGCCTGGCCAGTTGAATTGGAAGGTGGCGAACCACCTGATTTTGGGTGTAAGAGCAAGGGGGTCATAGAAGGAGGGGCTCCTGTCTTGCCTGTCCTCCCAGCTGGGGTGACCTCGCAGCTTGCTGAGGTGGGTGTATTATTGGTGCTGATAGACATACAGGCTTCTGAAGATGGTCACCAATGTTTAGTCAGCACTTTTGAACCAGACATTTTTTGTTATCCAAACATGATTATATTCTCAGGAATGATGTATGTCCTCCCCTCTCCCCCCCCCCTTTTCTTTAAGAAAGGAGAGGGACACCCTGGCTGGTGGTGGCGCAGTGGAGATAGAGCAGGGGTCGGGAAACTTTTTGGCTGAGAGAGCCATGAACACCACATATTTTAAAATGTAATTCCATGACAGCCATACAACGACCCGTGTACATTACGCATTATCCAATAAAAATTTGGTTGTCCCGGAGGACAGCTGTGATTGGCTCCAGCCACCCGCAACCATGAACATGGGCGGTAGGAAATGAATGGATTGTAATACATAAGAATGTTTTATATTTTTAACGTTATTATTTTTTTTATTAAAGATTTGTCTGCAAGCCAGATGCAGCTATCAAAAGAGCCACATCCAGCTCATAAGCCATAGGTTCCCGACCCCTGGGATAGAGTGTCAACCTGGGACGCTGAGGTCCCAGGTTCAAAACCCTGAGGTGGCTGGCTTGAGCCCAAAGGTTGCTGGCTTGAAACCCAAGGTCGCTGGCTAGAGCAAGGGGTCACTGGCTCTGCTAGAGCCCCCCAGTCAAGGCACATGTAAGAAAGCAATCAATAAATAACTAAGGAGCTGCAACTATGAGTTGATGTTTCTTATCTCCCTTCCTTCCTGTCTCTCTCTCACTAAAAAAAAAGAAAAGAAAAAGAAAGGTGAGAAGGAGAGGGAGAGATCAAAAGATCAGGAAAGTATGCTGGCAAATGGTCTGAGGTTTCAGAATAAATCAACCCTGGTTTGTAGTCCTTGCAGACTGTTTGCCGAGTGCCTGCCGTGTGCACCAGGGTGGTTACGGGGGCACCGGCCGCTCCCTTGCTGATGCCTCTGTCTCATGGAGAAACTCAGGGTCAAGCCCTGGGTCTCTTCTCTGATCTTAACTTCACTCCTCTTGTGAACTCTTCCATTTATTCTCCGAGCTTTAAAATACTGTCCATCTGCTGCTGACCCCCAACATTCATCCCTACGACCCCAGGTGCCCCTGGGGTTCCAGACTCAAACATCCACCGGCTCCCCAATGACCCACAGAGTTCCAGCGTGTCAAGAAACAGGACTCCTTACTTCTCCCCACCAAACCCACTTTTCTGGGGCCACTGGGCAATGTTAGGATGAACTTGATCTCTCAATTCAAAACTGAGGGGAAAGAATTTTTATATCCTATACAACTCTTCTGATTACAGGGGTAAAAATGTTATCAATAGAGAAATATAGAAAAGCATAAAAAAGAAAATAAAAATTATTCCCAATCCTGGCCCGCAAACATAATCACTGTTAATATTTTGCTATATTTTCTTTCAATGTTTTTTCTAATGCACTTTTTCCCCCCAAATTGGGCAAGTATCCTTAATGAATTGTGTGGGGATGGCTTATTTTTTTTTACTTGGGACTACCTATTCTTTTTTTTACTCTTTCTAGGTATTGCTTTATATAATTATTGAGCCCCTCCCCTTGTTAGAAATATAGGCTATTGTTGAGTCTTACAGTGGTGCAGTCAACATCCCTGAACATAGATATTTTTAGCCCTCTAATTCTTTCTTAAGAAATAAATGAAGGCACATAGAAATTCATGCTCAAAGGGAATACATGTTTTTGAGACTCTAAGACTAGGGCTGAATTACTTTCCGGAAAGACGGTGCCAATTTACCCTCAACTGTCTTTGAGAGACTCTTAATTATTGTATTCTCATCGACACTGGGTATTACCATTAAAAAAACAAAAACAAAAACAAAACCCCCAAACAATCTGCTCCTACTCAGCAAGCAAAACACAGAATCTAATTTTAAAATGTGCGTTTCTCTGATTCTGAGTGACGTGAACATTTTTCACACTACCTCTTCAGCACGTGTTTCTTGCTTTGTGAATTGTGTGGGGATAACTTCTTTTTCACACTGAAAAGACAACACCTTTATCATCTTGAAAATACTATGTACAACCAAATAAATAACTAAAGAGAAAAACCTCATGGGCACAGAGAGCAGTGTGGTGAGTACGGGGTGGGGGGTGTAGTGGGTGGGGGAGGGTAGAGGGGGATAAATGGTGATGGACAGAGACTTGACTGGTGGGGGGGTAAACACAGTACAGCGTACGGAAGATGTATTGTAGCACTGTGCACCGGAAACCTATATAATTTTGTAAGCCAGTGTCACCCCAATAAAAAATAAAAACAATAAAATTGAGCTAGCCAAAAATAAAATAAAATAAAATAAAATAAAATAAAATAAAATAAAATACTAAGCACACTTCCAAGGACAGCTATGTCTACATCAGTTGCAAACATCCTTTAATTTTCTCAAACTGCCTGCCTTTAGTGTGGTGTGAGTGACTTCTGCTTTTTCTGTTTGTTTGGATGTGACTTCTTAAGACGTGATTTCTAGGAGCACGTTACCTACTGGGGACATTCACTCTTCCCTGTCGTAGATTTTGTGAACATTTTCCAACTCTGCCACCCTCCTGTCACGTAAGTAGTCAAGTTTTTGTATTTGCTCACACGCTTAGAAAATATTTCCTCATTTAGAGGGCAAATATATATTCCGTTCTATTTTGTTGGGGAGGTACTATTTTCAATGATGTCCTGAAAAGCATTCACACACAAAAAAATTAAGAGGTGTTTTAGATAGCAGCCCAGGTTGGCAAAATTATACTTATTGCTAAATGTGTGTGTCCACCCTCACACACACACTCACACACACTCACACACACTCACACACACTCACACACACACTCACACACACTGTGTGCGTAGAGGGAAGTGAGTCCAGAAAAATTAATTTTATCTATTGAATTGCAGCCAAATGGAGAAGGCACCATTGTGGATTTTTTTCAAGGGGATCATGACAATACAAACAAGATCCCTGTTCGTTTGTTTTTATTCATTTAAATAATTGTTAATTTTTCAATTACAGCCAGGTTAAGGACAGTATCACTGTACTTGTTAGGATTTTGCTGCCTTCAGAATCAGGTCCCCCTGGCCACTTATGTGTTTAACTTGTCACCATCGTCTTTAAAGAAATGAAAACCAGAGAAGCAGAGGCCTGTGCAGGAAACACTTGAAATGGGTCCATAATATGAGTGAGACGGCGGCCCGTCTCCTGCATGATCATGCCCTCCTCACACGTAGCGAGGGCCTGTCGGGCTTGGGTGGCCCAGTGGCCTAGTGACTTCCATGCCTGGCCCATGCCCTCCGCAGCCAGGCGCTTGGGGTCCCGGGACACTGGCTGGTGCCCGGAAACCCTTGGCTCTGGCCTGGCCTCCCCGCAGGGCCATCTAGCCTGACCCCTTCATCCTCCAGCACCACCAATATACTAGAGCTCAGTCCAGGTATGGCTGGCTCAGGTGTCGGCCACCATTTGTTTGCCCAAAATTTTACAAACACACACACACACACACACACACACACACACACACACACCTTACAGAGATGGCTATTCAGAGACCTGCCCTCGAAAAGCACTATTCTACAGTTAAGACTCACTCTTGAGCCCCTGGGTGCGTCCATTCCCTGCAGTAACTGCCCACGGCCAGGGACACACATGGCCCCTTCCTCCCTCCGCCCGCCATCTCCTGCACAGTCACCCCGCTTCTGCCTGAGAGCAGCTCGACCTGGACTTGCTTTGGAAGCAAGCAGGGCTGCTCCTTGGGATCACAGAAGAGGTGACAGGGACGCATAGTCACATTTGCATCCAGTGAGTCACAGGCTCCTCGCACCCCACGGCAGTGGCGCGAGGGTGAGGTACACAACAGGGGAGGACCTGCCCTGGCCAGGTTCACACGGGGCGTCATCATGAAGCTGGGTCCTCACTGCTCTGCCACAGGGGGTCCGTGTCCCTCCGTGAGCCTGTGCCCAGTCATCACACTGGAGTGCCCACCCCTTCCCCAGCGTTCCTGACCGACATCTCCAAGGCTTTGGGGAGCTCTCCCTGTGAAGGGGACAGCCCTGCTCCCTCGTGGCATCACTGGACCCTGGATGGCCTTACTGGTCACTAGCCTCCTTGTCACACCGTCCCCAGAGTCCAGCTCTGCCCTCGGAGGTTAACCCTCAGGGCTCTGTCTTCTCCCCTCTGGTCTCAACACTAAAGGGGTTTCCAGGCCAACACCCCTTTCATCTCTGTGCCCTGACTGTCCGTCCTCCACTTGTCCCTGAGGGCTCTGCCTGCTCGGTGCCCCTACCCTCACCCGGCCCTCTTTCCCTGGCAGATCAGGCCAAGCCATGTCAAGGGAGGTAACCCTGCCCCTCCCCCAGTGCTACTCTCTGATCTTGTTTGCCTGATAAATCTGCCCAAATATAGGTGGACAGAAATACGGAGCACTTCCACTGGCCTCCCGTCCTTCTCCCTGGTTCTGAGGCTGGGGGGCTGGGGCTGGGGAGGGGAGCCAGCCTCCAGCAAGTGACTGTGGGAGCCTTTAGTCAGATTGTAATCTCCTTCCCCTCCACCCACCCACCAGCTCATCAACCGGCAGCAAAGACACCTGCTCCTGGGGATGGGCATGGGGGAGGGGACAGATGGGGGGAGCGTGTGGGGGAGGGGGTAGACCTGGGCAGGGCAGAAGCACACTTGCTAGGCGGGCAGGCGGGGGTGGGACAGTTCTGCTCTGGCTGCAGCGTCTAACTGGAGCCCAGAGACCTTGTTAGGTAGCTGTGGTCAGGCACAAAGACCCTTCGTGCAGATAGCAGCCCTGCCCTAGAGAATGGCCCTGGTCCGGGTAGGAAACGCACAACACAAGTGGGACTCTGGTCACTGAAAGCAAGGACACTACCAAAGGCTGCTGGGCTCCGGTCAGAAAGAACTCAGGAGCCAACCTGAAGAGGTGCTCCCTGGGGCATCAGGAAGGGAACAGCCACAGCGGACGAGAACACTTCAACACGGTCAAGTCCACGCCGTCAGCACAACGCCAAAACCAACCGACAACCCCTCGTGCTCCTTTGGAAGATGTTAGGCAACAAAACATTACTTAACTTTTTACTGAAAATAAAAAACAAAAAACCAAAACCTTGCTTGTTGTTGTTATAAAATATGTCAACTACACACAAACGTGGCATGAACCCCACGCACCTGTCACTGGACCTCAACAACGATCAGCTCTCGGCTCTTCCGTTTGTCCACCGTGTGACCTTGGCCAGGCAGGTCCTTCCTTTCTGTGTACCTCACCCAGGACTTCTTTTGAATGAAATTACGGGCATCAGAGCCTTCATTTAATCTAAAAATAGCCAATCGTTGTCAATAAGGGGAAGGAACCATGCATTTATTCTGGGTATTCATCAGGTTAGCCAGATAATAGATGAGGAGGTATCTCTGTATAGAGACAGTCCACCAGATAAATGGAAGAAGAGCTAACCCCTCATTTAACAGCGGCTCTAGGCCACAAAGCCCTCGAAACATCAGCCGCCTCCTGGACCAGATACACAAAACCTCCAGATCCAGCCGCCACGTAACAGAAAGACGAGGCAGACAAACGTGTCTCACACCACCACCGGGATGCGACAGGCGAAGTCCAGACTGCGGGATACTCTTGGGGACAAGCAACCTGGCTTCCTCAACAAAAATAAGAACCGATGCGGGGAGGGGGCGGTAGGTGCGGGGCAGGGGGAGGGGGGAAGGAAACTTCAGATGTAAGAGACTAGCAACCATGCAAACCAGTCGGCTCCTCACTCAAACACACACACTGTCAAGTAAAATAAAACCAAAAAAATAAAAATAAAGAGATGATTGGAAAAATTCAGACAGGGACTAGATATTTGATAATGTTGTTAAGGGATTATTGCAAATTATGTAGTCAGGATCATGGTATGGTGGTTGTTTTTTTAAAAAAATAAAGAGTCCCTATCTTTTAGAAACACATACTGAAATATATGTAATGTGCTTTTTGTTTTAAAATTTATTTTATAATAAATGTATATTCATTGTATTATTTCATGATATGAATTTTTTTTTCTCTTCTTGAATGTGTTTGGAACAGAAAGACCCTTCCTCCGGAAGACAGGGAGTTGGTTAGAAATTAGAGTTCACGACCACTGCAACACTGTGGAGTAAAATGACACATGTTGAAGGCGAACCCTGACCTGACTCTGACCGTGACTTAACTGGAAGAGCTGTCTGTGGATTGAATCACCTGGGTGCATACAGCACGCAGAGAAGGCTGACTCTGTCCCTGACTTACTGCTAAGAACTCTGTAGGCATCACCCCATTTAATTCTCATAAGACCCTGTGAGGTGTGTTCTACCTTAGCCTCCTCTCACAGATGGGGAGGTTGAGGCACAGAGGTGTAGAGGGTACAGTGCCAGCCTTGTCGTGTTGGCTCCTGTTGCTCACAGATGGAAGAGGCTGTCGGCCACCCCTTTGTAATGGGCAGGGGCAGCAGAGAATCCCCTCTGTCAGAGATACCTTGCGACGGAGGCATTTTGGTCTCTAAGAGGCCTCCTACCCATCACTGTCACCATGGGAACTACCCAGGCCCGAGACCACATGAAGCTTCCACACACCACTAACGCCTTAGTGTGAGATGAGCTCTCAGATTACCTGGCCTCCTCCTTCAGGACCCTGAGAGAAAGAAAATAGGACAGGTCAGGCCAGGAGACCCCCAAACGGCAGAAGGTACTAAGGACAAAGTCCACGGCCTCGGCAATTTTACTTGGAACCGGCCTTGAACTCAACCTCAAGGAGTCAGGGCCCGATGACAAGTCAACAAAGCCGCCTTTCTTAGTGACAGACAGACCCAGGGATGAGCCTTTCCTTGTGGACCCCTCCCACCCATGAAGACTCTTGCAGGCTGGCCCCTGTGACTGCTGATGACTTCTCAGTGCAAACTTAGACGGTCACCTGGAGACACACAGGTGCCCCAGGGGCAGCTGCCAGCCCTGCTGTCGGATACGGGTCTCCCCTCCTGCCCCACTGACACAAGCAGGCCAGATGCCATCATTTGGGTCCCTACCAGGGTGTCATGGAAGTTCTCAGCCTAGCCATGCTAACTAAAGCCTAGAAACTAAGAACTTCCCATGTACAGGCTGCGCTCTGCAGGACCAGGCAAAGAATCAAAGTCATCAAAGTCTGGACAGGACAGGACAGGAGCTGTGAGGGCCAGAGCCATGTGGGGAAGGCACTTATAAGCCAATGGCAGGCTGACAGGTGCCAACGGCCCAAAGCACACAAGGGGGAGAGGCTGGCGTCAACCATCCTGGGGCACGTTTCCTCACAGTGGGCTTCTAGCTGCTCAGTTAAAGAACCAGACCAGCCTGGGTGAAGGTCAGCATGGCCAAGGGGCTTCGGGCCATGAAGAACGGCTGAGATGAGGTGTTAAGCCTGGGAAAGGCAAGACTCAGGGACCTCAGAGGTGCTCAGTATTGGAAAGGCTGTCTCAGGGAAAAGAGCGTGTGTGCGTGTGTGTGTGTGTGTGTGTGTGTGTGTACTTAAGATCAGTGGAAGCTTCACTAACACCTGGCCGGAGAAGCAGCGTAGTGGATGGCAGGGCAGGTTCCAGAGTCAGAATGTCTAGCTTCAAATCCCCCTTCCCTGACTCAGTAATCTTGTCTGTGATATGGGAATAAAAAAGAGTGCCGATAACACAGTACGGTGTACAGAGACGTGTTGTAGAACTGGGCACCAAAAATGTTAACCAGTGTCACCCCAATAAATTCAGTTTTTAAAAACAGTAGTGCTTACGTCCGAGGAAGGGCTGTTGTGAAGAGCGAATGAGTTCACATATGTAAGATGCTTTGCATGGCTTGGTTCATGCTAGGGCTCGGTAAATGTTAACACAATGGTCACAGCTGTCAGAGGAAATGGAAACGTCTAGGCTATGGTAAACCAAAGACAGCAAGCTCCAAATTGTACAATATGCGATTATAATTTTTTTTTTTTTTTTTCATTTTTCTGAAGCTGGAAACAGGGAGAGACAGCCAGACAGACTCCCGCATGCGCCCGACCGGGATCCACCCGGCACGCCCACCAGGGCGATGCTCTGCCCACCAGGGGGCGATGCTCTGCCCATCCTGGGCGTCGCCATGTTGCGACCAGAGCCACTCTAGCGCCTGGGGCAGAGGCCACAGAGCCATCCCCAGCGCCCGGGCCATCTTTGCTCCAACGGAGCCTTGGCTGCGGGAGGGGAAGAGAGAGACAGAGAGGGAAAGCACGGCCGAGGGGTGGAGAAGCAAATGGGCGCTTCTCCTGTGTGCCCTGGCCGGAATCAAACCCGGGTCCTCCGCACGCTAGGCCGACGCTCTACCACTGAGCCAACCGGCCAGGGCCCGATTATAATTTTTGTTGTTAAAGTGCATGTTATTTTGGAAGACTACTAGAAGAGATTAGGAAACATGCCAACAATAGATTAGATGGTTTCAGGACAGTCAGGTTTCGAATGTTTTTTATTTTTACATTTTAAAGTATTGCATATTTTTTTAGATGAGTGTGTTATTTCATTAACGGGAAAACATTTTACCTAGGTTGTGTTTTTTTTTTTAATATGTGTCTAATGCTATCTCTATTTTTAGAAAGCATAGTATGCTTAACAGTGTGGTGAGATCCCGATCACTACAGGGATTTAAACCACTCTGTCACTAAATGTCAGTCACACCCACGTGGCTAATGGACAGTCGGGTTATTTCTACTGTTCAATCCCAGTCACGTAAGGAGGCCGGCACCCCAAAGTCCAGACGGGGAGGGAGCAGGGGATAAGGCAGAGGGGTCACTCTACAGAGATGGACGATGAAGAAGGTTGGTTGGTTTCTTTGTTCTTCTCAGCACTTTTTAAATTTTCTAAATTAAATATTTTTATGTATGACTTTGAAAGTGGGGGAGTGTGGGATTAACTGGAAATGCAAACTAACTTGAAAAAAAAAAGCTGAAGGAAAAAGAGGCAGATCGAGGCTAGCTCAATGGCCCCCACAGACCTGCGGCCACAGTGCTGTGACCATACGATGGTGGCAATTACGTGATCCGATACATCCGCTACGAGGCACAGCGCTGCACCCCAAGGTGGTCACACCGTCCCCCGCTGCCCCCCCTCCCAAAGCCAGCCCGGGAGCTCCAGCAGGTTTTGCATCACATTGCAAACCCTCCCCACCACCATGTGGCTTCTGCATCTCCTATTCTGGTCACCCAACTTTCCACCGAGGCCCCGTCCACATCTTTCCCACCCCGCCAGGTGCGCCTTCGTGTGGCCTTGCTGACACCAGCCCTCCCCACGCCTGGACAGCCGCTGATTTCTTACCTGGGACCCACCTCCCTCCTGTCAACCCACACCCAACCCACTGGCCAAGGCCGCCCCTTCCCCGCCAGGTGCACGGAGCTCCCCCTGCAAATGTCGTCTCTTTCCCTCCACGACCATTTATCACGGCGGCACTCGGCTCTGCTTCTTGACCCCATGTCCTGTCTCTCTCACTTGGGTGTGAGCTTCTTGACTATGAAGCCTCTTTCTGCTACTTCTCTCTGCTCATGCCCCAAACCACATGGTCTAGCTCCACGCCCAGGGGTCCGCAGGGTGCAGAATACCACCGGCTGGACCACGTTTTGCAATGGCCGCCGCCCATCGTCTGACATCCAGGCCCAGCTGAGGCCGAGACCCAGCGAGGCAGACAGTCAAGGGGTCAGAAAGGACAGTAGACCTGCAGGTCGAAGGCGATCAGTCAGAGCAGGCCTACAGGGGCCATGCAGCGCTGCCCGGAGTGAGAGAAACACGGCTTTGCTGCTCTTTCCCTGGGCAGGCCGTGTCTGGTTTACAGCTGCCCACATGAGCCAGCGGGAGGCAGACCAGGCAGGTTTCAGTAGGTTGTGGGAATGGGAACCGGCTTAGAAAGTGGAACAGGAAGTCAAGGAAAAAGAGTTGCCAGGAGCCCACACTAGTGTTTATATACAAATAAAGACTGTGGCAGCCACATCATCTTCCAGAGACCACCCCTGTCCCCAACTCAGTCTGCGACACCCCAGAAGGGCTCTTCCTACCCAACTGGCCCTTGAGTCAGCACCGCCTTCTCTCCCAGTTCTGAAAGTTCTGTCCAGAGACTCTGAACGCTCAGACCACAGGCTTGGAGCCTGGGCACACAGGGTCACTGGGGAATAGGCTTCTCAGGGTAATTTTAAAGAAAGCAGAGATATAGTTTAGAGGGTGGTTACGCAGAACCTTTGTAAACCATTCAACGCTTCTGGATCAAACAGGAACACACACGCACATTCCACTTAATATACTGTTGTTTATAAAAGATACACAAGTTTCTTTATAATTTTGCTTCTGAGATTATTCAGTTAGGAATGACCTATTTAATTTGAGATTGGCTATGGATTTTATAGGACATTCTTGGGGAATGTGGGTGATGGGAAAAATTTCTAAACTACAGCTTGTGTTCACATGTAGAATTTGTGGGACGATTTCAGACCACAGGAAGGCTGACATAGGGCATGATTGTCCCGGTGCCCAGATTCTCAACTCGGTACCTATTAGGAGGTGCTACAAGAAAAAGGGTTATTTCTCATAGCTAGGCTACAAGAACTTGAAAACAACTTGCTTCTGTTAAACCAGTTCAAGTGGAGTCCAAGCTATATACCCGTGTTAAAATTATTTCCACTTATTCACTTTCCAAACGCTTTTGTGACTGGGGTGGGGAGAAGGCTGGGAGCAGCGTGAGCGTGGGGCTTTGCGGTCACAGGGGACGCACACATTTTGGCTCCATCCACAGCGCAGGTTGAAGCTGAAGGGAAAATTCAGAGTGACTGCTCTAATCATTTTGTGGGAAATGTCCTATTTCTTTTAAAAAAACATACATTTCTCAAGGATACAGACGCAATACGTTTGTGACACAATCCAGGCCTGAGCCCCAGGGCCTTGAGTTATTGATACTGAACACTTCCAGTGGAGCCACATTGCAAATGACACCACTGTCCCAGCTTCCTCCAGGAATAGCAGGGGGATCATAGCATCATCACTTCAGGGAGTACCGTGAGAGAGTGGCTGGGAGTTCCTGTTTGCCCCATTCACAGGGGACACAGTGAGGCACAGGGCAGGCGGGGACAAAAACCCAGTGAGGGTGTGCGGGGGACCCCCAGCCTCTGCTGAAGTTGGTTGTGGGTCTTGTGTGGCCGGCTGTCCCTTTCCTTGGGTGTGACCCCTGCCTAAGTTGCCTGTCCTCTCCCTTCCCTGCCTCTCAACCAAGACTTCCTGGGGACCTGTTCTTGTCACCCCCTGGACAACTCTTCTAAGGAGTCTCAACTCTCTGAAATTATCTCATAAGGAATCAGACAGCACTGTCTCCCGCCACTCTGAGATAAACGGGTCCAATGATACCTCCTTCGCTTTCTTGCGACCTTCCAGAGCCCAGTGCTCACAAAACACTGAGCTCCTATGGGTGCTGATGACACAGAATGGCCAGTAGGTCTTCCCACCTGACTCCTTCCTGCTGATGCCAACAGGCTGCAAGACAGTTGAGGTATCAACTTTTGGTATGTGCCGGTGTGTGTGTGTGTGAGAGAGAGAGAGAAGAAGAAGAAAAAGGGAGAGAAGCATCAACTTGTAGTTACTTCACTTTAGTTGTTCATTGATTGCTTTCTCATATGTGCCTTGACCAGGGGGTTCCAACCAAGCCAGTGACCGCTTGCTCTTACCAGAGACCTTGGGCTCAAGCCAGCGACCATGGGGTCATGTCAATGCTCCCACACTCAAGCCGGTGACCCCATGCTCGAGCTAACAAGCCTGCGCTTGAAGCTGGTGACCTTGGGGTTTCGAACCTCAGCATCCCAGATCAACTCCCTACCCACTGCACCACCACCAGTCAGGCTGCGCCCAAGGTTTGTTTTGAACTTCATCGCACCTCTCTTCTCTCCAGTGTCTCCCAGACGACTTCTGCACCAGGGGTTGGCATTCCCTTCCCCTCCACTGTCCACATCTCCCTCCTACCTCTTGCCCTCACCAGAAGCAAAGACCTGCAGGCTGGGCAAGGTGTGATCTCTAAGAGCACGGAGCTGTGACCGGACAGCATATGAATGCAGCAGCCCTGGGGAGGCCCACGCCTTGTCCCCAGCACCGTAGACAACTGGACTCTCCTGTCTTGGGAGAGAGCCTGAAGCTGCCCTGCCCTGGCAAAGGGTTAGTGCCTCCTGCTTCCTCTCCCCAGCCCACTAGGACAGAGCCCAAGGGTGCTGAGGAGCTAACATGGGGGAACGAGAGGCCTGGGCACACACTTGTTCAGCTCCAGGCTTTGGCCCTTTCTGAGCTGCCTGACCTGACCCAGTGACCCGGTGCTGTACCCACAGAGCGCCCAACTTGAGCTTACAAATTACAGTGCCCGGGGAAAGAGTCAAGCCCAGCCCTGGGATTCGGAACCTAGACCCTAAAACTAGCCCCTCCCTCCTCCTCCTCTGCTTTGTGCATGTCCTCACACCCTTTAACCACCCATCCGTGCTGGTTTCTCCCCACCAGGAGATTTACTAGCATTTATTACAATCCTCTATGTTCCTGGCACTGGTTAGAAATATTTATCTCATTTAATTCTCAGAGCCCGCTCAGGCAGATGGGTCATAGTCTCTCATTGTATAGATAGGAGGCAGAGGCTCAGAGAGGTTAAGTTACTTGCCCAAGGTCACACAGCTACCAGGGAGGCAACCTTCTGTGAGGTGGCAAAACCCACGTCACCCATAGTGTAGCACCCAATGCTGGAGACAAGCTTGGGGGACACAGGCATGACAATGAGACAGTTCATATTTGCACAGCACTCGGCAGCCACGCTCTGGGGCTCTGAATTTGGGGCACGAACTGAGGCTGAGCAGAAATGCCATCCCCTTCCCTCCTCCAGCGCAGAGTTACCTCCACCACCTCCTGAGGGGTGTGGGACATCGCTTGTCCACTGGGCTGGCCATAGCGATGGCAGGTTTCCAGGACAGAGCCTGCCCAGACAGATAGCAGTGTCCCTGCCACTGCTGACCGCTGCTGTGAGTCGGGGCTGGGGACAGGAGACCCTCACGTCCTAGTTCTGCCTGAGTGGTGGGATTGGGAGGCAGAGTTCAGGATGTGATACAGGAGGTCAGCATGCGGGCCACAGCCCCTGTCATCCTCACACATCACTCCTCGTGCTCTGGCACAGAAGCAGTGACCCCTTCTTTTTTCCCTGGGAGTAACTGGGCTATCAGAGACCGATTCCTTTACCAGCGATCGTCAGACAGATCCCCTTGCCCACCTTCGGTCCTGCCCCCTTCCCTGCGGGCTGCCTGGGCTCATGGAGCAGCTCAAGGCTCCCCCTCAGACCCAGGACATCCCTGGCTCGCCCAGCCGCCTTCTGTGGCTCAGAGGCCAAGGTAGACTTCCTGGAGGAGGAGGTGCCATCTGCAGCGGCCCTCTGGCCAGAGCCCACTGCCAGCCTGTCCTGCATCTGGGCCCATCTTTACCACTTTGCGGAAACAGAGGCAAGCAGAGTGCTGAAGGGAGGCTGTCCTGCCTGAGCCCCTGCATGGTGAGGTGGGGGCCGGGGCCCCAGGGTGCTGCTGCGGGCCCCACCCCTTCCCACCTGCTGCCAGCCCCTCACCTGACAGCTCCCAGCAGCAGCAGCAGCAGGAGCTGAGCCCAGGGTGAGAACCTCTGGGGACAGGAGCTGTCTATACACCTGCTTCCCCATGTCCCCGCGCACCCCCACGGTCCGGGCCCGTCTTACTCCTACAGTACTCGGTGGGCTGGGACAGGAAGGGGGGGCAGAGCTTGAGTCTCTCTCCAGCCCCAAATCCCCAAGGACCCTGTGGGTGTGGGGTGGCTCCTCTTAGCGATTTCTCTCCCAGGACAAGAGGAATTGTACACCTGTTGCCCTCTGCTGAGCCCCAGAGGGGCCCAGTCTGGCCGGAGGGCAGGGGTGGGGGTGCGGGGGTGGGGAGGAAGCCATGTGCTGACTAGAAGGTTGCACAACCAGGTCACTAACCCAAAAGAAAATGACAAGAGGGCTGTAGGGGAGAGGAGGGACAAGAGTTGTCCTCGGCCACCTTATTCCCCCCTTGGCCTCCTCCCCTCTCTGTTCCCCCTGTCCTACCCACCCCATCCCACCCCGCCAGGACACACCTGAGCTCCTCCTAGGGCAGCGGCCTCAGTTCTGCAGCTCCAAGGCTCAGCAAGAACAGAGGCACCTCAGGGGAGAGTCAGTGGGAAGAAAACACGTTTTCAGCACCGCAAGGTCAAGAGGCTGGCTCGGTTCTCTCACCAGCCTCCTCGCCATGCATGCTAGAAAACAGATTCAGAAGGGACACCTGTCCCAGTCACCGCGGCTCCAGGGAGAGAACTCGGGGAGGCAGAAAGTTAGGGACCCCTTTGCTTCTCTGAGGATCAGAGCAACACAGGCCAGGCCGGCTTCAGAGGGTCACACTGGGGGCCCACGGAGATGGACTGGGTGAACCTACTTGTCAACCAGGAAACCGACATAAAACAGTAGGAGTCAGTGGCAGGACTGAGACCCGAGCCCAGACCTCCCCGGGCACAAGCTCCCTCCAGCCCCCACGCGGGCTGGGCGCTGAGCGTCCGATGTGGCAGGCAGGCAGGCACGCCCCACGGCACAACTGAGCTCCACCTCACGACAAGGCTGGGCTCAGCGACCACTTCCTCTCCTTCTGGCCATGGAGTCAGAGAAACACCCCTCGCACCCTGTGAAGGGCTCTGACCACGGACGCCAGGCACTGCGAGCCGCCCTGATGCCCCTGTGGGAACCAGAGGAAGGTGTCTCCGTCCCCACCCCCTCCAGCTGGGTGCTCTGGGCCCAGCGTCAGGACCACAGTGGGGCAGTCTCAGCCTGGCCACCACACCGGGAGGTGCTGACCCACATGGTTGCTAAGCTCACTTAATGTTTTAACCGGTGTCTTTTTAAAGATATTTATTGATTTTAGAGAGAGGAGAGAGGGAAAGAAGGGGAGAGGAGCAGGAAGCATCAACTCCCATATGTGCCTTGACCAGGCAAGCTTGGGGATTTGAACCAGCGACCTCAGCGTTCCAGATCGACACTTTATTTACTGCACCACCATAGGTTAGGCTAGCCAGTGTCTTTCTGCGACAGGCAGCATGGCCAAACAAGGGGGACATCCAGACTGGAAGTTAGAAGATGTGGTCCTAGTCCCACAATATTATGTTCTAGCTGTGGTCCCTTGAGGAACTCACTCGGCCTCCCAGAACCTCAGTGTCCCTATCTGTCAAATGGGAACACAATCGCTTTCTGAGGGAGGGTGCCCACTGCGGCGCAGACCAGGGGGCACGGTGAGGGCACTCAGTGAGGGGCGGATGGGAACCCGGCCACGAGACTCTCTTCCCAGGCAGCCTGAAAGGCAGGTTGGGAAGCACAGAATGGATTTGTGAGGTTTGGATACCCAACAGCCTGCAAGAGCCTAGTAAAAAAAACCACGACCGGGTTTTCCCAAGGGGGATGTGTCACTGCGGAATAAAAAAAGAAGAGATAGAGGGAAGTTTCTAGAAGGACACCCCCTCACCCAATACTCTGTGTTTGAAGGGACAGGTTTTGTTGTTCCTGTATGACAGGTTAAAACCTATCTACCGGGTGTTAGGTTAGTATCCCAGTAACAAAAATAAAAGGGCTCCCCCCTCACCTTCTTTGAAAATGTGTATTCAAATGGGAGGAATTGTTCTCATGGGCTTTTGTGTCGGGGGGGGGGGGGGGCAGGGTTAATTAAAGATTTCCTGCCTACTTTGGGAATGGCCCCCATTGGCATTGAGATGCCAGCATGCTGGGTGTGCTTAGTGGGCTCTGTTCATTTTCTTCCTGTCATAGGGTTTGGCCGGGGAAGTCCATCAAGGTCTAACCTCATTCAGGGATGAGAGGAGCAAGATGCTACCCTTCACCTCCAGGCTGGGTTTCCCGGGAACCGCGTCCATCAGGGACGCCGGGGCGCAAGCCCCCAGCGACGCAGGACAGGCATTTGGGTGTCCCACTCCAAGACCTGTAAAATAGGATGTGACCGGCCTGCAGGGAGGGGCGGGAGAGGGGGCCTCCTGGGCCCCAGGGCTCCACAGGGCCAGAGCCCAGCTGCTAAGGAGCAGGTCTGAGCCCAGGGTGGCCCCTTTGGGATCCCCCTTTCACACAGGAGGTTTTCCCCAAAAGAAAGAACTGAGATGCATTTGCTTCTTTAAAAGGGGATTTTTAAATGCACGCAACAGTGCTGAATGCTCCCCGGCCCCCCCCGCCTCTGACCCACCAGGCCCAGAGAAAGTGAACTTTCCTGCTGGTTTAGCTGCTGAATGTCCCCCTGTCTCCACCCCTTGCTCCAACCTTCTGTCCCAAGTCAGGAACAGGGGCTTTCTCCTCTTTGTGTCCCCTCAGCCCAGGATACACTGTAGGGAGCGGTCAGTGTCCTGTGACCACACAGACACACAGGACCTATGGCTGGGGTATTGGAGCATCAGGCCAGCGGCCACCAGATTCCAAAAAGTTATTCTTGATACCGCCCTCCAAGTTTTCACGTTTTGTATTTTTTGTTTGTTTGTTTGTTTTCATTTTGTCCCATTCCACTTAATTATTCTTCCCCCATTCTTTCTATTTTCCCCTCTCCTTCTCTCTCTCTTCCCTCTGAGCTCTCTGAAGAAACTTCGATGAGCAGTTATACATATATGTTTATGTGTGCACCAAAATCACGAATTTGTTAAATATTAACTTTTCACATTCAAAAGAGTATGTTTTATTCTCTATGTATAAATTCTGAGATCCTAGTTTAGTAGTTTCTTCCTCTTAAAAATTTTAAATGACAGCATGATCAAAAAAACAGAAAATAAGTCTCGGGGAGGGTGGAGGGATGGGACCCCGCGGTAATGGAAGGGGCACGGTGGAAATGGGCGGCAGCGTGGGAAACACTCAGAAACTACAGTCAGCACGGGGCCCAGCAGCTCTGTTTCTACGTCTAGACCCCAAAGAACTGCAGGCAGGGGCTTGAAGAAAAATGTGTCTCCTACTGTTCCCAGCAGCATAGTCCCAACAGCCAAAACGTAGGGGGAGCAGCCACCCAAGTGTCCGTCGCAGACGAAGGCATCAACAAACTGATCTGTCCATACAATGCCATATTACTCAGCTTTTAAGGAAAAGAAGGAAGTCCTGACACATGCTACAACAAGCATCATGATGGACCCGGAGGACACTATACTGAGTAAAATAAGTACACACCAAAAGACCCATACGGTATGATTTCACTTAGGTGAGGTCCCTAGAGGAGTCAAGTTCACAGAGACAGAAGCTAGAACAGTGGTTGTGGGGAGGGGGCGCGTGGGGAGGGGGCGGGAGTTAGTGTTTGACAGGGACTTCTCAGCTTTGCAAGCTGAGAAGAGGTCTGGAGACGGATGGTGGTGATGGGATCACGACAGTGTGGACGTACTTTTGCCATTAAGAGCGATTTACAGATGGTTACTGTATGGCCAGTAGCCGTGGCCGTCGTGGCCATGCACATGCAGGTTTCCATTAGATTCGGGCCGATGGTAAAGAAACAGTGGAGCCAAAGAATGGCGGGTCGTTCCTTTATTCAAGTTTCGTATCAGCCAACTAGCAAACACACAGGGAAAGCACTTCCCTTTCACTCAGGGTTCCCAAAGCCCTGACACATTCTCCGGTTCCACAACCAGGAGAATCTTCTCCAGTTTTTCCTAGAATCAAAGGCCCCACCAGTCTCAGCAGAGCTCACAAAAGCCCCTCAGCTCTGGTTCCCCATCTCCTTCTCTCTGTCCAAACTCTGCAAAACTGCCTTCTTCCTCTCCCTGCCCTTTTGGCTGCTTCTCCTTCTCCTCCTTCCTCTCCTTTCTTTTTAAAACTTTGCAGGCGCAAAAAACCCTCCTCTGGCAACTACTAGCATAACAATGGCCCTTCCCAAGCAGGAAGGTAATTAGCAATTTCACAGATCACATATACCTCCCGCTGCTCGGTGCCATTTTTAACAATAAAAGTGAGCAAACTCAAAAATCATATTTTACAAAGTCATTTGCTCAACAGTTACCATGGTCCACTTTATGTGTATTTTACCATGATAACAAATTGTGTGCCCGGAGGTGGGGGGGGTGGATTTAGAAGCACATACTAATAAAATTGTCTTACATATTTAACACTGTGTTGTCTGCAGGTTCACACAGAGCATGGTGGAGGAGGAGGAGGGGCTGAGAGGGGCGGGGCTGGGAGAGGCCAAACCTTGGAGCACACGGTAAGGAAGGAGTCCTGGTCTCTAAGTATTATTCTATTATTTTTCCGCTGGCCTTTACTTGTTTCTGTGAGTCCAACATTTTCCCACTGGTTTCAGAGGATCAGGGTAGGCAGCAGCTTGTAAGATCTAGAAGCTGATGTGTACAAAGGGGGGAAAAAAAAGACAACACGAGGCTGGTGGGTGTCTGTGAAGCCTCCAAGCAAGCAGGGAGGGGAGTTTCCTCTGCTGGGCGTAGGCCGTTGTCTTCAGCTTCACATCATAAGCAACCTCGCCGGCCAGGGGGCGTTCTGGGAGGGGGACCCTCCGCTCCCCCAAACCTCCTTCTTGAGCTGACAGCTCATCTCTCATGGGAGGGGGGAAACCACTCAGATCCATCTCAAAGGGACCCCTCCAGGGGTTGGGTGTGTGGGATGGAGGCTTTAACGAGGTGGCCTTGTCCAGCCAGCCCCACTGTTCTAGAAGGCTCTGTTCTTGGGGTGCCTGGGTCTGTAGGGGCAGAGAGGGAGGCTGTGGGGGAGGGGTGAGAAATTTTCAGAGTCCATAGGTGTCATTCAGCCTCTGGGCAGGGGAAAATGATTCCACCGCCTCCCTCAAACCTTTCTTGCCCCCTCCCCATCTTCTTCATTCATTTCCTCTTCTCCTCCCCTCTCTCCCTTCTCTTTTCTCTCTTCCCCCTCTCTCTGTCCCCCAGAGGAGGTGTCAGCACGTTAGAAATAGCTGCTACACAGCTGTTCCTCAGGGTCGCCTGTGATGGGGTGACCGTGGCCTATCTCTTTGGGTCCTCACAACAGCCACCTGAGGTCAGTGTCAGTGTGCCCATTTTACAGGTGGGGAGGCTGAAGCTGAGAGAGGTTAAATAATGTGTCCCAGGTCACACAGCCAGACCGCGGGCAGAGCAGGAATTTGAACCTCGGCCGTCGGCCTTCAGAGCCCAGGCCTATGATTGCATTGCTGTAATTTTTGCAAGTTCTCTTCCCTCCTCCTTCTCTCAGTCCTCTCCCACAGTTCCTTTTTTTCCTTCCTTTAGCTAAGGTGGGGTCTGATTACAGTGTGTCAGCAGGGAACAGGGAGACGGGTGACTGATAACAAGGAAGAAGGGTCTGATCACAACAGGAATGTAGGGTTATTTCCAGAATGGCTGAGCTCTCACTGATCATTTCTGTCCCAACTTCGTATAACATGGAGAAGGGACAGAGACCTCAAGTGCTGTGCCCAATTAAGGACTGGTTCCATTCTTCCGAAAGGGTCAGGTGTTCTCTTGCAACATGGGGGATGGCTAGGTGTTTGGAATATTCTAGAGACGGCATTGGGTTGGCTTGAGGATTTGGAGTTCAATAAACATACAAGGCTTCTCTACACAGGTGTGGGCAGGATTTTGGAGAAATCACATCGCTTGCTGGACTGCACTTGGACCATGTAGGACATGGGAGTGATTTCCTCACCCCTTCGACCTCTCGGGTCTGCTGGGAGGGTCACACGAGAAAATGTGTGGGGCGACAGTGACCAGTGGGGAGCGCTGGTCACAGAAATGGAGGTCTTGTTGCATTGTCTCAGTGTTATTTTGGGCTGTGGCTTAACCCTGCTCCTGTCATTGGATTGTTTGAGGATCAGGTAAGACCAGCAATGACTTACATGTCCGTCGGAAGGCAGGGGTGTCACCCTGCAGAGAAACAGTTACTAAAGCAATGGGTGCTGAGTGTGAAGGTCTCGTCAAAACCCAGCCGAGGAGGGCAAGGCCATGAATGAGCAGGTCAGATCACCTGCTGGACGGTGAGGTGGGAGAGAGGCCTGTCTACAGCAGGGACAGCTGGCGTCCAGAGTGCTCCAATGGCTTGACCCCATGGGGCCAGAACTTAGTTCTTTCCCGTTGGGTTTTTGTGTCCTCAGAGCAGCGTGGGGACCTGCCATTCAGGACAGATCCTGAGGAGAGAGGACAGGGCCCCGGTGGCCACCTGAAAGACTTCAGTGGACTTCCCATGCTCAGAGGAACTGTCCAAGTCCAGTGTAAGGAAGTTTCTCCAGCAACACAGTGATCAGGTTCGTAGGCTTTGGTGTAAGACAGTGCAGGTTTAAACCCAGGTTGGCCACTTACTAGCTGTGTGGCCTCTCTGAGCCTCAGTGTCTGTTTGTAAAATGGGGGCATCACTGGGGTTGTTGCCTACTGGGTTTTTGAGAGGAATGATTGTGATCGTGGGTGGGGTGTGCTCAGCCTGGGTGACGGAGGTGGGGGAGTCGGCGCACTGACCCTAGAACTGTTCCTGGCATGGAGTAGATACTCGATGAATATTTGTTGAATAAATGAATTCATAAATAGCATCGCTGGTAGGTATTTTGTTTGTTTGTTTGTTTGTTTGTTTGTTTGTTTTTCTGGCAAGAATGGTACAATAAAGCAGAAAGTAGTTAGGCAGTGAGCTGTTCATCATGGAAGAATTCCCGGCAGTCTAGGTTTCCACCCATCTGTGACACTACTGAGCGAGAGCTGCGTTAGAAGCGTGTGGCCTTTGTGACCTTGACGTTAGTTACCTCCAACGCTCTGACTGCCGCTCCTGGGCTCGGCCTGCACCAGCTGTGGCGGGATCACGGGGGCCCTGTGCACCCCCCAAGCCGCCTGGGCATCTGTCCATCACGGTCAGTACAGGTCTTCTCAAAAGCAACCAATTGCCACCAAATCCTAAAGTGACAAGGGTTTGACACCACTTTGGCCCTGAATCAGTGCCATCCTGCGGCGGGTCCGACTCTCTCTGCCGAGTAGGGCAGAGAGGAGGCAGGGACCTGGGAGGAGGCTATGGGTCTCAGAGGCGCTGGGCAGAGAGAGACGGTCATGAGGCCAGCTGACAAGCAAGGGCGTCCTGGGAGGACCGAGAAGTGGACAAGAGGTGGGAGGAGGAAGAAGGACAAGCAGGGACACCGCAAGGCAGGGCACGAGTCCAACCAGGGACTGGGCCGCTCAGGGGGTTGACCTTTGGGGACTGTTCCTAAACATTTCACTGGCTTCCTGAGATGAGAACCCTGTGTCCACTGTGGTCCACTGTCACCATCATAAATGCCAGGGAGAAACGACATCTGAAATGCTGCTCTGTCTTGACCACCATGGCTACCAACGGCCATCAGCCCTGTCCTCTGGAGAGCAGCCATCATCACAGGGAGGTGGCCCTGGAGTTCAGGAAGGTCCTCAAGGAAGATGGGGGTGCGAAGCTTGGGCCATATGAGCACTGGAGGTCGGACCCAGGGATCAGGGGCTGACTGGGACAGGGAGGGCAGACCTAGCAATTCTCCTGGCAGGAATTCATTCCAAAGAAACAACCCTAATGTGGACACAGATTTATGCATGGGGACATCCACCACGGCCCTTATGCATAATGCGCCAAAGCGTGAAGTCGTCTAAATATCCCACAACAGGCAGCGGTGGGATAAAATACGGCACTCCCTCGGCACAAAAATGGATGTGGAGACGTATTTAACAACAGGCAGAGATGGCCACGGTGAATCGCTGTGTGAAAAGCACAGGTCTGGAATTGAATGCACATATTCAAACCCAGAAGAAGAGTTATCGACATGCCAATGACTCTTGGTGGCCAAAGTTTTAAGAATAATTTGTTTTCTCTCTTTTGTTTTTTAAATATACTACAAGTTTTCCACAAGAAGCATGCTCTGACCTTGCAATCATTAAAATATGAAAGGTAGTATTGTCTTAAAGTGCGTGTTTTCAGTTAGAAAAGCAGAAAATGCACCCCATCTAGTTTGGAACTGGGTGCAGAGGAATTGCTGATGTTGGGACAATCTTTTGCTCATTTCTTACTTTCTTTGGTATTCGCGGGCAGGGGAGCCATCCTTAGTGGTAAATTACCATATTTTGCCATGTGTAAGACAATCCCATGTATAAGATGCACATTAATTTTTGGGGCCCGAAATTTGAAGAAAAAAAATGTATTACATAAAGTTATTGAACTCAAGTTTTTTTCAACATAAAGTTCATACAACTCCTCATCACCGTTAAAACTCCCATCCATTAGTTTATCCTCATCTGTTTCTGATAACAAATCACTGTCTTCAACTATGAGTGCAAAAACAAGTGCAAAAAAGCAGGAAATGCAAGTAAAAAACTACAACCACTGTATAAGGCGCACCCAGTTTTTAGACCCCAAATTTTTCAAAAAACGTTGTATTTTATACATGGCAAAATACGGTGCTAGTTTTAGGGGCAGCATTAAATAAGTAAGGACACACAGGTTGTAAAGGTTGCCAGTATTTGATCTGGAAATAGCACTGGTCTCCGAATGCCTGTCATCCTTGAACGTAGAGTTAAAATACCACAGAGTGAGCGGTGCCCGGCCCTGGCAGAAAGAGCCCGGGGCTGAGAGCCAGGCCTGGGGTGCAGACCGGAATTACCAGCTCTCAGCACAGCCAGCTGAGATCCCCCCACTGAAGAGGCACCCGGCCCCACCCGAGGCCTGAATGCCACCGGCACATCTTCTGGCTCAGCCCCTGGCCGCGTGGGTTTGCTACCTCCTTTCTCAGAGCCAGAAAAATCAAGGAATTGGGACCAAAGCGATCACCCTAGGTCCTTTACCAAGCACAGACCCACACTGCCAAAAACGCCGCCTTCTTCTTCTTCCCAGGCTGCCCTGGCCAAGCAGTGCACCGAGGTCTGGCCCCCTCGTCTTCGTGTCTGGTGTAGACCCTGCTGCAGACGGGCAGCAGGTGACAGCAGAGTCAGGCGATGGGCACGAGCACAGATGGGCAGCGGGTGCCCAGGACTTATCCCTGCTTGTCCTGGGCTGTGGCAGCTCTCTGCCACCCTCCTGTCCTTCTGCCTGTCCCTGCCCTTGCCGAGGGAGTGGCTCCCGCACCACTCAGATCAAGGACTGCCTCCCTATCCCATCCCCCGTCGGTTCATATTTCTAGCTCTCCATGGCTCGGTGACCTTGGTGTTCTTCACACCCCAGATCGGCTGCTAAAAGCAACCATGCTTTGGCATCTTTCTCCATGAGCTTGTGTATTTCCAACCTTCTGTCTGGAAGACTCAGGTCCCTTAAGAGTCAGAGGAGCAGGGACATCAGGGTGAGGTCAGGTGCAGAGGACCTCGAGGGAGCTGGAGATGAGCACATGCTTCAGGGATCATCAGAAGGCCCGAGACCGGCTGCAGAGGGACATGGTCACTGGCATCTCCCATGGAGACGCCTCAGGCGATCCGTTCTTCTTTATTCATAGTAACTGAAGACATTTACCGCAGGCTAACCTATGCTTAACCCCAGCTGGCTCTTCACACACATCCTCATTCATTCTCCCAGCTCTTCGAGAAGGGTAGAGCTACCTCCATTTTATAAAGGAGATGAGCATGTCAGGGAGGCCTACTCACTTGCACAGGGGACATAGCTAGGTGGTGGTAAAGCCAGAATCTCACTTTAGGTCTGGTCGCCTCGTCCATCTACGCTCTTTCTGTTTCCAGTGGAAACTGACCTATCTCAATCCCACCATCCAGATGGACGTGCAGATAGGAGACAGAAGGAGGCAGTTGTCACGACCACGGACACCCAGAGTCCAGCGCTGTCTTCCGTGGTAACGGCAATTTCCCCTGGGAAGAGCCACTCCAAAAGCCATGTAGCCCCAAGGCCGCCATTTCAAATAATATTGGGGAATGTGATTAGCAACGGATTGATTGTGTGCCAGTCAGTCAGCTTAACGACCAAAATGAAGTCAGACAGGAGAGTCCATTATGGCCTAGCCCATTACTCAGCAGTTGACCAACAAAAATCCTGACTTCAATCCCCTGGCTCTCAACTACAGGTACACTTTGACCCCTGTGATTTTTGCAATGTCTAAAGATACTTTGGGTGGTCATAACTTGGAAGCACTATGAGGATCTAATGAGTGGAGGTCAGGGAAGCTGAACTTCCTATAGTGCACAGGACGCCCCCCATCCCACAGCAAAGAATCATCCAACCCAATGTTATAGTGCAGAGTTGAAAAACCCTACTTCATAGCCCTGGCCAGTTGGTTTAGTGATAGAGCATCGGCCTGGCGTGTGGAAGTCCTGGGTTTGATTCCCAGTCAGGGCACACAGGAGAGGTGACCATCTGCTTTTCCACTCCTCCCTCTTTCACCTCTCTCTTTCTCTCTCTCTCTCTCTCTTCCCCTCTTGCAGTCATGGCTCCATTGGAGAGAGCTGGCCCTAGACACTGAGGATGGTTCCATGTCTTCTGCCTCAGGTGCTAGGAAGAGCTATGTTGCTGAGCAACAGAGCAATGCCCCAGATGGGCAGAGCACCCCCACCATAGGGGGTTTGCCAGGTAGATCCCAGTTGGGGTGCATGCGGGAGTTTGTCTCTGCCTCCCCTCAATAAAAAAAGAAAAGAAAAGAAAAGAAAAACCCTGCTCCAAGCACTCAATGCAAAGTTATTTGACATGACTAGAGACTAAACGAATACCAGAGAGAGCCGCCATTATTCCTGGAACATGGTCCCTGGGCTGAAACCGTGCAAGAGTTGGCTGTGGCCAAAGGCGGACGCATCCTGTTGAGCTAGTCTGTGGACGTCGTGTATTTTTTTTTCGATTTGCCTTACTGGAGAATGGCCCCTGGAATTTACTTAGCCTTTCTTTGGGTTAACATCAGGAATGGAACATTTAACCTCTAAGTGGAAACCAAACAGAAAATGAGAAAGGTGTGTGTAATAGTGGAAGCTCATGGGCAGATTTTAGTTGAGCGTCTTTTTTTCTGTAAGGCTACTCACACCCCCGCACGGCCCCCCTCCGGGCCACAGAAATGTACGTGACCTACCCACATGTGACGGGAGGAGCCGTGCTTAGATTGAGATCCTGAAGGACGGAATTAGAAGTCCAGCTCTACTAATCACCACCCTTGAGTGAGCCACTGACCTGTAAACTTTCCTTTGTCCACCAGAAAATGGGGGGGGGGAGACAGTTACACCTCCCTGAGGACTATGGATTTTCAAAGAGTGATTTATGTAAAAGCCCCCAGCAAGATTGCCAAGTGTGGTCTAACTGCTCCCACTACGTAGGTCCCACATGCTCAGGGCTTCTCCTCCATGCAGCACGTGGGTCCCCTGTCTTAGGTGGTCCCACATCATTGCTGCCTCTTTAACAATCTGTAGCTTATGCTGCCCTGGAGAAAGGATCTGTCTCATGAAGTGGAAATGTGGGCTCCAACTTATTCTACTCATGACCCAAAAAGGGGATGACTGGGAAGACAACACTTCCCATTGCCACAGTTGAGCAGACAACATTCAGGACAAAGCTGCTTCCCTTTCAACAGGTGATGAAATCGTGATGTCACCCAGTGCTTTCTGGTCCCACAACGATTCTTGCCACTTTGAGCCAGACTCTCACGGCTCTTGAAGGCTCATGTTTTTGTCCTTCCTCAACTATCAGGGTGTTGCTGGGTTTTTACTTTCAAAATCAACAAAATTTCAAGGGTGATTTAAAAACACAAACAAGAAAAGCTTAAAATAGAAAATGCCACCACCTTGTTACCACCTGTGTGAGTGAGAGTGTCCAGCTACCGGGGCTGTTCATTTACTGTTACCTGCTGATCTCAAAGCTCTGGGAGCAATGCTGATGAGAGGCTTCTCATAATCGCCGCCTCTTGCCTGTAAGGGCTTGTTGTGAGAGCAGGGTGAGAGAGCGACCTGTTGTGATGTGCTGTGAGTTCCCGAGAACAGAAACTTCTATGACTAAACTCTCCATTAACAAGAGCAAGTCAGAACAATAACAAAGGCTTGTATTGACCGGGCCAGCCAACGCACACTGGGTTTTCCATTTCTCTTTAGTGAGGGGGTTCTACCCTTGAAGGTGCTCCTCCAACAAAGGTGTCATTTTTGTTTTAGGCTTGACACCTGTGATGTCTGCTCACTGAAGCCAAGCCCCTACTCCAGCCCCGCAGCTGCTAAGGAGGGTGCGACAGGTGTCGCCTGGGGGCTGTGGATGGGAACAGGCAGAGGTCAGGCCCTCAAACACAGAAATAGAAAACTGGGCATAAGAGTCATGGAAAGGCCTGACCTGTGGTGGCGCAGTGGACCAAGGGCTGATCTGGAATGCTGAGGTCATTGGTTCAAAACCCTGGGCTTGCCTGGTCAAGGCACATATGGGAGTTGATGCTTCCTGCTCCTCCCTCTTTTCTCTCTCTCTCTCTCTGCCTCTCTCTCTCCTCTCTCTCTAAAAATGAATAAATAGCACCTAAAAAAAAAAAGGAGTTGTGGAGATAGAGTTGGACCCAAGCATCTGACATCTGACCCTGTTGCTCTTAACCAGGGGTTGGCGGCTGCCTGTTTTATAAATAAAGTTTTATTGGCACATCACCGTGCCCCCTGGTTGCACGTCACCCAGAGCAGTTTTTGAGCTACATGGGCAACATTGGGTAGTTGCAAAGGAGACTGCATGGCCTGGAAAGACTGAGATGTTTACTGTCTGTCCCTCTGGAGAAGAAGGTTGCTGACCACTGCCAGCCCCTGGGTTTCGTTGGAGGGGGCGCGGTGGTGAACACTTCAGGCACAGAGAGAGCACAAGAAACAAATGTCAGGAACACTTGCATAGGAAAAGCAGAGTATAACTACACACAAAGTTAATGATGCAGGAGTTGGATAATGACAGCACACGGTGATGTCATGAGCCTGCGCAGACCAGGCACATCTGTGCTGGGTACCAAGCCAAACCCTTCCCAAGCATTTGAGGTGATCATTCCCCGCGTTCAGCTGATGAACAGCCCAAACCCCGGAGCGCCTCTATTTGCCCCAAGGACGGACGCACAAGCTCAGGTACTGAAGGGAGGAACCCAGTATGTGCGACCCTGGAACCACGTTCTCACCATCGGTTGAGAGGGCCAATGGCGAACGGCTCAGGGCTCAGTGAAGGGGGCATCATGGTGGGCTGGGCTGGGCGGTAAAGACATCCACGCAGTGTGTGTGTGTGTGGGGGGGGGGGTCTGAGCAATGCCAAGAAGGGAAGAGAAGAGTCTGAGAAGCCATCCTCCCGTGGGAGTCATGACCAGCTATCCCTGGGGAGGGGGCTTGGCCCAAGGACTGGTCTCTCCTAGGACTAACCCCTCCCAGACCAGTTCAGAGCCTCCCGTAAGTGTTTCCAGACAGTCGCCAGACATCAGTGGTGCAAGCAGGCGATGCTGGCTGTGGGTGGCTTGGCGGTGATCCCTGTGTCACTGGGGAGTGGGGGTGGCCTGAGGCCATCTGTTGGAGACCCTGTCAGGGAGACATGTGGTCAGGAACACCTGAGTCCCCCGGAGAAGAGATCCAGATCCAGTCTTAGCATCCGGCGCCAGCGCCAACCCCTCTGACAGTCCCTCTTCCTGCAGCCATCTGAGTGGCGGGGCTCAGCACGGCCAGGCCCCCGGGAGGGACAGGCCTCAGAGGCTCTTGGCCCAAACCTGGACTTCCCAGTGACACATCCTGAGGCAGACCTCCTAGCTGCTGAGAGCTTAGGTTTTTCCACCCAAAACATAGAGTCCTGATGCTGACCTCGCTGGGTCGTCATGAGAGTGAACGAGCTCTGAGATGTGTGTGGCAAGGCCAGGTGGCCTTCTGCCAGAAAAGAAGGGGCCATTTCCTAGCAGTGGACAAAAGCAGTGTCCCTGCTGGTCAGCACAACCTCCCTCACCTGCAGGCCAGAGCTCAGCTGAGTGAGCAAAGTCATCAGAGAAATTATATTCTTTCCCAGGGATACATCTTCCTGTTCCTTCTCTCTCTCTCTCTCTCTCTCTCTCTCTCTCTCTCTCTCTCACACACACACACACACACACACACACACACACACACATGTGCAGTGTGCAATGGCAGAGGAAAATCAAGGTCATCTCTAGTCCCAGCTTATACATCTGTTTTGTAAACAAGCAGGTCCCACTAGAATTAAACTCTATTCTTAACTCAAAGGTGCACACACACAGTCTTTCTCCACAAATGCAGGCTGGAACCTTGTCCAGTGTCTCAAAGGCTCCCTGACCACAGAAAGTTCCAGAGGGAAATGGTCAGTTCCTGGTGCCCCGTCCCACAGAAGACATGTCTGGCGCACTCAGCCAGAGCTGAGCTGCGACCACCCCTCCTCATCGCTGCAGCTGTGACCTGGAAACCTAGCTTTGTTCTTCGTCACCAGCCAAGAAGACTGGCAGGAGTCAGAAGGGGCCAGCAGGTGCCACTTGGTCCCCCTGTAGGGTCCCTCTGCTGGGACAGACCTGCTGGGTGGGCTGCAGCAGAGGGAAAGGGGACCGGGAGCAGGCGGGGGGAACCTTCTAAAATCCAGAACCAGCCCCGCTGAGCAAATCACCACTCAGATTCATTTCGAGATTGCAGAATGTGTTGGTGATGTTTTTCTAAAGGGCAACCCTGGTGTTCCCGAGCTGCGGGGCCCCTCCCTTCTGACATACTTATTCCATCTTCCGCAGGCAGGGAGGGGACCGGGCTGGTTCAGCACATCTGCGCCTAGGCCACTCAGGCTCTGGGTAATGATGCCTCTGCCTCAGCCGGAAGTGCCCTCCCCTCAGTGACACCAGGCAGTAAAGACCCCTGTGCACTTATTTATACTAACATGCCTCTTCCCTTTCTTTGCTGAGCCACGTCACGTGGACCGGCAGTGTGCAGAACAAACGCACTGAGCCACCATGGAAGAGCCACCTAACGCCAAATGGTGTTAGGAAAAATGGAGAAGTATGTTCTTCGACAACAAATGAACAGGGTGACTTAAATCACGGTTTCTGTGAGAAACCCGTTGCAGGGTACTGGGACACCTGGCACAGTCTCTCTGTCCCTCCGGGGACCCTCTTTGAAAGGGTGTCTCGGTGCAGGCTCTCCCAGAAGTGGACCCCCTGAGACAAAGGGAGGCTGATTCAGAAGATGGCCCCAAGGAGCATCAGTGGGTGTTGTGGGCTGAACGGTGCCCCATAAAAAGATGCTGGAGTCCTGAACCCCAGGACCTAGCAAGGGGGACTTGTCTGGAAATAGGGTGTGAGCTGGTGATCAAGTTGAGATGAGGTCATTAGAGTGCGCCCTAATCTGATCTGACTGTGTCCTTAGAAAATGGAGAAATTTGGACACAGAGATGGATACACATACAGGGGAGGGCCACATGAGGGTGAAGGCAGAGATTGGGGTGATGCATCTAAGAGTCAAGAGGTGCTGAAAAAGCCAGCAAACCACCAGAGGCTGGGAAATGCCTGGAGCAGATGCTCCTTAGACCTGCGGAAACCTTGACTTTGGGCCTCTGGCCTTCAGAATGGCCAGCCAATAATTATCCATATTCACGCCTCCTGGGCAGTGTCACATGCACAGAGCAAGCTGCCAGGGTAGGCACCAAGCTGCTCTCGAATTCTGCCCCTGGTGTCTGCCCCTGCGCTCCAGCCTGCAGGTCCACAGGGCAGAGCCAGCTGCAGGGCCAGAGGCAGGCCACGGGCACGGACAAGCCATGACGGCCTCGGACGGAGAGCACGCGCTAAATCCTCCCCAGGCTGCTGGGAGGCGTGGTGGCAGAGTTTAACACATGGGTTACCTGAGAAGGATAAAATATCATTAACCCCTCTCCTTGTGGGGACAATTCTGCCCATCAGTGCCCCTGAAAGAACCCTCAATTGTGAGCCATCCTGACTGCATGGGCACATGAGGGGATCTGCCAGCATGAGGCACACAGTTCAGAAGGCCGTGTCCCAGGGCAGATGGCTGTCACTGTCCTAGGGCAGATGGCCGTTACCTGGACCTGTGCACACACACGGCTGCCACGCCTCTGCTCATAGAGCATCCCCTCCCCGGGTGTCCCCCTCTCCTCTTTGCATGAAATCCTGCTCATTCTAATCTCTCTCCCATGATGCACCCACCCATCACCCCTCCAGCCTGCCTGCTTAGGGTCCTCCTAGAGGTTTTCTATGGGACCCCTTCATATAGTTCTCCACCAAGCCTCCTTCTCAAACTGCATCCTGCAGGCCATTTAATAAGGGTTTTCCCAAGAAAAACAAATGCCAGATGGGACTGAATAAATCTGCACAGCACCACCATAGAGAGAAGGTTCTGACAAGTCCTGCAGCGAAATGACAAACAAAACCTTCTTTAAGCCAGTGTTCCCCAATACGCGTCCCCTCCTCTTGCGGAACGGTATTCCCATTTTGCAGAACCGTGTGGGGACCAGTGCCTTTGTTATCGATAGCAGTGAGCAAGTCCTTGGGGAGTCAGCTGTCTAGACAGGGAAGGGCGGATCATGTGAGCAGCTGGCCCATGGAGGCAGGGCAGGACCAGGCCTGGATGAGGTGAGTGGGAAAGGGGGGAAGGACTCCATGTCAGGGATCGAGGACCATGGGTGGGAGGTGCCTCCCGCCTCTCCATCCCAGAACTCCCCTGAAGGCAGGAAGTGAGGTTCCAAAGATGAGGTGGGGAACTCCCAAGAGCCCTAGCTGGTGTTCTATGGTTTCCTGAGGTTAGACACCCCATTCCCTCCACCCGATCTGCCCTTTTCCAACCCCCTTCTCCACGTGGCACACAAACCTCCACCCCTTCCCCAAATTTATGACCACTGTCAGGCCCTTATCTCCACCCAGAAGCAATGTGGTTCACGGTGGGGGCCAGGATGCCTGGGGTCAAAGCCCGGCTCTGGTTCCTGCTTGCACATGCCCCGAGGGCTCAGTCCCCCACCTGCAGAATGAGGACTGCCAACCCCAGTGCCCCAGGATGAGTCAGCATAATGCCTGTAAACAGTGTACAGAACAGGCTCCTCTCAACAGGTGGTAGCTGTCCCTGCCGCTTGGGTCACTAGCCCAGACAGCCAGATACCCATGGGCCCTCAGAGCATGGCTTCTCTGAGCACAGCCCCTGCCACACTGAGGAGCCCGCTCAGAAAATGCACAGAGGACAAGCAAAGGCGTGGCTACGCTCTCAATTCCATTCCTCTCTTGGATGATGTTTCTGACAATGACGTATATCGTCGAGACATACTCTCTCCACCAATAGGAAAATGTCTTGCTTTTTCTCTCATTGGTTCTAGCCTTCTCTCCCCAGCTAGATGAATCTAACAGATGCCCCGCCATTATGAGAGGCAACTTTGGCTGCCAGGGCCTTGGATCAGCAGGTCACTGTCCTTGTGGTCAACAGGGTCCTGGATAGTCACAGCAGGCACATCAGAGATGCCATTGATTTATCTGTCTGCCTGAGTCATGGACAATATGCCAGGCAGGAGGGAGTCAGGGGCCCAGGTGGGATTTCATCACAGAAAGGCCTTAAGAGGAAACTCTTCCAAATCTCAGGGGTCACCCCTGCCTACCCGAGGGAGGTCCTCTACCTGTGAACCACCGACGGGAAAATAGGGGCACGTCTCTCTTTAAGAAAAGTCACCGTGTCTGTCCATTCTATGAAAATCCGATCACTGAAACTGACTCTCATGAAAATCGCTAAATTAGAAACCAAATCCTTGTATCACCGAACGATTTAACATTCTCCTACGTATATTTTCTGCACATGGACGTGGCTGGTCTGCCACCGGCAGGACCTCACGGGCAGGCTGAGCTAACACGGCCCAGCCCCTGAGCCACCTGTAGTTGCCGTTTCAACGTGAGGCCTCTTCATGTGCCCCTGAGACCCAAGTGGCCAGCTCAGAAAGCGTCACTTACAACAGGGCAACCTGGTGGCCCAGAGGGCAGATGGCTATACAGCAAGAATCCAAAGTCCCGAGTTCAAGTGCTGACTCTGTGTTTGTTTGCTCCATGACACGCAGCCGGCCGAGTGATTTCTTGGAACCCCCCGCCCCCACCGCCTGCTTCATCCCTGGGTGAATCTGGAAGTAGAATTTGAAATGATCTGATCCTTGCCAGATCAAATCTCCTACGATTCCATCACATCAGGCCAGCCCCACTTTGATCAGCAAACACCCCCCATCAAAGAGGCTCTATCTACAATACCTATCCTTGAAGGTAAAATTCACTGGGAGTAGCCCCAGCCCCCAGCCCCCAGCCAACCTAATCAGGATGCTAATATCACAGCCACTCGTGAGGACAAATCAGGTACATGACCTGAGAGGTATGTTCCCGATGACTTGGCAAAATTCAAGTTAGTTTCTCATAGGAATAAGCGTGAACTAAGAGTCACAGTAGTGCAAGTAAATAGTGCATGTCAATTGAGACCCCGTTAACTTTTTGTATGGCATTATTTTGGATTGGCATAACTGAAGGGCACATTAAAGGTGACTTGTCTATTCCTTCTGGAAGGCCTTTTTTTTTTTTTTTGGAAACCTGCAAAGAGAAGGAATGGAGGTGACAGGAGAGAGAGCTGAGGACATGGCGTCAGACTTGGAGAAAGACCACGGGGTTGAAGGAGCTCCACAGAGGGCGCACCCGGGGCCACTGAGGGGACCCCATAGCAAACCCCATTGCCCTTGGGTGATTGCTCTGCACTGAATTGGAGATCATTGCCAATTTGGAGGTTAGATTTCTTTTTTTTTTTTTTCCAGTTGAAATCACTCCAGGCTTAAAAGCTACTAGAAAATGTTCAGCCCCTCATTTTAAAATGTCCTAAATAACCACACCCTCTCTTGATCCTATTTCTTGTTCTTCAAAACGGATGGTGGGAATTTTCTGGGGGATGGATCTTTGGCTGGAAACCAAATCAGGAATCCGATCAAGTTCAGGTCGATGTTTCGAGCCCTAAGCAGCGACGAGCAGACATGTTTTTTTCCCCTGCCCCTCTGTGCCCCTAAACCAACCAAATCAAGACATGGCCATCAAAATCAAAAACTGCTCTCTCAACCATCCCTCCGTGTCTTCCTCCCCACGGGCCCCTTCGGACAGCGAGAGCGCACTCGTGATTATAACTTGACTTGCCACCCATTCCTGGTTTCTAAGTAGCTCCCTCTCCAAGACGAGATGACAAAGCTTTGAAAATTAGATGCAACCCCCACCCCGCCCCACCCCCTCTGCCATCACCCCAATGAGCTGTTCCCGACGTGGCCCCATTGAGATGGAAGGAATTTTCTTCAGAGCAGCAGCCCCTGTGGAACTGTGGACAGGAATGTAGAGCAATGCATTCCCCTGTGCTGGGCAGGGGGGAGCTGGGCAGGTTTATTAGAGAGCATTTCATAGGCTGGGTCAGCAGAGAGAGGGACGGGTGAGCCGCAGTGGATACAATTATTTGACTTCCTGAGCTGTTCTTTTTGAAGCCTCTAGACTTCACAGAAAGAAAAAGAATAATCCTCTTTGCCAACCTTTTTTGTAGCTCAGTCTTTATTGTTCCCACCCAAATCCAAAGAAAACAGACAAGATTCATTGTGTCCAGAAAGCATTTGTGTATTTTGGGTAGTTCTGGGCTTTGAAGCATTGATAGCTAAGTGGGCGAAAAGACTAAAATTTCTCTCTAGTCTTAGGAAGTCCGGGGGAGGGGGGGGTCTGAAGCCTCTCCCCAAACGCAAAACAGTCCCAGGTGGTATCCCCCGATATAGAACTCCTTTGTTACTAAACTCCGCGTGGAAATCAGGCTTAAAAAAATGATGATGAAAATTAGGCCAAACCCTAAAGAAGCAAGCCTCTAGGCAAATTGCAACTTTTTCATAAAACCCAAGAACATAAACTACAAGACCAGGGAGGCCTTCCTTGACTTCTGGGCTCTCAGTCACATGATGTCCCTCTCCCAAGAGGGTAGCCTCGTCCTTGGGCTGGTTGGCCAACCTTCGGCAGAATTGTGCGTTCAACTTGGGACATGTGACAGGTGCATGATTAACTTACTCACGGATGTGTTGAGTGCCTGACCAGAGATGCTTTGAACATATTAAAAACAACTCTTGGTCTGGCGATACCAACCCCTGATGCCAAAGTAGGTCTCCAGGAGCCAGGTGATTGCATGGCTTGCCGATCTGTCCTGAGGGCAGAGAGAAAGACGTGCATATGCACCAGCACGCACTTTGCCCGTGTTGGTCAAAACCCATAGGGTGGCCCCTGTGGGAGGAGCTGGTGAGACTTTGGGGAGCGGGTAATATTTCCTGGTGGCGGGTGAGTGTTCCTGAACCTCCAGGTGCTGGGGCCTCCGCCCGGAGAAGGCCTCGCCGTGGGGAACTGTTTGCATTGGGGTTTTAGCCCTGAATTCTGAGAACAACAATTTTCCACTGTCTTTTGTCACCTTAACTGGTAACCATGTCAATAGTGGGTTTGGGAGATTCCCACACATCTGGACTTGAATTTAAGGGGTAAGCAGGGCTTCCCTGCTTACCCCCCCCCCCCCCGCCACCAGAGGGGTGGGGACAGAGTTACAGGCTACGAAGAGGGACCCAAAAGGAAGAAAGGTGCAGAGGAGGGAGGCTAGCGGTGACTCAGGGTGGGGAGAGTTCTGATGGGGGGGGGGCGGGTCTGGCTTCCCCAACCTGGGAAGTCTCTGCATCTACGGAGAAGATGTCCCCACTTCTCTGGATGCTTGAGATTCAAGTTTGGACAGAGGTTTCCTCATCTCCCTTCCACACAGAATCCCTAGAATGTGCCCAGTGGCATTCTGGCCCCACTGGGCACCCACCCAGAGTGCCAGCTCTGAGTGGAAGCAACATTGGCCCTTCCTTCTCTAGAGCTAGCTGCTGCCACCAACCTCCTGTTAAGACACACAGGCCGCTCACTGGTGACACAAAAGCACATGTCTGCAGAAGTGGACGCATCTGACGGTATATAGGTGAGCACAGGCACGCACCAGGCACACTGGTGCGGACACACGCAGAACGCACCAGGACATGCGCACTGGAGCACAGACCCCTGCACGCCCACGCCCATGGGCTTTTGCCTCGCCCTGGATTCAGCTTTTCATACTCCATGCATTTTGCTCCGTGTCCAATTTCTAAGCTCATCTGGCTTTGCTCCTACCGAGGCCTGAGGTCACTCCCCGAGCTCAGCCCAGGCAGGCAGAGCAAGGGGATGCAGGGCTGCAATCTGACAGAAATACCGAGACTCGATTACAGACATCTGTCCTTCAATGGCCATTCTCTGCTCCATGAGGGTTTCGTTAAAAGCCAAATCCCAAGCTCAGAGCCTGCGATGCATGATGAGTGTGCTATTCTTTTAAAAAATCTCGCCCATGGCAAAACTTGACACACTGTCTGAAGATACAGTCCTATCAAACAGACTGATCACAGACTGCCCTTTAGAACCAACGCCTCTGAAATATGATTTCAGTTCATTTGGATCGACCTAAATAATTATGATTATTTCCACCTAATCACAGGGTGGGGGGGAGGGGAATACCTACTCATGGAAACAGGTTGAAGTACAAACTGTGGCTATTCCTCCCCGGGGGGGGAGAAAAAACACCTCCAAAATTGACATATTTATTAAAAGTAAAACAGAAAATACGGGTTTTTTACCAGATTTAGGGGAAATGTGAGTTCAGAACTATACCACGCCAGAGAACATCAGCTCTATATGAACCACCACGAATTTCATCCTCAGTAGAAACTTTCTATTACATGAGAATAAGCAGCATCAAAATAATTATTATTTCTTACTTTTAAAAAAATGAGGAGGAAAATAGCAATGGGCACTCACAAGGGGAACATCTTCAAAGGTCTGCTCAGCGCTCAGTCCTCAGGGAGACCACATTGCACAGTGACAAAGACCGCTGGCGGGGAGGGCTGGTGAGGAGTGGGCACGGAAGATTCGAGGGCACGTGCCCTGAACACGGACGGGAGAAGCTGGCTTGGGGCTGCGATCCCCACACCTCCGAGCCTCGTTTTCTTCGTATATGAAAAGAGAACCCTACCGCCATTCTGCTATTTGCCATCGGAGGGCTACGTGGAGCGAGGGGTTCAGGAGCACTTTGCACACAGAAAGGGGTGGCCGTGCCAAGAAAGCGACGGGCTGGCCTGGGCAGGGACCCTGCCTGTCCTTGTTCAAATGCTTTCTGTTTGTTTATTTTTGTCTCCCCCACACCGGCCCCTTGAGCCTGAAAATGTATTACTGGGTAGCACAAATCCTAACAGGCGAGTGAAGTGGGCAGTGGATGCTCCCCATGTTCCCACCACGGCCGTTTGGCGGCTTTCAGACCACAGTTTGCTTCCTCTCCAAGTCAGGTCTCTCGCCAGCAAAGTCCTTGCAGCCTCAATTCAATCTGCAGCCGGTGCCGGAGCCAGAAAACCTTAGGCTTCATGCTTGGGTTTCTCCCCACAGAGGCTCCCGCTAGAGAGGTGGAACCCCGGTGATAAGGTGGAAGCCCAGGTTTAGAGAGTACTGAGAGCTTCAGGAAAGAAGGTACTACACAGGGTGGGGGGGCGCTAGGTCACTGGATGTCTTTTAAAACTTTGTCATTTCCAGACCAGCCGTGATTCAGTTGGTAGCTGCCAGGGATGGTCAGCCCTCTCCTTTGTCTCCTCCCAGATGAGAAATCTAAAGCCCAGAGGGAGATTTCTGCCCAATTCCCACTGTACTTTCGTAACAAAGGAAGATAAGGAAGCCGGGTAGGACCGGGGCTGCCACTTCATTGCATGGGGAAAGCGACAGTGTTTCTCTTTTGCAGGTTGGGAAACTGAGGTGCAGGTGGTAATAATGGTTGTCGCTTTTCGAGCACTGGGGGAAGGCAGTTCCATAGGCCGCTTCAGCCCACCACACTCTCCTGAGCTGTGCGCGCAGTGTGGCCGCCCCCTCAGAGAGGATGGCCAAGCTCTGCAGGGGGCAGCTCGCGGCTGTGACAGGCTGGGGACGCACCCAGGCCTTGGACCCAGATCTCTCTGGTTCCGTGGCCTCCCGTCTCCCTCCACCATGTCCCAGCTCCAGAGAAGATAGAGACAGGTGCAGATGGATGGGCCCAGAGATTTAGAAACAGACTCTCTGTCCTCAACGGGATTGCTCCCTGCAGACGTCTAACGTACTCTGTAAAATGGGCTTTGAGTGCAGCCTTTTCACGGCCCATCCTGGAGAAAGAAGGCCAAGGAAGGACTTCAGAAGAAATTTGCAAAGCCACCTACGTAAAGATCTGTCTTGCAGGATTAGCCATAATAAGAAAAATGAGAAACAGCCCAAATGTTCAACAATAAGGAAATAAGCGGAGAAACACGATGCAAGAATTATTTATGGAAGTTCTCATAGCAACTGGACTCGATCATGAAGGCTCGGCATGAAATAAAGAGAAATAAAAATTCAGAATATAAAGAAAAAAAAAGGTGAAATCATTTTCATAACAGCAACTATATAAAGATATGTATATACTTGTTAAAAAAATTTTGGAACGGAAAATAAAGAAGTGAAACTGAAAAGTTATTGGGCTAGCTTGGTAAGATTATGGAATTTTTAAAATGCGTAACTTCCTCTAATAATTTTATGGCATTTTTGTTAAAAATAAAAAAGCCTCAAATTAAGACGGGGTGGGTGGGGAAGGCAATAGTTACATGGAACATTTATTTAGTAACTCAGACCAAACTGAACATGATAGTTAAATATCCCTTCCCCCTCATCCCCTTCTATTTTGAGGCAGTTGGGCAAAGTGGATGAAATTGAATAACGGGATTTAGGCTATAATCCAGAAACTCTCATTTTCCTCTTTGGTTCCTTTCATCAGCTTATTAGTTCGTTAGTCAACGGCCTCAATGGTGACAGCCTTCTTTATTTCCTGCGTTGCCCCCAAAGTTAAAGCCAAGTCAGGAAAAAAAAATGAGCGTCTTCATTAATGTTTGTTTTCGAGATCTGTTAGTTGGAATCCTATGGAGCAACGGTGTCTGTAGGGCCAAAATCAATGAAGAATGGAAACTGCACATGATCCAGCCAGAACATTTTGACGGCGGGACGATTTGACCTTAAACCATCCTTACAACTGCTTCGACTCACGCTAGTCACTCAAGCTGCTCTGTCCCCTCCACCACTTTAATTCCTCTTAAAAAACAAAACTTTAATATGACATTCTCTAGAAAAAAGGTCCAAATAATACCACTCCAATATACACCCTCCTCCCCCCACAAATAAACCATTCAAGTTCATTTAATCACACAGAAACATAGAGATTTCCTTCATTCGCCCAGCTTTGAATTCAGTCCACAGATATCTGTGGCCTGTGGGCTCTGCTCCAGGCGCTGGGCTAAGGGTTGGGATACACATAATAGTCAGAGGGAGGTGTTTCTCTCCCCCCCACCGGGAAACAGAGTCTCGGGTTTTCAGGCCGGAAGAAATGACTGTGTACCGTGCACTGACTCATGTAGCCATTTTGTTTCAACCAACAGGTCAAATGACCGGTTTATTTTTTTAACCAAACTGACTTGAATGTTAGCTCCAACGGCTGTCACATCACGTTAGTGCTGGTAAGAACTAGCCTTGGCCCAAGCAGAGAGGAAGCTTATTTTGAACCATCCCTTCTATGTATCTAAGTCAATGAACTGACCCCCAGGCGAGCAGGCTCAGGAGAGCTGGGGTGCCCCAGGGGTGCGTCCGGACGGGTCTCATGCAAGGCTGCTCCCAAAGTGTCTGCATCTTCCAGATAAAATACCAGACACGGTGCCTAGGGACTCTTGAAAGTACCAGTGAACATCCCATCAAAATTAAATCTATTTTTCTTTTTAAAGACACAGGCAAAAATGGAAAGGATGTTAAAATAAATACATCCATGGCCATTCACTCCCCAAGACTGCTCCTGGGGCGAGGGCGCGTCTTGGGGCGCCCGATCTGCAGGCCAGCAAATCGGAGAATGAAGCCACGGCAGAAAACTGAGCAGCTCACCTGGGTGAGCAGGGCCCGGGCGGAGGTCAAAACAAACCACTGGTGAAAAGGAAAGGCCATCGAGGAGAAACTGGTCCCGGCCTCACTTAAAAAGCGTCTCTCAGGTCCAGCTGCAAGCCGTTTCGGCAGAGAGCTGCTGTTCGAGAAGTTTGCACCTGAACACAGTGCGTGCGCACCGACTGCCGCTTCAAAATCCGGGTGGCCACCCTGACCGAGGGTGACCAGATGGCTCTGTCTCTCATGCCCTCCCCTTCACTACTCAGAGGATGTATTTTTCAAGCATGTTTTCAATTTGGGGGGCCATCCCTACTGAATAGATGTCTTAAAAGACAACAATGGGAGGGTCACCCTGAGACCCACCGAAGCTTTGTTCTTCGTGCTCTGTTGGACCTGGACAGACCTTTGCCACGGGCCTGTGCTGTTGTGGCCATGCTCAGAAATCCAGAGAAGGAGATGGAGAAAATGCCCAGGGCTGCTTCACAACCCTACCAAGAGCAGATTAACCATCCTGACCGTGGGCTTCCGCTTCCTGTTTCTGGGTACCGAGGACCAAGAAACAGGCCAAAAGGAAATAATAGTGATCATTAGCACAAGTTCCACTCCCTGGCCGTCTATTATGCACCAGGCAAGATAGTCACTCCTCAAGTCACAATGCTGCGATGAAGGTTACCCTTCCTCTCGAGGTGAGAAAGCTGAGGCCCAGAGAGGTTAAGTAACTTGCCTAAGGTTGCACAGCTGTGATTGGCCTGACCCTTCCCACCAATCCCAGCTGCCTCCCCAAAAGCAGAGCTGATCACAAGCCCAGGAGGCCTGCGTTTCCTGAGGTTTTGTGTCATAGCTGCATGCCTTCACTGGACAAAGGATAAAGGACACGCAGACCGCTGAGTGTGACCTTGGCCGCTGTGAGACAGAGAGGGGCCAAGAAGGGACCAAGGAGCCGAGAGCTGTGCAAGCAAACGGGTGTGCCTGGCATCAGGGACATCACCATAGTCTCTGCCAGCCTCAGGCCCCAGGGAAGGGTGACTGCCCTAGTGAACTTTCACCCGGGGAGGGAGACTTCCCGTAGACAGACGAGGTCATAATCTGCTTGGATCTCAATGATCAAGGGCATTTCCAAGGAAATGCCAACAGAACAGTCTTTAGTGGAAGGTAGATGTTTTAAAAGGGTTTGGGGGCATTGAGCAAGAAGAGGGGGAAGACCTGCAGTCAAACCGCAGAGGGAGGGAGAGGCCTGTCTGGTCTCCTGTCCCCTCACCATGGCACGGTCGTTGGGCTGGGGCCCTTGGGAAGGCTTCTGTCTAGCAGCCGTGTTGCTGAGGGGGCTGAAGTGACCCCCACACTGGCCAAGCACATGGGGAAGCGAATGTGAATGTTTTCCTCCTGCTCATTGGGGGTGGAAACGGGCCACGGCCCCATCGTGCATGCTGGGCGGGGTTTTAGTTTCTGTTCTTGGAAGTCAGCAGCTCCTGGACAGCTGCTCTCTAAGTCCCCTCTAAGTCCTCTCTGCTCCGACCTTGGCCCCCCATGAACCTGTGAGGAGGGTCCACATGGTGATTTCATTCCCAAGTGCCAGCTCCTGCACCCAAGGCCCAGGGTCAGAACCTACTAGGCCAGCGGAGCACCGAATTCCCAGGCTGCTGCGGTGCTCCATGGGTCCTCTGGTCCCCTGCACACCCGGGTGGGGTGCCCTGGGCTCGCCCTGCTGTCCTCATCCCACTGCACTGTGTGAATCATACCCAACCAGATCTTTCTGAGAAGAGAGCTGTGTTCTTACAGAAAACCCGCCACCTCTCAGACTTGAAACCACCTCCCCCCACCACGCCGCACCGGGCCAGGGCCGTGCCAGGTCCCCAGGCAGAGCAGACGTGCTGGTAGCCAACCCTGCCTCCCACCGCTGTCTCCTGACTCCATCCACGTTGAGCGGAGGTAGGACATTTGTGACAACCCTCTAGGTTTCTCTAGGTTCAAGCACAGCTGGTCCTGTCCTTGTATACATGCACGACGCCAGTACCCAGAGACGGCCATTCTGTATGGTCATCCCTCCTCCTTCCTGGGCAAGAGGGCCCAGCGGTGGTGGAAAGAGGCTCGTAAAGCGTCACCCCCGTGAACCGGCATGGGGTGGGGAGGAAGTGCTCTGCTGGTCGGTCTGTCGCCTGTGGAAGGCCACCTCCCTCCCTTTGTGAACCCCACTTAGTCAGACCCTGGACTGTTCTGGTACTTCAAGTCAGCCAGGGCCACAGCCGGGACCCGGCCCGGCCTGACCGTGAGTGAGATGTTCTCTGTCGGGGGTGGACGGAAGGAGAGGGATTCAGCGATGGAGCCGGCAGCGGGAGTGAAAGAAGAGGCAGAACCGGGAACAATGCTGCAGCTCAAAGCCTGGCCCAGCTTAAGTGTCCTAGTCCCAGCCAGCCGCTGTTACCCACAGGGCCTGCCTCGGGCACCCGTCTGCCTCCCTCCCACCCTCTGACCACTGGGAAGTCCATACTGTGCAAGGGAATGTTTCGAAGCCACTGCCTCTGAATGAACGGATGGCCGACCTTCTATGCGGCGCTGGGCCTCTCCCTGCTCCACTGCCAGTTGGTCCTGGAAGGACTGCGGGCGTTGGGAGGAGACGCCAGGTCCTCACCAGCCCTCCACGCTCCCCCCCCACACACATACACAGAAGAGCCTCCAAAAGTTCTTCGCCGTCGATGCTCCGGCCTTACCTGCAACTGGGACCTGAGCCTGCAGGACAGCCGCGAGGACCAGCACCTTCCACTTCATGTCGGCCTTTCCCATGGGGCAGTGCCGGCACGCAGAGGCCGCGGCAGCCGGGACGGACGGAGACGGGCCAGGGAGTGTGTGCAGGCTCCGGACGGCCTCCCCAGGAAGTGGAGGACTTGAGAGCAAGCACCTACCGGGGCCAAGGACCTCACACCGCCCCCCCTCGGTTCACAGGCAGGAAGCTCGGGAGGTTTGAGGGTTTGGGGTGTGTGTGTCTGCCTGCCTGCCTGCCTGAACTTTACTTTTTCTCTCATTTAAGCATTGTTTCATTTTCCTTCGCCCCCGCCCCCAATTTCGGTCCCCTCTTAATCGAATCCCGACCTTGACGGATGACTTGGTCCCTAACACACGTTAAGGACTCTCACCATTTTCCTAGACTCAGATGTTTTACAGCGGTTTGGTGAGGTGACAGAGCTCTGGCTCAGAGTCAGGCCAAACATAAAGACAGACAAACAACCTGGGCGTTCACACTATCTCTGCCACCTGCTTGCCGTGTGGCCGTGAGCAGGTCACTCAATACCCGTAGACCTCCGTGCCCTTACCTACAGAGCAAATTGATGGAGACCTGGGCTTGCAGTTCTGAGCGTGGCCCGAATGTGGAGCACAGGATAGTTTGAAATACCACCTCAAACACTTCTGCTAGGTGTCAGCACTTAAACGTGGGTCTCATTCACAATAACAACAACAACAACAAAAAAAAACCCCTAGAAATAAACCTAATATAAAGTATAAAACCTATGCAAAACAAACTTTAAAACATCCCTGAACAATACAACGAGGACTTGGATAAACGGAAAGATATCTCCCTGATCTTTGATAAAAAATTCCCTCTTAAGGAGACCATGATTCTACTTAAATTAATCCATCCATCCCACTAAAAGTACCAACAAAGCTTTAGAACAAGGTAAGGTGATGCCGCAGTTAACATGAGGAAAACAACGTGTGATACTGGCCAGGACACCGAAAGCACAGCAATCAAAGAAAAATTAGGTAAATTGGACTCCATCAAAATTTTTAAAAAGCTTTTAAACCATAAACGGTACCTATCAAGATAGTGAGAAAGCAACCTATCAACAGGAGAAAATATTTGCAAATCAGACTGGCAAAGGTCTAGTCTTTGGAATTACATAACTCCTACAACTCAACAAGAAAAAAGAAAAATAACCCAATTAAAAATCAGCCAAAGATCTGAACAGACATTTCTCCAAAGATACACCAATAGCCAATAAGCACGTGAAAAGTCGCTCAACATTGTCAGCCATAAGGGAAATGGCGATCAAAATGACAGCAAACTATTGTTTCATGCTCATGCTACAGTAGCTCAAATAAAAGACAGGCATTGGCGGGGACATGCAGAGATCGGAACTCTTGTACGTTGCCGGTGGGAATGGGAAATCATCGTGAAGCCCCTGAAGGAAATAGTTTGGCATTTCCTCAAGAAGTCAAGCGGAGTGATTACGTGACCCAGCAATTCCACTCCTAGGCATATACCCAAGGGAACTGAAAATGTATGTCCACATAAATCTTGTAGATGCATGTTCATAGCTACATTATTCATAACAGCCCCAGAGGAGAAATAACCCAAATGTCCACCAAGCAAGGAATGGGGTCTACGCAAACAACGGGATACAATCCCACCACAAAAAGGAAGGAAGCATCGTTGTGTCTTGCAACACAGATGGACTTTGCAAACATTCTATGAAGTGAAAGAAGCCAGACACAAAAGACCACATACTATACGATATTATTAATTTGACATGTCCAGTATAGGCACATCCACGACAACAGAAAGCAAGTTCGTGGTCTCCAGAGGGCAGGGAGAGGGGGAAATTGGGACCAACCGCTCACAGGTACAAAGTTTCTTTGGGGAGTGATGGAAGAGTTCTAGAGTCAGGCCGTGGTGACGGTGCACGACACAGTGAACATGCCGAGAACAACTTCAAAATGGTGACTTTTATGTGATGTGAATTATATCTCAGTACGGAAATAATGCTGCTACAGACACAGCCCAGATCGGCTAGGAAAATGGTACAGGAGTTAAGGAGCGTGAAGCGGTCCTGGCAGACATCAAACATCACCAAGCAGCACAATTACCATATAGATCGCACCGGACTGCCAACTCCGACAGGTGCGGTGAACTGGTTTTTGATAAAGGCGCAAGGAAAAGTTAATGGAGAAATGATAGTCCTTTTTTTAACAGATGGTGCTAGACCGACTAGATATCTGTAAGGGGAGGGAAAAAAAAAATATATATATATATATACACACACACACACACACACACACACACATACACACACATATGTATATGTATATGTATATGTATATATGGACCCTTATTTTACACTATACACAAGAATTAGCTAAAATAGTTCAGAGACCTAAATGTAAAACTATAAAACTTCTGAAATGAAACATAGGAGAAAAAGCCTTATGATAAAATATAGGAAGCACAAAACCATAAAAGAAAATAATCAGTTTGACTGCATCAAAATTAAAAACTTTTGTTCATTGAAAAGCAACATTAAGAAAATGAGAAAGCAAGCCATA